>NC_067154.1:26202181-26802181 GCF_903995435.1 Acomys russatus | reverse complement strand
AAGCCTGATGTCACCAGGTTCACTCTAGTTCTGGTTGGCAACTAATTACAGGTGCACTTTTATCTGAATGCTTGCAAGAACACTCTGCATTCTAATCGTGTCTATAATAAATACTAGATTAATATTTCTACTACCCAAAGTCCACCATGTGAATTTCTTATTCATTTTTCTTCTAACAACCTCACCATAAACTATGTTTTCAGTCTGCTAAAATCCCATAGCAGTCCAAAAATTTATAACTTCTAGAAAGAACATAAATGTATTTGTGCTTACACACTAGGACATATTTAATGCACCTTTGCAATAGCACAATTTACTCCAAGAAATTCGAGTCCTTTTAATTTTGTTGCTAATAGCCAGGGATGGGATGGTCTCAAGGAAACACACACACACACACACACACACACACACACACACGCACGCACGCACGCACGCACGCACACACACACACACACACACACACACACTTTCTTCACATCACTAAGAAAGAAGAACAGTTCTGGAGGCATCATCCTAAAATTTTTCACAATTTGTTCATGCTAATTAATTGGTTTGGGGATCTATATCATCATTATTCAACATCTTAATGATACTCAGCTGACTAATTTTTAAATATTTCTTCCTGCTGCCTTTTGGTTGTCAGATTTAATGAATTTAGGACTAAAAGATTTACTACTAACCTATCTGTATATTGAAGTATATTTTAAATAAAACTATTTTAACACTATTAATTTGTTTATTGAGCTCATTTGTGCAACTATTTTTAATATCCTGTCAAGAGAACAGATGCAGGCTACTATGCGATCCCACTAAATTTCTTCTCAATCTCATGGTTATGATGTATGAAAAAGCAGTTCAGGTGAAGGCAAAACTGCTGAGAAGGACAGGGGAGTAAGCCCCTGCCAGCAGCACTGATCCACTCCCTAGACTCTGTTACCAAAGATCCAATCTCATCCCCCTCTCCCTTTATGGCTAGCCTCATGCCTAAGCTCCTGCTGCTCCCAATTCCAGATGCTCAGGCCACACCCATAAGAATAGAGACCATCTACTGCACCAAAGGCCAAGCAAGTTGTCAGAAGTCAAGCCCCCAACCCAGTCAGAGACTCCCTAGTAGATCAAAGGTCAAGAAGGCTACCAGAATTCCAGGCCACAAAGCCCAGAAGACCAAAGAGGAAACATATCCCAAGAAACAAAACACCCGTCCAACAAAGACAAACTCATAAATCAGCAGATATACCCACAACCATCCCTCACCCAGATGTTGTCTCTATGTCAATGAATCTGGGCTAGTGGAACAATACATACAAATGTGCAGAGATATCCAACACCCCTACTGCATGGTAATCAATCCCTCTGGTAGCTTGACTTCTTCCCTTCCTTAGCTTTGTATTGGCCATTGGAGCCTTACTCCTCTGGGCACCCTGAATCATCTGATTTCAAAGATGAGCAGCATTGCAAAAACCACTGCCAATTGGGTTCTGGCTCAGTACAACACTGTTCCCAACATAAAGGGTGATAATTATGATGACATGTCTCCTTTATAAAACAAAAAAGAATTGTGGGGCACATGGACGATGCAACTGGGTAAACTGGTCTGTAACTAGAGTGAGGTCAAAACATGTCCAAAGGCCAAAAACCTCAATCTGGAGATCAGGAGGAGTAAGCATTGCTTCCTCTTTGCTCTGTGACTTCATGCCACGGTACACATAATGTGTAACACCCACACTCTCAGTTCTTGAGGCAGTCATGTAGCCTAGCACCTGTATTTCCTCTCCATGCAAATGAAGCATTTCCAGCACCTCAGCCCCAGCCAATGATGCTCACTCACCTGAAAACGCCTACCCACTTCCCCAATGTATATATTGGCCTTATTACCCCAAAAAAGAGAGTTGTATCCATAGAAGAGCTGTGTCTCTAAAAGGGCTTTATTACTGAAAGAGCTGTGTTGGAAAAGGCTTTCTCCCTCCAGGCATTCTCCTGCACACTAATCTCCTGACTAAAGTTCATTATTTAAATCCAGCAACTGTGCCTACACAACCTGATATGAAGAAGCAAAATGCAAGTTTGGCACAGAAATTGTGGGAGTGGCCAAACAGTGACTGGTCTGGATTGAGAGTAAATATATATTGTTCATAATAGATAGCGAATTTCCTGAGTTCAGAGAAATTGGTTAGATTTATTTTTTGCTTCTCTAAAGCCAATTGTTAGCCTATAAAAATATTTTTTAAAAGAAAAAAAAAAGAGTTTCTATTGGTAAAACTGAGTGATACTTACTTCAGAAAACGTGCAAATCTCTAAGCAAATAAATGGTTAAAACACAGCATGACAATTAAAATTGTATCAAATTCTACCTTTTCTTTTCTGCAGTGTCTCCTAAATCAATCAAAATAAAGAAGACTATCTGCTTGATCCTAGCTCTTTTTAAAATATTTGTTGCCATGACAATATATATCATGATGCCATGTCAGAGGCTAAGTGTGGATGACAATTCAGTTTAATTTACTGAGACTATTTCCTGTGTCTCTTCATTCCCTTTTGCATAGCCAGAATTGACTATGGTACATTTAAGCAAAGATTAGTTGATGCCTGGGGGTGAATATGCTCAGATATTAGACTTGCGGTAATAATACACTTGACAGTACTTGGCAAGCCATGGATTTCAACGTGTCATCATTTCACTCATTGCTCCAACAAGAATTGATTTTTGTTGAAAACTGTATCGTAGAGGAAGTCTGATGCCCGTTACCATTCATCCCACATTCCCACACTGTGCAGGCTGTTGTCTTCCGTCCTTCAGTCAGGGTCTGCCTTGCTTGGATGCGATCACTCGTTTCCTCATTACTGCTGCCTGCAACAAGAAACATCGACAATAAAATATTTTAAGACTACATTAAAATCAAACATTAGGTTACACTGAAAATTGTAACTGCACAAGAACCTTAACCTAAATGAATAAACTCTTAATGTCAGGATTCCAGGTGCCTCTCCCTGTAATAGAAGAGCATTAGAGAGGCTAGTAGCCTCAATAGTGCTCCTAAATTTACAGTGCCTAAACAAGAACCCATTCGGCTTAGAGCTGGGCAGTGGTGGCCCATGCCTGTAATACCAGCCCTTGGGGGTACAGAAGCAAGTGGATCGCTGTGAGTTAGTGGCCAGCCTGGTCTGCAAAATAAGTCCAAACCCTGTCTCAAAATTAAAAAAAAAAAAAGAAAAGAAAAGAAAAGAAAAGGATCCCTGACTAAATCATACTACGTATTCACCAAAATCTTATAAAATGTCTATGTCTTTATGTGTTCGGAAGGCATGTATGTGCTGCAGCTCATATGTTGGGGATGGATCAGAAGACAACTTTCAGAAACAGTTTCTCTCCTGTCACTATGGGTTCCTGGGCTTGAGGAGCAAGTACCTCTATCTCCCTAGCCTCTTATTAGGATATCATTTTGAATAGTTGTAGTCTATGTGTAACACTACCAGAAATCGCAGGAGTACTGTACTTTATGAAGAACAATTTAATTAAGTCCACATCTGCTTGGAATATTTTTTTTCCAACCTTTTACCTTGCCTATCATTATGGGTGGATGTGTTTCTTGAATGCAGAAGAATGTTGGATCTTGTTCATGTACTCATTCAGTTAGTCTGTGTCTTTTTATTGGAGAATTGAGACCATTGACGTTGAGAGATATTAATGAACAGTGACTGTTAAGAGTCTTAATTTTGATGTTTGTGGGAAGCTGAAGCTATCGCCCTCACTAAGATGGCGCCTGGCAACCTGCCAGGCAGGATGACTTGCAATTCTGCTCCTGGTAAACAAGTCCTTATTCCGGTTGTGGGCCTCGCTTTGCTCTGACATATGCATCCTGCCTTGTCGGGAACCAATTGGAGCTACCGACGTAAGGGCTGCTGATTGGGTGAGACAGAGGATATAAAGGGGCGCGGAGGTGTTGGGGGATGAGAAGCGAGCGAGCGGGAGAAGAAGAAGCTTGCTGAAAAGGTTCCTGAATAAACTGCCTGGAGAAGAACGTTCGGGTTGCGTCCTTATTTTCCGCTGGTCGGAAGGGTCGCGACAGATGTTGGTTCCAGTCCAGCATTTGTGTAGTTATGTTTTTGCCATGGTATAGTTATCTATTTCCTGAGTAGTTTTGGTTGTAGCTTGACCCTTTGGGATGGAATTTTCCTTCTGTACCTTCTGTAAAGCTGGATTTGTGGACAGGTACTGTTTGAATTTCTTTTTGTCATGGAATATTTTGTTTTCTCCATCAATGGTTATTGATAGTTTTGCTGGGTAAAGTAGTCTGGCCTGGCATCAATTAAGTCCACAATCTAAGGGAAGAAATATTCAAAGTCAAGCAGTTATTCTTTTCTGATGGACTCAGGCTACACCATAAGACGCCATTTCACAGTAGGAGTGAGCACAAAAAGGAAAAAAAAAAAAAGAATAAATAAATAAAATGAAAATAAAAAGAAGAAAAGAAAAGAAAAAAGAAAGAAAGAAAAGGGCTTTGTTTTAATTAAAATCTATGTGTCTGTCTGTCTGTCTATCTGTGTGCTTGTGTGTCTTGGCTTATGTTGAAGGGCAAATAAAAACATTTCGAGTAAGTTCTGTACTTCCACAATATGTATTCCTAGGATGACACTCAGGTTGTTAGGCTTTCTGTTAAGTAACTTTTACATCTGAGGCTTCTCATCAGGCCCACAGTTGCTTTTGGTAACACTGTAAAGTACAATGAAAAATATCTGCTTTCTGATTTTACTTTAATTTGTTGAAACAACATTTATATATTATGTTATCTAAAACAGTTAGTTTGTCTTTTCTTAAATGTAGCTCCTAGACACTTTAAACCTTAATGTGACTCAAAGAATTTACAATGATTTAGGCTGGATAAGAGATCATCCTGATACAAAGACAATGTACATTTTTCTTGGGGGAGGGGTGTCTGCTGTATCTGAATGTTATTCTTTGTGTGTGTGTGTGTGTGTGTGTGTGTGTGTGTGTGTGTGTGTGTGTGTATGTCAGTGTGTCAGAGAGGAGAGAGGAGGCAACAAACACAACAGAAGACCAGAGGACATATGATGATTGTAGTCCTTAGACACTGTCTGCCTTTTTCTTTTTTTTCTTTTTGATTATGTCTTTTACTTGCTCCGAGCTCATCAAGTAGATTAGGCTGGCTGGCCACCGTGCCCTAGGATCCATCCTCCTCTGTCATCTCAGTTCTGAGATTAGAATTATACTCCATCACAGCTGGCTTTTCCTTTGGGGTCTGGGGTTTGATTTCAGGTTCTTTTACTTACAAGGAAAACGCTTTCCTCTCTGAGCCTTCTCCCTGGCCATAAACATCATTCCTTACAAAATGAAATTTAAAAATGGGGTGTGTTACATTATTTATTTCTACCAGTTTTTGTATGAAAGCTATATTCATTTACAAAACAAAGAATTCCTGCCAAGATGAAGTTATTGATAAATAAATGTGATTAAAATATTTCATTTACTTATCTCTTCCCACTCACATGAAATATTTTAGATGCTAAATGATTTCAATTCTCTTGATAATACAACTAATGTAGTTGATAATTTAGGCTTTTGTAACCTTCAAATTCTCTGAAAATATTCATTTCTATTTTTAGGAAGTTGCTGTATTTCTATTTTTTTCCCACTATACATTTATTTATTCAGCCAGTAGTCACCTAAGGGTCACCCTGCCAGACTGTATCAGCAGAATCCCTTGTTGCCTGGCTTCTAATTTGGCTTGGATAGTAAGGACACTGATAGAAAATTAGAGGAAGAAGGGTGAGATTCTGGTATTTTCAGTTTCTATCAGTCTTCATCATGTTTTACCTTGGCTGTGTTTTCTGCCTAAAACCATAATTGCTGAAAAACAACCCCTGTTTTCTACCTACAGTTCTCTGTGGGCTCCAGTACAGAGCACGGGTGGTTGACCCTCCCCACATTGCTTCTTCATCATTTTTGTTCCCTCAACCTTGGGTACCAATTGTAAAGTAGCTCTGTATTCAGTTCTTGTCAATCTCCTATTTGAATACACCATCTGTTTTCTGTCAGAACCCTGATTGACAAAGAGTGTCTGTCCCATGTTTTCTAGTTCCACTGTTTCTGGAATGTACTCTCCTAAGTATTTGGGATGTTGAGAGATGGCTAGAAGGGGATTAATCTATAGTAAAGAGTTTGGATATTGTTCTTAACAATTTTTAGAAGGTATCTCAGAAGTTCTATGTTCAATTCTCTCTAGCTTCTAAAATTGCCTTGAAGCTTCTTTGATTATCTTTTTAAGGAATTAGCAAAAATCTATATCTTCTTTTCTTAAGTCTTATTTTCTCAAAGTTGGTTTGCCTGGCCAAGGTGGCAATATTTTGAGATTTCTACTGTATTTTGAACATCATGATCTTGAACAAACATGCTCATGAAATATTTCTGGTCTCATATTCCTAAAATAATTTTCAAAATCAAATCAATGTATCAAGCCACATTTTATGCATATTTAACATGCATACATGCATTTGTGCATATTCACATATATGTGCTCTCTCTCTCTCTCTCTCTCTCTCTCTCTCTCTCTCTCTCTCTCTCTGTGTGTGTGTGTGTGTGTGTGTGTGTGTGTGTGAATATGATGTAGCCCAGAGGTTATGTTCATTGTCTTATTTAATTTTTCAGTTTTACATACTGGGTCAGGGTCTTTCACCAGTAATCAGATGCACTGGTTCCTTGATCTATTATTTGTCTCTGCCTCCTATAATTACAGGTGGGCCACCATGTCCATTCAAAATCTGGTCTCATGGTTATATAGCAAGCAAGTGCTTTACCTGCCAAGCCATCTCTTTGGTGCATGATCAAAGACATTTAATTTGATGTCTAAAATATTCATATCATATTCAAATATATCTGCAAAGGAATTTAATCTATGCATAGAAACCATTCTTTAAAGTATTAGCCTTACATTGTTCTGTCAGCTAAATTCAGTAATATGAATACACTAAAGACACCTGTTATTAGTAATATTAAACTTAGAAATGGATGAATTTTCACTTTTCTTTATTTTTTCCCAATACTCATATTTCTAAAAATATTTGTGTAAAAGTTATACTTAAATGTAATATATTTTTCAGGTATTTCCTTGCTAAACATTCATGGTTCACAGAAAAATACATACTAAATGAAACGACTTATTTTCTCTGCAAAATAAATTTTATGCTATTTTTTCCTCTTGACATATCTCAAATTACCTGTAAGAAAACAAAATCACTTTAATACTTTTAATAAATAAAGAGTATAAAGTGAAAGTGTAGAAATATCTATCTAATCTTTGATGAAAGAAATTTAGATTCCTTAACTAGGCTTTTTGAATCTATACATGACTATTACATAGTGCTAGAAAAATTTAATTCTTTGTCATTTTTGCTACGAATATTTTTGAATTCCAAATACTAAATGACAACATAGAACTTTGTATCATCTTTGTTGCTTAATCTTTAACATTTTTAATTATCAAAGCCTATGCTAAGCTGGGAAAGAGGGGCCTGAGATGTTAGGTATATGGAGAACATCAAACCAAGAAATCCCTAAAAGAAGTAAAAAGTCTTTCATTGGGACAGTGGTGTTGAGAAGAGCCTAAATTAGGAGAGAGTATGAGCTAGCTATCTCTACTGAATAGCAAATCATCAGGCCAGAACATGAGCATAGAACTGAAGATGGCTCACTCCTGAGGGAGCCCAAGAGAATGATAGACAGTTCTGTGGACTTTAATTTGGAAACGAAATGCTAGTCACGGGAATGAGGATGGAAAAGTGCTTGGCATTGAGAGTGAAGGAGAAGTCTTTACAGTTTGCCACTCTTCCTTCTATAAAAGGCCACAGAAGAATTCTCTCAAGTAGTCCCATTCAGGTTTCAATGAGGAAAATGAAAGATGAAGGCATATAGCAAAGGAAACAATCATTTCAGAAGAGAACCGGATTAACAAAATTGGTTCGTTATTCTCCTGAAAGCAAGTAAAATACTATAGTCAATTCACTCACAACCACTTATGCTAATTGATCAAAAATAAAATAAAATTTCCCATAATTTTAGAAGAGAGTGGTTGCTTTAAAAAATCCAACTTTGCTGTTTCCATGTTCTGGCTATTATGAATAAGGCTGATATGAACATGGTTGAGCAAATTTTCTTGTTGTGTGCTGGAGCATCTTCTGGGTATATTCCAAGGAATGGAATAGCTGGGTCTTGAGGAAGCCCTATTCCCATTTTTCTGAGATAGCACCAGATAGTTTCCAAAGTGGCTGTACTAACTTGCATTCCCACCAGCAATGAAGGAGTGTTCCTCTCACTCCACATTCTCGTCGGCATGTGGTGTCACTTGAATTTTTTATCTTAGCCATTCTGACGGGTGTAACAGCCTAAGTGTCCATCAGTAGAAGAATGGATAAAGAAACTGTGGTACATATATTCTATGGAATACTACTCAGCTATTAAAAACAAGGAATTCCCGAAATTTGTGGATAAATGGATTGAGCTAGAAATGATCATAATGAATGAGTTAACCCAGAAGCAGAATGAATCAAATGGTATATACTCACTTATATCTGCATACTAGCCCAAGGGGCATGTCCCACGAAAGCCTTCACTTACCAGGAAACTGTAACAGAGGGGAGGACATCCTACTGGGACTCTAGATGAGAGAAGAATGGGAGAATAAGAAAGTAGAAGGATCCAGAGAGTCCTAGAAACCTACAAGTAGAACATTGTGACAGGCAGATTTGGGCCCAGGGGTCCCGCTCAAACTAAGGCATCAGCCAAGGACAATACAGGCAGTAAACTTTAAAACCCTACCCAGATCTAGCCAATGGTCAGAACATTCTTCACAGTTGAGTGGAGAGTGTGATATGACTTTCTCACGTACTCTGGTGCCTCACATTTGACCATGTCCCCTGGAGGGTGAGACCTGGTGGCACTCAGAGGAAGGACAGCAGGTTACCAAGAAGAGACTTGATACCCTATGAGCATATGCAGGGGGAGGTAATCCCCCTCAGGAACAGTCATAGGGGAGGGGAATAAAGGGAAAATGGGAGGGAGGGAAGAATGGGAGGATGCAAGGGATGGGATAACCATTGAGATGTAACAAGAATAAATTAATAAAAATAATTTTTAAAGAATCCACTTTCCAAAATCTTAAATCATAAACGAACAAACATGGGTGTATATTATATAGTAACAAAATGTTGTTAAATATTACAATACCTTTAACTGCATTGAAATACTTAACTGTAGGACTATGTAATGATATAGGAGTTGGTGGAAACAATCTATCAATAAATGTAATTCAAGCCATTTACTGAGACTGTAGAGAAACTAAGTAACTATATATTCTTTGTATATATTTCTGGAAAAGAAAATAAGAAATAAGTGGCTATATTAATTAGGAATGATACTAAGTAGAATAGATGATTATAGAAAAGAAAACCCAAAACAAAGAAAGAGGGAGGGATTTAAGTGTAAATTCATTAAGGATTACTCTGCCTTCCAGTATCCATGACTCTGATAACATAATACAGATATAAAAACAAACTGCTGGATGATGCAATAACACATTGGCTTTCAGCACATAAAGGTGGTAATTACTAATATGGTTAGTAGGCAGGTATGTATTGACACATTCAGAACTAAATTACCTTGGTCTAGTGTCAGACAGAAGTAGAAAGCTTGCAGACAAAGCATTAAAATTTTAACATTGTGTTTCTGATTACTTTCTATTTCTTAAACCATACAGTAGAAACTTGCAGTTGGCTATATCATTGTTGTGTTTTGTTTTTGTTTTGGTATACATATGACTTTATCATTTACTAAAGACAAACACAAATTTGAACACTAATGAGATGGGTATGCTTGTTTCTTTTTAAATTTTTACATTATTTTTTTATTTTTCTTTTTTTAACATGTACATTTATATTATTACACATATATACTTATTTTCATTACATTTTAAAAGTGTTTCTAAAGGGATAAACTTTGAGAGAGAAGTAGATGGCAGAAACTATACAGTATTATTAGGAAGGGAAAAAACAGCACACTGAGGACAAAAAGAGGGCTAATGTTGAAGAGAGTGAGTAAGAATAGAATTGAACCATCACACACACACACACACACACACACACACACACACACACACACACACACACACACACACACGTGCGTGCACACACATACACCAGCCACAGCTGAATAGGGGAAAAAGTCATTTCCAAGACTGGGACAGGTTTCCTAGTGATTCAAAATTTGTTTCCTAAGTCAAATACTGTATATATAAACTTGAAAATTTGTGATTTTTATGCTGAGTATACAACCAAGCTGTTTTCTTATTTTTTAATTTTAATTTTTTTTATTAATTTATTTTTGTTACATCTCAATGTTTATCCCATCCCTTGTACCCTCCCATTCTTCCCTCCCCCGATCTTCCCCTTATTCCCCTCCCCTATGACAGTTCCTGAGGGGGGTTACCTCCCCCTGCATATGCTCATAGGGTATCAAGTCTCTTCGTGGCAACCTGCTGTCCTTCCTCTGAGTGCCACCAGGTCTCCCCCTCCAGGGGACATGGTCAAATATGAGGCACCAGAGTAGGTGAGAAAGTCGTATCTCACTCTCCACTCAACTGTGGGGAATGTTCTGGCTGTTGGCTAGTTTTCAAATGTCAGCATCAAACAAATCCCTGTCATTGTTCAACCAAAGTAGGTGTTAAAAAGTGTCCACTCTACCCACTCTTCATTGCCCTGTGAGTTAGCTTTTATTTTTTTTTTTGACTAGTATAAGAAAATGTATTTTTGTTTGTTTGTTTGTTTTTATTATTATTGTTTTTGTTGCTTCACTCCATTATCTCCAGCAAATTTTTAGTAGTCATATTTAGTATCTATGTTGTGTCCATATTTGCTTTTGCTATCCATCATTCTGATTCAAGAGTATCATTCTTATTCTGTGTTTGTAAGCAGCTCTTTAATGACCTTGGCAGCTTCATGTTGAAATCTCTCAGGCCTGTTCTTCAACTCTTGACCCTTCCTTCTCTTTGTTGTATACTTATGGATGCTGAGGACCTTTACGTTTCCTCTTGGAACATTTTACTCTGTGTTTTAAGGCCAACTTTTCATCTTTCATATAAATCTCAAAAGTAACATTCCTAGGGTGGATATGGAAACTCCTCCTTGTTCACAGCATCTCAAATGTATTTCCTAAGTTTAGTAATAAATGTGATCACTCATACAATTTCACACCAAAAACTCTTGTAGAGTTTCTTTAGTAATGTATCACCTCTCTCTTCGAAATTACAGTGCATTGTTATTGTTTTTCTGGAATAATTCTAATCTCTTTGTCTTTCTCTTCATTTTTACTATAAGTATACAGGCCACTTGTCTGAAATATTTCTGTGATCCTTTTACTGTTATCCTCATTTATATTCTTGTACACTACTGTCTTAGATGACAGCAATCTATAAAACACAGTGTAACTGGGGCACCTCTTTTACTAAAATTATAAATTAGACACCACCAAACCTCATAAACCTCGCCTGTTGACATCTTATGCCATTTTGAATAAATTCTGTGCCCTTCGTATAGCTTACATCATCTAACCCCTGTAAGGAATTGAGGAAGCCCTGGGTGAATCAAGTCCAGAATGTAATTTTTTTTTTTAAGAGCATAGGCTGTTGATAACTACAAGGCCTACTGACTCATGGAAAATTGCCAAAGTTGTTACCTATATGGGCCAAGATCAATAGAAATGGCAACTTTTCTAGGGAGTTCTAGATGTAGTGTTATTGGGGTGTTAAGTTTTTTGAAATGCAAGGAACTTTAGTGTCCTCCTCTTGATGTTGACAGCATGAGACCGCTTGACTACAAAGACCTCCTATCATGATTAGCTAGCCCTAATAACACTCTGTGGTTCCAAGCAGGTTCCACAGATCACCACCTGAACCCTGTTTGAGGATAGCAAACATTTACTGGTAGGTATTAATTCAAAGGTCATAGATACTAGCTATTATTTTTTCTTTTAGATGTTTTTGGTGGTGACAGTGGGCTTTTGAAGAAATTGGAAGGCCTCATTCTTTTCTTTCATTTTTTAGCTTTCTGATCATGAGCCAAGAAGTTTGTTTTACCACTATAGTCATGAAATAATACGTTCACTCAATGTTGGACTAGAAGCTGCAAAGATATGAACTAAATGATTTGTAGTGTTTGCACTGTTGCCTTGTTCTAAATGTCACATTCATATTAAATAACATGTGTTTTATTTCACATCTATTCATCTGATTGGTAGTTTATTCACCACTCTAACAAAACTTTTCCAATTTCTTCAGAGACTCCATTCATGATTGGAAAGGAAATTGGTTACTTGTTTACATGCTTTTGCTCTATTATTATACAGTACTTTTAGGACAACAGAAATTGTCTTTTGCTAATAATCAAATTCATAATTGTGTTTATTTACAAGAGTGAATGGCAGGTAATTTTTATTTGTAATAATTCTATAACTACTAATTTTTTATATGTATCTGAAGTCTGACATGACATGACATGATACTCTGAATACCATAAAGCTTTTAATTTTGTTATATACTTTGAACCTACATCTTTGTATTCATATGCAAACACAGAGTTAACAGCACCTACAATTTTGTTTCCATCTTTATCTCATTCCGTGCTGCTTGTCAACAGTTCCTAGTTATGCAGTATGTAGTCATGTTCAGTGTCTGGATTAAAATGCATACTAAGAACTAATAAATCTAACAAGTTGATTAATATAATTCCTCATTTGTCATTGCCAATTTGGAAGCAAAACGTATACTCTAATTTCGTTGACTTTATACACGGAAAATGAATTAGCTACATTCCCTTCAAGCAAACTGAAGAAACACACATGGTTTCTATTTTTACATTGCTTTTCATCATAATTTGAAACCACCCACAACAATTCAGTCAAACAATCTATGTGATTTTTCCTCTGGGGAAGTTGCAAAATTTGCAATTGAGATAAGCAATCAATGCTCACCTCTGCTAAACTCTACATAAATATTATTTCAAAAGGAAATTCCTTGGAGGAACTCCTTTATGGGATGTAACTTCATTAGTAAGTAATAGATTACTCCATTGTATATCTTCTCACATCACACTAATATGGAAACTCTTAATTGTCTTATATTTCTTTTCTATCTTAAAATGAATGATAGCCTGGTGTGGAATTTGACCTGGTACTAATTAGGCCTTCTGTGAGCTAGTAGTATTGAGTTCATTGGAGTTTTATGTTTGTATTAATCTATTTATTGTACCATATTTACAGAATGAAGATGGAATCAAATTTTGCCACCTCTGCTTTGTCCTTTGACTTTTTAAAGACCCAACAACAGACAGTGAAAGAAATGTAGTATTAAAGGAAAAGAGTGTTCCATACTTTGAACCATCCCCAACTCCTAAACAAATTCTTTCCCTGGTTATGCCACAGTGCACTGTTGAGTTTGCCTAATCAGCAAGGGGGGTGGGTGGCACGTGGGTAGAGAAATAGAGGAGTTGGCCTTGATACCCATATGAAAGTTTGTTTTTCTAGCAGTAGAAATATTTTCACTAGTGATATTTTTTGTTGCTTTTTCTTCTCTAATAAAGATATAAACTCTACATTTTTTTCTCAAAATACACGATCTCCATGTCATAAAAGCATTACTATAAAGAGGTGATATACAAAGGTAAAGAAACATAGACATGGAAAACTAATTTCTTTAGTCCATGCTAATAAATTAACAGAGTTTTAATCCTGAGGATACACAAGGAAGATGGCCCTCTTGTTTAACACATACGAAAAGTATCTTGGCTAGATTACACCACTATTATTTTGGAAATATTTTTATTCCCTTTACATCCCAATCATAAGCCCTCTCTGCTCTCTTCCCAGTCCCACCCTCCCTCCTTCTTCCCCTATCCCTCATCTCCTTCTTCTTAGTTAAGGGAGGCCCCCAGCAAGCAACACCAGTACATTAAGAACCATCAGGATTAAGTGCAGCTACTTCCCCTGTTCCCTATAGTCTGGAGAGGCACCCTTGTCAGGGAAATGTGATCGAAAAGCAGGCCACAGAGTCCTTGTCAGAGACAGCTTTCTCTCCCCTTTCTAGAGGACCCACATGAAGGCCAAGCTACTTATTGCATATGTATGTGTAAGAAGACTGGGTTGAGTTCATGCATGTTCCTTGGTTGGTGCATCAGTTTCTGTGAGCCCCCCAGGCCCAAGTCAATTGCCTCTGTTGGTCGAATTTTCTGCCCATGATATGGAAATGTTCTGCTACTAGGTTATTTTTATTTTTTTAGCTACAATCCAAGAACATTCACTGTTGTTCACATAATTGCTCTGATAGGTTATATAGTTTGTCAGTCTTGGTGGGCTTTTTATTATTTTATCTGTGCACATTGTTTGTTTGCTATACTAATATCTGAAGCCTTTTATAATCTAGAGTTTAATCTCTACTATGTTTTGATTTTTCTGAAGTTTACATTCTTAGTGTCTTATTTATTTTTCTTTGTATTCAATTATCTCTATGCCATGAGGCTAGAAAATGAAACATTATATGTAGCAGTAATTTGATACCTAAGTTAAAGTTTTTTTCCATTTAATATACAACAGCATGTATTTCTACCAAGAATCTGTAAACAGTACTAATTTAGGATTAGTTTAAACCACTTTAACAGTACACAGTTTTGTATTGTACATTGTCAAGTATATTTTGTGCAAGAGAGCCATTACTTCTCAGATGAATTGTGAGCCAATTCTTTGTAGTCTCAGCACACTAAGGGGATGGGCAATTGTAACTTTTTTGATTTGTCTGTCTGTTTTCCTTATTTCATCCAGCTTCCTCTTAGTCCCAGGAATGCATCCATTCAGCCTTATTCAGTAAATTATTTAAGTTAATAAAAACTTTTACATGCCTTCAAGGCAAACCCCTATCTAGAATTCACTTATTTCTCTGAATTTATTTTTCTTGTAAAATTTCTTCATTGTCTTGTTCTTCATTTTCTCAAGAAATAAATTAATAATACATTTTGTCCTAATGTTAGTATTTTCCTCATAAAGAGCTCTTTCCCCAGTCTTCTAACTTGCTATTACCAGAAATAGAAACAAAATGAGCCTCTATTTCTACTGTAGATTATGACAATTTCAATTAAGTTTTAAGAGATTTTTATGTTCAGAGGATTATTCTTAAAAATAAACTATGTAATAGAAATATTTTATTTCTGAAATAATAGTTATATCTATCATAATTGATGGAACACTTAACTAGTAAATATCTCAGAAAGTAATTTACCTATTTATTTCTCCAGTAAGTCCTTAAATCATTCACTTTCAAGCTGTCAGGAATGCTGGTAAGCATATATCTATTAACAAACATCTTTAAATTTAAATAATTTTTTTATTTTATATGCTAATTTTTTATTAATTTATTCTTGTTACAGCTCACTCTTGTATCCTCCCATTCTTCCCTCCCTTCTATTTTCCCCTTATTCCCCTCCCGTATGACTGTTCCTGAGGGGGATTTTCTTCCCCTGTATATGCTCATAGGGTATCAAGTCTCTTCTTGGCAACCTGCTGTCCTTCCTCTGAATGCCACCAGGTCTCCCCCTCCAGGGGACATGGTCAAATGTGAGGCACCAGAGTACGTGAGAAAGTCGTATCCCACTCTATTCCAAATTAATCATATAGTAAAAGTGTACTGTATAAACTAGATTCTTGACAATGGAAGGGGCTTTCTATGGGAGAGTTTTGTATTTTGAAATGTCATTGATAGCTATTGTGTTTCTTTAAATTTGAGATTAAAGTGGTCTGGCAATCAATGACAATTCCTCTTCATCTTCTTTTACACAGATGTTTTGACAGACATTACTGTGAGCTGCGGAAAGTGCAACAAGTCATGAAAACAAGAATACCTTTCTCCTTCAAGTGAAGACCTGTCAAGGTGAAGGCCGGATGCTGTACTCTTTTCACATGACACATGATGGCTGAAAAGCCTTCCTTCTTGGATTTCTGTAAGCTTCCAATAAGATGTTTTGCTCTCTTACTTACTTTAATAAAATTTCAAAGATAGAATTTTTTAGTTGCTATGTGATTACTTGTCATTTAAATATAGTCTTATATTTACTGACCATCTTTTTCTTTGTGTATTGCACTTAAAAATACTAAAATCTCTAACTTGTCTTTTTATTTAATCAGTAATAAAACAATTTCTTTAGTCTCCAAATATATGATGAACATACCACTCATTTATAATTTATGAAAGGAGATTAAATATAATTAATAAATGGTTTTTACAGGAAAACAAATATTAAACCTTATTAATGAAAAAGAAAGGAATAAAATGAATTGGCATTTATGGATTTCAAAATTAACCTATTTTAAGCCGCAGAGTCATAGATATTATAAAACAATTGTAGAATGTTAATTTTATTTTCAGCTTTTTATTTTAGGGAACTAATGTTTAAACATTATTGTTCAGAAGGTATGAGATGTAGAATTTGATTATCCTGATGTAAATAGCTTGAGTTCCCCCTCAGTCTGGAAATAATTGTAATTTAATTAAGCTATAAGTTCAACATTTACACAAGTTTAGTGGCAGCCAATGTGATATTATCAACAATCTCTGGTTCTTGTGGTTCAGCTAGAGGTAAAAAAAGAAGGGTGGAGAATGCTGTGCAACAAGGAATGTTAGGCTGCCTTTAAGAACTGAAAATGTTCCAGGCAGTACTGGCACATATTTTTAATCCCAGCATTCAGAAAGCAGATGCATGAAGATCTCTGAGTTTGAGGCTAGCCTGGTCTATAGAGTAAGTTCAAAAGACAGCCAGGACTATACAGAGAAACTCTCTTTTGGAAAACAACAACAACAACAAAAAATAACTGATAATGTTAGCATCAGGTGAATATTGACTAATAAATTTTATCCTCAGTCATAGGACCAAGGAGTGGAGTTCTACTAAAAACAATTCATGAACTTAGAAAAAAATAAGGGGTAGGTGAGACTGGAGCTGACAAACACTTTGATTACAGACAAATAAAACAGTACATTAAAAGAACCAGTAAAATTATTCCATTAATAACCCAAAGTAATGACAGTTTTAGATGTAGACATCACATCCCATCCTCAAAGACTCAAAGGTCTTCAAGGAAGATGTTGCAGCTACATTGTAATAACCAGAGGTGATTGACAGTATATACAAAACTGTGTTTCCCAGAAATAACAGGCCAGGTGGTGACCTCACAATGATCTTGACAGCAGGTCCAAGACCTGCAGAAGCTCCAGGCACACAAAATCCCAGCAAAGGGCTGGGGATGGCAGGTAGAAAATCACAGCACTAGTCTATGAGCTAATGGCTTTTGATAGCTACTGGGAGTAAGGGTCAGTTTTCTTTAATGGTGTGACCCCTGGTAGGTCGACCAACATACCAGGACCAACTGTCAGGACTAGCTGGGCAAGACAACACAAACAAGAGATGGTGGAGAGGAAGAAGAGGAGCAGGAGGAAAAATAAGAAGTCATCAGAGATGGGTTGAGTGGGAAGAAATGGAAATGGAAAGTGGTGTAATTATGATAGGAGTTGGTGGAGATAGACATTGTATGTAATTCTTAAAGAATTAATTAAATATTTAATAAGGAAAATAGTAGATAATAAATGATTGATATTTCAAGCTAAAAAATTTGGGTAGATTGTTATACAGTGATAAAAATGCTGATATAATTTTATAAAGGCTGTTACTCCTTACTCACCAGTGCTGTGTATTAAAATGAATACATTTTTATTTGGAAGATTATCTTCAATAAACCTAAGTTGCGAATGTTATTTTGTTTTTTGTTTTTAATTTTTTATTAATTTTTTACATATACATTTATATTATTGCACATATATACCTATAACAAGAAGAACCATGCCACAATCAGGAACTATACATATGTTACGTTCTTAGGGTTTTCACTATTTGTATTTTAGATACTTGAAGAAAACATCTTTCCTATCTTGGTGCATCCAAAGTTCTGAATGTAAATCAATCTCTATCATATCTTGTCATTGTCAACTTAAAACATCCATCTAGGCCTAAAAACGTCCTAACCCCTAAAGAACTAAGCTTCATTGTAAGACAGAGCCCCCTAATCTTCAACTTCATCAGAGACTTGAGAAGGAATAAACTTGATTACCTGGTTATGCCAGGAGTGCAGGTTAGTAACTTTCCAAACGAGAAGATGACAGAGACAGTTTGCTCCCTGAATAGTCACCCAAAACTGTCTATAACATTGGAGAACCTTCTTCAGCCTTCTGGCCCAATGTATCTGATAGACATATTTGTGAGGCAGAAACTATTGAGGACTTGCTTACCTTGTCTTGGCAGAGTTTGGCCATTGACTCTGCCAGCATCCAAGTTTGCACTTTTTTAAGCAAAATTCTGTCTGTGGTAGGGAGGACATTTTTTGTAGTGGCTTTTTTGCCACATTCAAATCCATATCCATAAGGGAGCTCTTTGATGCTCACCAATCTCTTTGAGGTAGCTGGGTGTTGTCAAGGAGTTAACCTGCCTAATTGTCAGTGAATCTTCAAAATAATAAAAAAAAAAATTTCAAATCCCATATTCTGTATATCTCTGAGGATTTTGAAGACTTTATTGAACTATTTTACTTTGTCTTTCTGTAGAATTATATCTATCTGTCGTACCTAAGATATGTATTCTTGTGGTAAAAATGGAGTAGTAAATGATAAGACCATGAGTTGATTAACTAACAATTAACTTGTATGACTTACTTATCCTAAACAGCTGTTAATATTACTTTCAAAATATTAGAAGTAAATTTTGTATTACAGTTGAGTTATATGGGAACAATACCTCATATTAGAGTAGAAATATATATATACTGTGTGTGAAGAATAATCTTACATTTGAATTCTATACCACTGTATGTAGAATTAAACATATTTTGCATCTATATACAAAACTCTATACCAGTGAATTAAAAATGCCTTGTGAGTGACTATTAAGGTTCTAATTTGAGGATTAGGTTGACTAATCTACTTTTTGTTCTATCTTCCTTATATATTTCTATATTCTCCCTTCTTTCTTTTCAACCCCTATCTCCATTCCTAGAAATGTAAGAAAGAAGAAGAGATGCATCATTGAGTCCAGCCTTGTTTTGTCTCTAAATAAAACCAATAATAACTTGTAACCTCAACTCCCATTGAAAATAACACTCTATAGCCCAAGAAAAGAACCGAAAACCTACCCACCTCCCATTAAAGTAAATGAGGCATCTTTCTTTTAAGGTTTCTTCTGGATAATTTGGGACAAATAATAAATTTGTAGGAGCCTAAATAAAATTGGGGAAATCATTTAACAAGCTAGGTATAGCATATGTGGTCCAATTTCTAAATGATGAGAAATTCCAGGCTCAATTAAAGTCCTGTGTGGTAACTGTCTGAAATGCTGGACCAATTGGGATTGGAAGCTTTCTTTGAAGCTGTCCTGGGAGCTGTCCTGTTCTGATGAGGAACAGCAACTGAAGCACTTGGTGCTGGAACATAAAGGATGCAGGATATCAGTGTCCAACATGCTGAGAGGAATGAATCCTCTCAGTACTGATCCAGCGTCAGTGTCTGGTTTCTTTGTTCTGAAAGTTATAATTTCTCAGAAATACTATACAGTCCTAAAGTTATAAATGTATATGGTGGGCATGATGCAGAGACCATTTAAGTCTGGTTGCTGCTTTTTGTATGAGCAGAAAATAGACATCTGTAAATATTCATTCATGCCATATGAAGAATGGTATCTAATAATAATTAATAGGGGTTCTGTAGCCAACAAGAAGCATTGTCTATGTTTAGACATTCATATTTCAGTTTCAGCACTATTCCCATATAGTAGAATTAGCAATATAAATCACCTGCTTGTTCTGCAGTTTAAATTCTTAACATCACAATTGTATCCCCCTCCCTCATCCCCTCTCCTTCCCCCCCCCCCTCCTCAGAAAGGGGAACTCTCCTCCCATAATATCTGACCTCAGCCAATCAAGTCTTATCTGTACTACCTGTAACCTCCTCCTCTGTAGCCTGGCAAGGGTGCCTTGCCATGGGTAAGTGATCAAAGTTCCTTGACCAAAGTGCCTGTCTGAAGTAGTCACCACATTGTCGGACCCACTAGGAGACAGTGCTACAACATCTGAGTTGAAGATCTTGGTCTACATCATACATTGTCCTTGGTTGATGTTTCAGTCTCTGTATTGAAGTGTAGTTATCCTGTATTATGTGACTAATATCTGCTTGTGAGTGAGTATATACCATGCTTGCCTTTCTGGGTCTGGGTTACCTCATTCGGGATGATCTTTTCTAATTCCATCCATTTGCCTGAAAATTTAAAGAGTTCCTTGTTTTCAATAGCTAAGTAGTATTCCATAGTGCAAATGTAGCACAGTTTCCTTATCCATTCTTCAGTTAAGGGACATCTAGGTTGTTTCCAGAGTCTGCAAATGTTATTTTAAATTGTAACCATAGCTATTATTTTCTATTATCATTTACTGAAAAATCAAATTTTCACCATCAAATAATAATTTAGAAAGAAATTACAGAAGAAAGGTGTAGGGCACAATGTAAATTTATACTAATATAATTCCTCCTCTTTGACCTTACATCCTAGCAGAAGACATTGGTTATACACACAAGAACTAATGCCCCTAAAATTAACATTTTTATACTAATACAAGTCTTAATAAAAAAAATCATTCTTAATTTAATTTAAGAGAAATAGAACATTATATCTCCATATTGTCAGCACATGCATTTTGGAAGATACAAAGTGTATAGTATTAAAACAAAGGCTGGATGAGAATTAGGTTGATAGAAATGGATTTACAGGCAGAATTTTAGATGCCCCAAGATTGGAAAGATGTTTTCTTCAAGGCTGTCAAATACAAATAGCCAAAGATGTAACATTTATATAATTCCTGATTATGTCATGGTTCTTCTTGCTATAGTTAGTTTATTATACATATGTGTATATAGATATAAATGTATATGTAAAAATATAAAAAATGTTTAAATAAAAAACAAAATTAGATTGTAATGATGAAAAACAACTGATGGGAGAAAAAGTTTATTCTAGCTCTCAGTTCCCCCACAGTACTCTATTATATGAGAATCAGGAGCTTCAAGCATCTTTCTCATAATTCTACAGTCAAAAGAAAGCAGTACATGCATGCTTCTGCTCAGCTCAACTTTTCCACTCTTACATAATCTAAGGCTTTCTGCCTAGAGAATGATGCCACCCATAGTGGGCATATCTTCTATATTTTTCTAGAATTCCAATACCTACAGTATTCCAACTTCAGTCAAGTTGAAAACTGGCATTAGATATTACAGGAAACATAAGCCATGGATGGCTTTAATAGCAATGAAAAATATTCCTTGCTTATATAGAATAGTTCAGATAATATGGTAAGTTTTTGGAAGTGAAAGTTATTCCATTTTTTTATGATTTTACTTTGCTCTTTTTTTTTTTTTTTTTTTTTTTTTTTTTTTAGTTTTAAGGACTGAAAAACTTGGAGGTGAAAGGCACATAATAAGGCCAAATTTAGAGAAAACAATGAGAAAATGAGGAGTGTGTTTAGGTGACAGCAAAGTCCCCAAAGCAGGACAGCATCTGTAATTGAATTTTAAAAACAAGAAGTAAGAAAATATCAGGAAGATGAATTCTAAGGATAATGTTGAATGTGCTATTCTGGAGAAATTTAAAAATTGGCACATTTTAGAATGCACTGTATATGATAGGAAAAAGTGAAAAATGACACAGCATAAACATGAGGCCAAACATGAAGAAACTAAGTTGCATCACTAAATTCAGAATTTAATGAGTCAGAAGTTTGAAGACAGGCTGATAAGATAGATCAGAGGGTCAAAAATCCTCTAATATCAAGGCTGACTAGTTGTGCTGGATCACAGGGGATCATGTAGTGAAAGGAAAGACTCAACTCCCCAATGTTTCTCTAAGTACCACACACACCAAGAAATATATGTAAAACCAAAAGGGAAAAGAAGTAAATATATAGCAAGACAGAGTCATCTGTCTGATTTTACTGTCAATTGATTGCTCTAGAACAGTGGTTCTCAACCTTCCTAAGACTGTAACCTTTTAGTACAGTTATTCAGATTGTGGTAACCCCACACCATTAAATTATTTTCATTGTCATGTTATAACTGTAAGTTTGCTAGTTATGCATTGTAATGAAAATACCTGATATTGCCGATTGTCTTTGGCAACTCCTGTGAAAAGGAGCTTTGACCACAAAGGGACTGCAAGGCACAGCGTGAGAACGACTGGTCTAGAAATGAGCTAGAGAACTAGAGAGTGATCAGAGGAAACTGAAACAGACAAACTAAGCAGGTGTGTGAGCTTTTTCAGGAGCCCCAATTAATTTGTCTCATTAATAATCTTCATAACACCAGTCAACAATAAAACAAATATAGGGCCAAAAATGTATGACGTACATGAAGGAGAATTGAAGCACAATATTGTATTAATCTAGAGAAAATTAAAGAACTTTCAAAGGATTTAGCTGAAAATTACATCTGTCCTGTAAAGTTTTTAATAAAAATAAAACAAGAGGAAAATGAAACTTTATTTAGAATTTATGTCATAGTAATTTTAGGTATTTAATTTAAAATCCTCATAAACATTTGCCTAGTAGGTAGCACACAATTATTATCATGATGTTTAATATTTAGAAATCATAATTACATGATAATATGAGGCACAAGTTACCTGTTTTATCCGAGGAGAGCATGATTAGGAAGCAAAAATCATATCATATTCAATGAGTTAATGGAAATTTACTTATTTCATTCAAGTGTATAAAGATTTCAGGGAGGACCATGTCCCTTTGTTGGGGAGGCCCAATGGCACTCGGAGGAAGGATAGCGGACTACCAAGAAGAGACTTGATACCCTAGCACCATATTCGGGGGAGGAGGTCCCCCTTGGTCACAGTCATAGGGAAGGGGGATTGGGGTGAAAGTGGGAGGGAGGGAGGAATGGGAGGATGTATGGGATGGGATAGAAAATGAGATGTAATATGAATTATTTTATCTTTCAATAAAAATGTGTTAAAAAAAAGATTTCAGGGAGGGCAACTTTTAACATGTTTTCACTAGTCTGTATGGAAATGGCCTTTTAAATTTCGACAATTATCAGAAACTTACTCTAGAGCTTGAAGCAAACAATTCTGATTAAAACAACTCAATGAATTACAGATTAGACACTATTGAGTAAAGAATTAACTAAACGGAATATACATCAGAAGAAATTACCCAACACAAATGCAGAGAGATTATTTAAAAGAAAATGGAAGAGAGGACAGCTATATAAAACAAAGTGAGATAACCTCAGAAACTATAGATATTTACTAGAAGATATAATAAATGAAAGATAAAAGTGAAATATGAAGATATTTTAAAACTGAAAAAAAATCTCATCAGCAGGCACATATTTACTCAAATGGTACGTTCTAATAAAAACAAAAGCAGAGAAAACCCAAATATCAAAGACAGAACAAAAGCTTATTAAACTTGATAACACAAGAGAAAATTACAATGTACAATGATGGTCATAGAGTTTAGTTATATCAAATGAAGTGGCTGGCTGACACCTGCCTTCTTAACAAAGAGGAAACACCCCACATTTTAATGAATGTATCAATACAGTAGCAAAATATAGAATGCAAACTCTAAGAAAGTTCTGGGATTAACACAAGAGTTGACATAGCAGATAGATTGTGTAGAATCTTGTATCTTGGAGAATCTTGGGGGATAGATTTGGCATTAAAGATATTGGAGTGGTTAATATTTTAGTCTACATGGGGCTGTGTGTGAAAAATTGTTACACACTATGAATTACAAGCCTCATGAGACAAGGTTTCTCACCAGCTATGAAGCTAGTTCACCAATTCATCTAGGCTGTATGCCCGGCCGGCCACAGGGATCTGTCTGCCTTCATGCCAAGGACAAAGGGTATGCTACCATGGCTGTCTTCTTACATAGGTACTGTGCATTGAAGTCAGGTCCTCATGCTTGTATGCCAGGCACTTTACCCACTGAGTGAAAGGTTTAATAATTATTTGTTAAGGTTCTTAAAAGTATGTCTCTCTTAACAGACTGTTTCCCAAACATTAAATGATATTTTTATCACTGCATGCATTCATTCACTGAATGAAAATCCCAGAAATGAGTATTCACACAAAAATGGTAAAGGATTTTAATAGATATTTTAGGTCAGTCTAAGTATTATCCTATTGGGTCATGCAGTCACTAGGAATACATAAAAAATGTAGCATAGAATAATTAGATTAAGATATTTAGTAATATAATCAATAATATAAAACATTTTAAATTTAATATTAATTTTTAAAATTAAAATTTTTACTTAAAGTGATCCACATTCTTTGAAGTTTCATCAACACATGACTGATAATAACAAATTTTGTTGAACAATAAAGTAATAATAACAATGTGGCTTTTGTACAAGCAGAATTATTGGCAAAATGGATTTGCATCTTACATACCTCAGGCATAGTTAGTACATGTGTATGAGAGTGTTTAGCTTACACTCTGAAGCCGCTTTAACCATTGTTCCTCCACACTTAAAAAGAAAAATAGTACTGAGATTCTGAGTTTTCTGGGACAAAAAGCTGAAGCCACAATGTTTTGTAGATTACCACCATGTGATTTGTTATAACATTGAGAATATTAAAATATTCTTTGAAAATTGAAGTTTAATATTTAACATTTCATGAAAAGACAAATATTCAAAAGTAACTTAAATAACATTTAATGTAGATTAAAATGATGTAAGATTGCAATGTGCTTCCACACTGGGACTTTCATCCTGATAGGACTGAATATTTTGATTCCACACTTGGTGATTTTTAAGTAAGAATTCTATTCACCAACGTTTTCATGATATTCTCTTTTTATGTGTTCCTAGTTTTAAAAATAAACTAGTTTACTGATTCTAAAACTTACGAATAATTGAAAGCCAGTCTCAAGGCTTATCTAAGCTATAGATTCCCCTAGACCTTGGCCCACATCCATTGAACATCCAGATGACAAAAATGGAGCAGTTCTTGGGTTTTGAAACAGTATACCTAGCTCTCATATGGTGAGGTACATATAGTTAACGTAGCTATTTGATTCACAGCTGTCTTATATTATTGTCAAGCAGTAAAGTGGGTATAACATAAACACACACACACACAAACACACACACACACACACAAGACTATTTACCATAATTTGTTGCTTGCTGAAGAAGGATTTTAAAATGTTATAATATTGCTTAATTCTTAGTCTGCAATGATACTATAAATAGGTTAAAAACACAAGTAACTTTCTATCATCTTTTAGGCAAATTTATGTGCTTTGAGGTAAAATCAGCTGATTTTGTGAGTGTATGAGTTTTTGTGTATTTCTGTGATGTGGGAAATTAAGAAAAAGTCGCATCTGTAAGGTTTCATGTTTCAGAGCAGTGGGTGTAATTTTAGAATATAGGGCTAGAGTGAATGCCTGAACAAAGGTTGAATTTCAAAGTGAATAATGGATCAAAAGCAGGTTTGAAACCAAATAACAGATTAAACACCGGGCTTGTTTTCAAAAAAAAAAAAAAAAAATCATATGAATGGCTAAAGAGTAAGCTGTCAGATTTTCTCTAAGGTTTCAGATGAATAATCGTTGGTTGTTTTTTGTTTTCCTTTCTTTTTTCTTTTTCTCAGGCATGTACTTAGTTTATTCAGTATTTTTCCCAGTGATAAAACAGAGAATTTGCATAGCTTCATTTGAAAACATACAAAACAATCCTCTAATAGAAATATTTTCATTAATTCTTTGAGAATTTCATACAATGTGTTTTAACAATATTCACCCCAACAGTTCTCCCCAACTCACCTTCATCAACTGCAACATCCCTACTCCCCTATGACATGTTCTATTACTGTTTTCCTTTTTAACAACCTCTTAACTCATATACTCTTGGTCGTGGGTCAATCCACTGCTGTGTGGCTAACATACCAAGAGGTATGTTAAAAGAAAACTGACTTTCCCTTCCAAAAGCCACTGATTTTCTGTAGCACATTAGTTACATATAGAGACTTGTAAACTCCTTCCCAGTCTGTGTTAAATTGTTAACTGCCCTGACCTTGTGCAAGTCTCATGCAGGTGATCATAGCTGCCGTGAGGTCAGGAATTTATTGGTCCTGTAATGCCCAGAAGACACTGTTCTGTTCTTGTTCTTTCTTCCCAGCTCTCACCCTTGCAATCTTTCTGCCTTACATCCAGGATGCTCTCTGAGCCTTGGAGAGGAGGTGTGACATAAATATCCTGTTTGTGGCTGAGCACTTCACTGTCATTTGTTCTCTAAACTGTCACTAGTTCTGAGTCACTGTGCTTGCTATCATCTGCCACACAAAGAAACTTCTCTGTGAAGTTTGAGAGTAAAACTACTCTAGAGGAAGAGATATGAATTGAAAAAGGAGTTTGATACTATGTCAATTTAGTAGAATAACATTAGTAGGTTCACCTTTGGGGGTCTTTGATCTCCCCAGTCATGAGTTGTTGGCCAGAGCTGCAGTAACAAGCATGTGCTCTTTCTTTATGGAGTGTTCTTTAAATCCAATTTTTAAAATGCCTGTTAACCCCCATAACATTCATTCCACTATGAACCCATGGCATATATTGTCATTCTTGTCACTATTGCAGTTCACAGTGTTTGCAATTCATAACACTGTTGACGATTATTTCCCCCGAGTAGGCTACATGGCAACTCCTGGTACTATGAGATTAGCTAGCAGGTAGGAAAGTTCCTGGTAAGAGTCAAATTGGGTTTTCCATATCCTGTGCTCAATGAGTGTGCTGTATTTGACAATACAGTCTGACAGCCATGTTCTGGTGGGAAACCACGAGCAATGACAATGGGCTATGGGGTTTTGATGGTCACTTAGACAGCTCTAGCTAACAACTCAAGGGATGCATGTGATGGTTGATACTAGGCTTTTTATATTTGGAAACAGTTGCCATCTGGGATGAGTCTAGTCCCTGTGTGCAGTAAATCCAACTAAACTCTTTTATGTAATGTACTAGGAATCCATACGTCTTTTCCCAACACCCTTACCTGTTAGTTACCCTGCTTCAAACTCTCCTCTGCCCTTCCCACTCTCTCCACTTAAACCACGTTCCTATTTATGCCCCCCCTCCCCCCGCTTCTCTTCATATCACCCGTGTTGTACTATTCCTGTTCGGTTAAGATCTTTTTTCCCTTTCCTCAATTTAATGGATGATCCAAGTTAAACCAACAAATCTCAACATTAGGCACTAAGATCCATACGTGAATTAGAACATATGACATTTGTCCTTTGAGGCCCATGTTACTTCATTCAGCATAATGTTTACTAGCTCCATTCATTTAATGATATATCGTGAAAATTTATTGAGCTGTAAACAAAATAAAACTTAAATTCAGTTTAAGTAAAGATGATCAGAAAGGTAAATGAGGCAGGAGATAGAAAAAAAAAGAGGCTTAGAACTATGAATTTCATAATATGTATGGGAGAAAATATATAGGTTTGAGTAATTGTACATCCTTTGATAACATTATATCACAGGAAAAATAGTGGGTTTCTTTTTATAACATGAATGTATACAATTTTTATTTGACTATTAAAATAATTTTTATGTTTTAAAAATGAAACCTCTCATTGATTACAGAAAAGGTGAGATACAATGTTGGATTACCAAATTCCAGGAGGTGTGATGTTCTTTGTGAGAATATCGGTAGCAATGTAGGCATATCAGATTTATAACCTTGTTATCTTAAAATCTTACAGACTAAACACTATAGTGTTAAGGTAAAGGCAACAAACTAAAACAAGCATACAAATAATTCTAAAGTTTAATAGGGAAAATTAAAAAAACATCATATGCCACATAATAGCTTTGCTTTACTCATCCCCAACAAAACATACTTATATTGGAAAAATAATGGGAATTTAAAATCTATAAACTCAGCGTGGAGTTAGTTGCTCATTGTGCCATGTAACCAGATGCAGAATCAGGAAGATATGGCCAATTTCTTTCTTGTATTCATGCCAATCAGAAAAAAAAGGACACATTACCAGAATTAACGTACTGTATGACTTTGTGAATGCCCTGCAAGCTGTCAGTCTTCTTGCCAGTAGTACAGCAGAAGCATTAACCAACAGGAGTATGGACCAATTTCAAGCCCAGGTGTCGAGCAATTTGAAATGCATGAGTTCCTTGTTGTGAAACAATCATTTCCTCTGAGGCTCGTATTGTCCTCAGCACTTCATGAACTATGCACACGGTGAATATGCATTTACTTGCTCTCTTACATGCAAATTTCCAAGAACACTAGAATATTGCTGTCTCCTGCTCTCTCCCCAGGTTCTGGCAGAAGGAATCCATAGGAAAACAGCAAGACAAATGTACTGGATGTTAACTGTACTTAAGTATTGTACAATTATTACATGCCTTTAAGTAATATTAGTCCACAGATAGACTGTGGCTTTAACAGACAGGTATGCAATTGAGCATTCCATAAGAAATATATATAATAGAAGTAAACTAAAGCCTTTCAACTACAAACAAAAAGATAACTGCTAGGATGTGTTTTCCTTGGATGTCTTTCTTTCTATGCCAGTTGCATTATTGCATACTTTCATCCACCATAGAAAAATGATGGTACTAATGAATAAATCTCAATGTGTGTCACTCAAAGCTATCTGGAAACAAACCTGGAAAAAGATTTTCTCTTTTTCTTAGTATCTCTTAATAGACTCCAAATCTCTCTTTTAAATGAGTTAAAATATTGTTTCTACAAATATTAGTCTCCCCAATGATGACAGCATGATCATTCCCTATTATTGTATCAATATAAATATAAAGACATTAGTCTTCACAGCAGTGACAAATATATTAAGATGATGAAAATTGATTACTCACATTTGATATGAAAATAATATTTTCCTATAGAAGAACAAGCAACTTCTATTTGGAAAAAACAAAAAGCAATCTTTGAGAATCCACCAAATCAGTAATGTGATAAGCTTCTGAGAGAAAGAGAGAGAGAGAGAGAGAGAGAGAGAGAGAGAGAGAGAGAGAGAGAGAGAGAGAGAGAGAGAGAATATACTGGGATTGAATCAGGACTTCTAAACAACACCTCTACCAGTCATAGGTCTGCTGCATGGTTTTGAACAAGTGCTGTCTTGCCTTACTTTTCAATGTATACTATGGAAAAAACAATATATTATAATAAACTATATCATATTAATATGACAATAAAACGTGTTAATATTCTCAATGTAACAAAGATAATGCCTGGAATATTTAAATAATCAACAAATAGAAATGTAATAATTAAATAGCAATTTGTTTAATTCAGTGGCATGTACATTTACCACACTTAGGGACAATAGAGTTAGAATTCAATATAAGTGTTATTAAAGAAACAGGTTCTTTTCTTTTTTGGGTTTGTATTCTCATTACTAAAATAATCTTAGATAGACTGAGAAGGAAGCTTGAGGATAATTTTACCAACATTTGGATAAACAATACAACAGTTGAATACAACAATAATAAAAGGAAATGAGATGATGAATTTTAAGAGAGAACAAAAGAGGTTGCCTGGTAATGGGTGGAGAAGGAAAGGGAAGTGAGTAAAAGACATAATTGTAATTTTAAAAATAAGGATGTTTTTAAAAAATACAGGAAGCTGAAAGTACAAGTAGGTTGACACAAGGAAAGGAAGATTCATGTCTTTTACATTAGGCCAGGAAATCTGGGAAAAAGCAAGAAAATCCAGAACATTACAGAAATCATCATTAGGAGTGCCAAGTAGATCAGTAGAGGTTCATATGTCACCTAAGTGTAGGCGCTTGTATCTTATGACGAAGAGGTGCATCAGGAACACATGGGTAGAAATAAAAATCAAGACAGCTTGTTGAGAAGAGAGCTTTCCCAAGTATGAGAGAGGCAACAGAACTTCATAAAGAGCCCCAACAGCACTGGTCCAGGAGACAATAACCTTTAAAGGGCATTTACATCACATGTGCCTCTTCCAAGTTCATATATGGCACTGGCTTTATCCTTGCTACCCTATTCCTTACAAGATATTCAAGTAAGGAATGGCTTGCAGTCTTGTCCTGAAAAATGCATCTTTAATATATTAATTTTGATGTGAATGTCCAGACCCTATTTTCATGCTACAGAGGGGCTACTGTAAAGTTATCCTTTATTATGATTTAATAATTTTATCAAGAAAGCCCAACCATAAAATGTATGAAGGGCTTTACAACAATAAAAATAATATAAAATATTTAAAATGATCCATGAACCACATACCTTTAATGCTCTCTGATGTTGTTCATTTAAATATTTGACTGAAAACAACTTCAAAAAACTTCACTATGACTTCCAGTAAGATGTTTTAAAAACTATGTTGAACACATTTCTGTATGCATAGGTATATAAATAAAATATGCCCAAAAGCTTTTTTGGATAGCTGTATGCTAAAAATGTGGCCATGAGATGAGACTCTGGAGTGAATATTTTTATGGTTTAGGTATAAGCGCTATACCTTAATTATAGAAGCAGGAATAATGCTGGGCTCATGAATTTAGTAAACACTTTTCCTGGAACAGCATTCACCAGTTTGAAAAAAAAAAACAGATGTGTGTTAATAGGTACATAGTCCTATGAAAATATGGAGCTAAAAGAATTTTCTGTTAAATTAAGGTCATTTGAATACAAGGAACAATGAGCAGAATATTTAAAAGAATACAAATGTGGTTCCCAATTTCAAGAACCACCTATTAGGAAAGGGCTTGTGACCTCTGAGGTCCTGACTGGATTAGAGGCAAAAGATAAAAAACAAATGACTACTACATAGAGATTTTTTTTCTTCTATTAATTAATTACTTTATTTACTTTACATCCTGATCCCTACTACTCCTTTTCTCCCCTCCTACTCGCACCCTCCTCTCCTGTATTTTCCCTTCTCCTTCTCCTCAGAGAAGAGGAGATAAACCCCCTCCAGGGTTCCAACAGGCCCTGGCACATCACATCACAGGAGTACTAACTGTATTCTCTCCCACCGAAGCCAGACAAGGCCATCCAGAGAGTGGAAAGGCATCCAAAGGCAGGCAACAGTCAACGACAGTCTTGCCCCACTCTAATTGTCAGGGCACCCACATGAACAACATTCTGCACACATGTTACTTATGTGCAGGGGGCCTAGGTCCAGGCCATGCATGCTCATTGGGAGGTTGTTCAGTCTTTGTGAGTGCTCATGGGATGGTTTCCCCTGTAGGTTTTCTTGTAGTGTCCTTGACCCCCTCAGGCTCCTTCCCCTCATTCTTCCATAGAACTCCCTAAGTTCCACCTGTTGTTTGACTGTGGGTCTCTGTATCTTTTCCACCATCTGCTAGATGAAGTCTCCCAGGAGACAGTTATATTACGCTCCTGTCTGGAAGAAAAGCAAGGTATAATAAGAGTTTCAAGGGCTCGCTCTAACCCATTAGATAGGAGAGATATTAACTGAGTATATGACTCCCCACAATTGGAACTAAATATAATATGCTATAGTTAATAGAAGAGTCTTCCCTCTAAGCATATTTCCATGAAGTGTTTGCAATGACATTGTACTCTTTACCCAATGTAACTTCCTCTACTCTTTAAAATGTGCTTTAATTGAAATAAAATTACATCACTCCCTCTCTCCTCTCTCCCAAGCTATCATTTCTTGAATTCCTTCTCATGCATTCCCCAATATCAAATTGTTCTCATCTTTTCTTCTGTTAGCAATATATGCATAGTGTATAACATATTTATGCATGCTATATATGTGGACAAATACAACCTCCTGAGTTTGCTTATGTTGATTATGTATATATGGCCTCAGTGTCCACCACTGTCTTTTGGCCAACTAATGAATGGGTTCATCCTGGGAATTGGCAAATTCAACACCACCCAGAATTGTTTGTGTGTGTGTACACTTGTGTAGGCTACTCACAGATCTCAGAAAATGGAGTTAAAACCCCTGGAGCTGGAGTAACAGGTGATGGTAAGCACCCCGACCTGATGTAGGTATTGAGAACTGATCTTTGGCTGCCTGCAAAAGCAGCAAGCACTCTCAATGACTAAGTTATCTCCCCAGTCCCTCTGTTTTATTTCTAATATAAGAATTTATTTTAAATTGTAATTTTAAAAATGGAAAGCCTAAGATTTGTAATTATAAAGTAGGATTTTGAGGATGAAGGATGCTGCCTTTTAAATTTTAATAATTTAGTGATATTGTACCAAATTCTGCTAAAGATGGATTCTTATTAATTTCTTAATGGCATAAATAAACTGCACAGCAAACTCTAGGTTAATTATATTCTTCTTCTTTTAAGCATATGTTGGACTGGGCTTTTGTGGGTATCATGTTTTGTAAGCAACCCTCATCCATGAGGCATAATGACACTCCAAGTTCATCAGCCAATTCTGATAAGCCAATTCTAGGTCCTTTCATTTTTCGCCTTTGTGAGATTATCTGCAATGGCCTATCTCACCTGGACCCAGTCAGAAGCGGGTTAGAACATACTCACATTTCATCCCTATAATTGCTGTCACTCTTTCCTCACCTCCTTCTCAATTAGCTGTTCAACTGGGAATTAGCCATCTGTTACATAAAGTTACCCAAAGAAGAAAAATCTTTAACCTGGGATGCTCACTGATCAATTCACAACAAAGGGCTAACAGGAAACCAGAATCTGATGTAACAAGCTAAAAACACACCTGCTTAAATGTTACTCTAAGGATTCTATGCAGTTTACCTGCATTGTGCTCATAGCTTTCTTCTCAGATTACCAACATAGGAAAAATAACAACACAATATTAAATGCGAAAGATGATAAAATCACTGATACAATTGAAATACATAGTCACTATTGTATCTATTCATAAGCACCACAAAATCTCAAACTTTCATTAAAGGATAAAGTTTTCTAAAATCAATATTGATTATGCCAATGCTGGTTTTTGTGTTACATTGTGATTTCATGGAATTCTGGAATGAACAAAAAGCAAATCTAAAAGTAGGTACAAATCTAACCACCAAGAAAGCAACCTCACGCCATATATGTTATCACAGTGAGATATTTAATATTTTGATCAATAAAGGACTTTGAAAATCATGCATGTGATTTTATTCCACCATAGTTTAAAGGTGTAAAATGTTGTTTTGAGATAATGTATAATCAATTATAGTTCATTGAGGGAAAAGACATAATTTTGAAAATTGCATAGATATTTAATTTTGCTGTGCTATATAAAAACACTAGTACAATAATGGGTATGAAAACTGCCAGGTTAAGGAGATGATATTAAAATTTGTCAAGTGATATAAAATATGGCAGGTGAATATTTAAACTCTTTTGGCATCTTAGGGGTGGGAGATTGGAAAGAAAACATTGATTTCCAGAGAGAAAAGAGTTCTCTATTCTTTCTTTCTCTCTTTCTTTCCTCCTCCTCTTCTTTCTTTTTATTCTTTGTTTTTTTTTTTTGTTTTTTTTTTTTTTTTTTGGTTTTTTGTTTGTTTGTTTGTTTTTGGTTTTGTTTCTTTTTTCTGAGACAAGGTCTTTTGGTGTATCCTTGGCCGTCCTACAACTCATTCTGTAGACCAGGCTGGCCTCACTCAGAGATCCATCTATCTCTGCCTCCCAAGTGGTGGGATAAAAGACATGCACCACAACTACCTGGCATTCTATTTTTCTTGTTATCAAAATATTCATTAGTTCACATGTCAATATTATAAAAATTAAAAGAAAAATCAAGCAATGTTATAAATGTATTTAATAAGAATTGTAGTGGTTAATTTTCAGTAAATATAACAATGATAATCAATTTATAAAACATGCTTTGGCTCACACATTCGCACTTCCCAATTCATGAACAGTTGGCTCTACATCTTTAGGGCCTTGTTGATGCAAGAATAATAGCAGGAGAATGCAAGACAGCAAATTTCCCCTATGTTATGAGCCAGTATCAAATTGGGCAAAACATATGGAGTTTCCACTAGACCTGTCCCTTCAAGGACGAGGCTCAAATTAAATAAGGACTGCACAAAGACCTGTTCTGAATAGTTTTGCCATTTGTTAATAGAACCACTCTAGGCCCACACCTTTTAACTATATAAAATTGGCTGTAACACCAACATCTGAGCTATATCATTTCACCCCTGATCTCCAAAATCCCATGCCTATTTCACCATGGAAAATATATTTGGTCCTATTCCAACGGTCCTTATAGTCTCAACTGTTGCAATATCTTTAAAAAAATCCAAACCTGATGGTCTTACACTATTCATTTATGGATTTCTATAAAACTGTTATAAATTTATTACACACGTCCAAGATGTTAATGACAGGATAAGCACAACCTAAAGACTATCATTGAGAAGGGACTAATAGACAAAGTAAAGGAAGACTGGCCCAGATAAGGACTAGAACGCAACGAGGTGACAGTGCCCACCGCACAGGGCACATTTTGGGTGGAATTTGGCTCCCTAGGTCTTAATCAGCCTTGCCATAATGATCATGTTGATTGTCACCTACACAGCAATGCACCCAGGCTGGCTTTGTTTGCTAGACAGAGCTTATCCTGATGAGCAGTTGATGCTGCTATCACCACTACATCTTTGTTGTCTCCACTACAGCTACAGGCTTACTTCTACAACACCACATGTTGTCCTGTTGGACTTTCAGGAAGATGAAAAGACAGAATTTGTTTGGTCTCCTAGGCTTTCATTTGAAAACACAGTGGAAGCCCTCACGAAATCATAATTCTTGGAATCTCCATGCCAGCAAAACCAGCATACCTGGAACATGCCAGCATTTGCTACCAGCATGAACTGTATCCGGGCCCATTTGAACAGCAGCTGTGCCATCTCTGAGTACATGACAGTAGAACAACAGAAATAAATTCCAGTGAAAGGATTCCTGAGGCCGAATGGGTGAGTTATATATGATGGACCCTTTTCTCAAAAGACTGCCTTGCCAAGTTTTTAAAACATCTTTGGGAACTTACATTTCTAACTAGGCCATGGTGTCTTTGAATATCTTGCAGGTGTATGTAATGTTCTCCATGAACCTTCAAATTTTTCCAGTGCAAAGAATTCGATTTCTTACTAGCACAAGCAACCACACTCACCTTAAATTAAGCTTTGTGGTGTTTCTTTTAAACCCAACCTTCAAATGTTCTCACTATTTCTCAATACCTTCCTACTGCCATATGAAAATATTTCATAGTCAATTTATTCTTTAATGAAAAAATTCATTTTGGATGATAGCTTGGAGGTTTGGGTCTACGACTGGTAGATCCTGATGCATTGAGCGAAGGACAAGAACTCATGTCATAGTGGAAATGTGTGACATATCAAAATCATTCATAATAAAAAAGAAAAGCAGAAAAGAAGAGGAAAGTAAATGGCCCTAGGCCCTGGCAACTTCTTGTAGGTCCTGTCAGTGAATGACCTGGGCGTGTTCCAACAAGTCACACTTATTGAAGGGTCTACCAGTCCCCAGAAGCAGCAGCACAGAAGCAAAGCCATTCATACGTGCCTTTTGGTGGACTTCCAGATAAAAACGATAGCAGGAATAAAATTTTAAAACCCACAGCAGTGATTTCACATTTGCTAAAGAACTGGGGTACAACCAAATGCAACGCAAATGTAAGAAGTATTTGGTAATTCTCTGTATATATTTACACCTGTAGAGTAAATTAATTAAATATTAATACGCCTGTAGTTAGGAATACCGATAATAAAAAGTTAAGAAATTAGTATAACTTGAATGTTCTTAGCCAAAGAACAGTTTGTTAACAAAATTAAAAACCACAAAATGTTTCTAATTTCCTTTTTCAATTTTTAATTCTTAATGGCACTGGAGAGATGACCCAGTGCTTAGGAAAGGACCCAAGTTTTGTTCACGGAGCTCATGTGGTGCAGATTACAATCACTGAAGCCTCAGGAGCTCTCACACCTTCCTGTGGCCTCTGCAATACTTCACTCATATGCACAAATCTAGAAACACACATTCATATTCATTCAAAAGAAAATAAAACCTACGATTCACAAATACATACATATTGAAACTTGGAATAATTTAATTATTTTCTTTTTCAAAAAATTACTCAGGAAACGTGCAACTAGATTTTATTACAACCTCTAATTTTCTGGAATAAATAAATATTTGGAAACTTTCTATTTTTCCCTCAATTCTTTTTTTTTCTTATATTTGCATATGGTAACCAATAAGAAAATCAGATGTTGAGAAAAGGGTTTTGTTCTCTTCTTGGCTCCCCAAACACTGTAATTTCCTGTTTCTCATTTTCCAGCTAAGCCCTTTCCTTAGAAACTCACTTCATTGGTTCCTTTATCTCCTGAGTGAGGGTTCTTATGGTTTCAAATTGCGGAAACTCTGTGAATTGGCTTACTTACAGGAAGGAATTTACAGAATCCTGTAATTAACAAGAGAACCCAACCAAATATCTCTGAAGTTATTGTCTTTTTCTTCTACAACGTGGAAAGAATATGAAAAGGATTCAAAAACAAAGCAGAAAACACACTGGCTGTTTGGACCTTTCTGTTTAAAGTATCCTTGCTGTGGTCTCACCAATTTTGTCATCTTTGCTGTTTTCAATAAATTAATATTGAATAATTCGACAAACATTTTACTTACAGCAGTTTTTTTCAATGTTGTACTTAGCTGCTAGAGTTAATAAAAATTTTAGTAGCTAAGATTTGTAAAAATTTTAATCAAGTCATGAGGAAAATGTATTTGACTGCTTTTAATACCAGATCTAAAGCTCAGCATTTAAGCCCAGGAACCATAAGAGGTAAAAAACAAACACGGTAACTGAGACAGGAATTCAAATTCTGTTGATGTAATGTAGTTGTTATCTTGGTTTGAAACTCATTTAGTCATGGGAAATTAGATGTTCTACCAGGCTAGCAGATAGCATTACAACTCTTCTCAGCAGTGTTTGAAGCACACTCACTGTCCACATTTGTACAGTTCAGGCTGGTGATTTTACAAAGGAAGATTTGCAATGCAATCTCTTATATAATTGACGGGCGCCAACTATTACATAAAAGCTCCTGGAGGTCCCTTTTCTTTACAATTGTGTGTGTGTGTGTGTGTGTGTGTGTGTGTGTGTGTGTGTGTGTGTGTTGTGGTTTAAGTATAATCATGCTATATTCTTTGTCATGAAATTTGCTTCCTTTACTTTGTGTAATGCCTTCAAAGGCATTGTTACCTATCCCACCTGACAGGGCTTACTTTGTTTTAGAGACAGAATATTCTCTTGTGTATATATATATATATATATATATATAAGATTATTGATAATTCACACATCTTTAGATACATAGTATGTTATTTCTACTCCCTATCAATGTTGGATATTAAAAATAATCTAGAGAAATTCTCATTTCTTGTATACCTACCTTGACAATGTTATTTTTGAGAGGTGGAGTTATAACTTTCATTGAATATCTTTTAAAATCCTCAGCATATTTCAAGTGAATGTTCTGAAATTTAATATGAGTTTCATGAGGATAGTATATAGTTAGATATTTTATTTTCAATCCAGTCAGAGACATTGAATTTTGATTGATAATTTAAATTCATATAATGCTCAAGAATTTAAATATTCTGTTTGAAGATAATAAGTAAATAAACTGTAATAATATTTCTGGGTAAATGTCGAAAATGTCTGTATATTACATGTTTAAATATATGTAATGTTTAACATAATTTGATATGTTATGTTATCTAGTAGGTTTGTTGGCTGTTAACCTTTTGTTTAATCAAGTCAGTAATTCACTTCTATGCCTTTAACTTTTTAAAGTGAAAGTTCTCTTCATAATATAAAAATTGGAGAATAGGTAAATTTATCATATTTAGATCTTCAGTTTTTTTATTTTTAGGACTTATAAACCATAATTTAAAATGATATATTTCATATTTCGAATGCATATATACTACTATTGAAGAAAATTTATTTAAGTGCATCATGAAAAGAAAAAGTGGCTTTTTTATTTTAAAAAATTAGAAAATTTTTACTATAATCTTAATAGAAAGGAAATAGAATTGATATGTTAACAAACTATCAAAAGACTTGTAACTCCATGTGATCTGTTTTTCTACTTAGAAACTAGTGTCAGTTACAGTTTAACTTCATTGTAACAGTGAATATAGTTAGGAAAAACATTAAAACAACTCAAGGGAGATTTCAGAAATCCCAGAAAGAAAGAACAGTAGCTTGGAACCAAAATGTGTGTGTGTGTGTGTGTGTGTGTGTGTGTGTGTGTGTGTGTGTGTAACATATGTGCATGTATAATGTGTTTGTGTGTATATATATTAATATGTGGATATATATGCATATATAAGTACACACATGCTAGGGGGAGCATAGGGAGAAAGTGGTAGTTCTACTGTCAACAGAACAAAGGGACAGCCTATTGACTGGGAAATGATTTTCACCAACTCGAATTCCAACATGGGGCTAATATCAAAAATACATAAAGTGCTCAAGAAATTAAACAAACCACACCAAGTTATCCAACTAAAAATTGGGGTACAATGCTTAACAGAGAATTCTCAACAGAACATTGGATGCCCAAGAAACTCTTAAATATTCAATATCCTTAGCAAGCAGGGAAATACATATTAAAAGGACTCTGAGATACCATCATACACCTACCAAAATGGCTAAGATAAAAAACTCAAGTGACAGCACATTCTGGCAAGAATGTGGAGAAAGGGGAGCACTCCTCCATTTCTGGTGGGGGTAAAAACTTGTACAACCACTTTGGAATCAACCTAGCACTTTCTCTGGAAATTGAGAATTGTTCTACCTCAAGACCCAGCTATACCACTCCTGGGCATGTACCTGAAAGATGTTCCACCATACAACAAGGACACTTGCTCAACTATGTTCATAACAGCTTTAGTCATAAATGCAAGAATATGCAAACAACCTAGATGCCCTTCATCCAATGAATGGATAAAGAAACTGATACATTTATACAATGGAATATTATTCAGCTATTAAAAACAATAAAAATTTGAGATTTGAAGACAAATAGATGGAACTAAAAAAGATCATCCCGAGGGTGGTAACCCAGACACAGAAATAAATGAATGATATATATTCACTTATAAGTGGGTATTAGGCCAACACAGATGTCCTCTGAGAGACTCCACCCAATGGGAAATTGGGACAGATGGTGGGACTCCCAGCTGGACTCTGGGCATAGTGCTAAAAGTGGTAAGGAAGACTGGGAGGATGGAAGGACCTAGAGAGTTTAGGAGCCTTACAAGGACACCATCAAGGCCAGTGAAGCTGGACTGGGCGGGGAGTCACAAACTGACGCACCAACCAAGGACAATGCATGCAGTGAGCCTAGAACCTCTGCTCAGATCTAGACAATGGAGAGCTCATTCTCCACAGTTGTGGGGAAAGCAGTGACTGCCTCTCAAACGAACTCTGGTGCCCCCAATTTGATCACTTCCCCTTTGTGGGGAGGCCCTGTGGGCAGACAGGAAGGGGATGCAGGCTATCTGGATGACCACTGATAGGCTGTGGTTATATGGTATGGGAGGAGGTCCTCTTCGGTAAGAGGTCTAGAGGTGGGGAATAGGGTAGAAAAGGGGGGAGGGTGGGGATGGGAAGATAGGAGGGAAGAGTTAGCAATCGGGATGTAATATGAATAAATTTGAATAAATTAAAAACACTTAAAAGATATTTTCATTGCTTCATTCATCACTTTGAATATTTGTTTCTTCTTAGATAATTGTTGCAATTCTTCAATAATTGACTGATTACCTCATGGCCACACTTCAAAATTGATAAAAACAAACAAACAAACAAACAAACAAATTCAAATTTTACTGTAAGGTATAATTTTCTTTTTATTCTGAAAACTTTTAATTAAATAATCTCATTTTCCCACAGCTCCTATGGTCAAAAGCCCTAACTCCTAATGCAATGACAATATTTTTCTTCTCATGCACTATCAGAAGATGTATAATTTCATAAGTACTAAAATTTCTGTGATAATTAGTGTGGGGTTTCTTTTGTAGCTGTTTACTTCACAATGTATATTTGAATGACCTGACAAGAGACTTGAGCAACTAGAGTGCATAATGTTATTTGGACCCTGACACAGAACTTGGTTTTAGGAGTTATTTGAGGAGAAATCAGAAGTCTTACTAAGTACTCCATATCAGAAAGTACCAGAGGGCACTATTTACTACGTGATGCTGTGTCTTTAAACGTGAAGCTCTTGGTGCATTTTCATGAAATGCTTTCTCCGTCACCACCAGTTGGGCCTCCATCAGGGGATCCTCAGCCCCCATTGCTATTTCTGCAGTTAACTGAGGCCCATTATCTCATCCTCTCTCAGTATTTTTGGTGTAATTGGGTTTTGACTCCTCAAGGTAAGAAATGAAGAGGAGAAATGTAGAGAAAGTGATGTAAAAACGGAGAAACAACCATAGAGAAAAAATTGCTGCTTTCCACTACTGTGACAAAATGCTAATGGAAACAACTCAATGAACAAGGGGTTGATTTTTGCTCCTTATTTCAGACTCCCCTTTCTTGGTGGCAATGAAAACAAAATGTCTGTTCCTGTGACCTGGAGTGTGCAACAATGGCTGTTCACATATAGCTGACTAGGAAGCAGGAATGGCAGACTGGGCACAAGGACCAGCTACACACTTTAAGGCTTATCTCTCTGTCCAGGCAGTGCTCATTTTATATATATATGTTATAGCCTCCAAAATGGCAGCACAGTCAGTGACCAAGGATTCAAATTCAGCCTGAAGTTTGGGGAGGGTAAAATTCAGTACCACAGTTTCGCCAGATTTCACATGATGATTTGAAAAAGATGAGCTAAATGCTGAAAATAAAATACTGTAATATAACCAATACTAAGGTCATGCCACCTTAGAGCAGCACTTCTCAACCTTCTCAACATTGTCATTTTAATACAGCTTCTCATGTTGTGGTGACCCCCAACCATAAAATTATTATTTCTTGTTTCATAACTGTAACTTAGCTACTGCTATGAATCATAATGGAAATGTGTTTGCTGATGGTCTTAGGTGAACCCTGTAAAGAGGTCATTTAACTCCCCGAAAGTGGTCACAACCCACAGTTTGAGAATCATTGTTCTGTTTCATCCAGTTGTGCTGTTTAACCATAAACTCCCACAGTAGGCCATACATTTCCACCAGCATGGCCACAAATGCAGTAGTGTGTTTACTTTGATTTTCCCTATGTGTTGCTTATTACTTTTGCCTCCTGTGACTTCTCTTTTCTGTTTTCAGAAACTTTATTTTTCGATCATGTTTGGCATGTGTGGTGGGAGGACCTTGAGGTAAGTGCACAGCACGCATGTGCAGCATATCAGAGACCAACTTTGTGGAGTGAGATCTCTTCTTCCGCCTTACCCTGGCTTCAACCTGCATTTCCTTCAGGGCTTCAGGAGTGACAGCAAACAGCTTTTATCTACTAAGCCATCTTGCCGGACTTGCATTTAGTCTTCTCTTAAACATTTTAGTTCTCTTTCTACAGAAAAGGAGATGTACTGAGAAATGCCTTAAGTCCTGACATAAGTCTAAGTGTGCCTCTCCTCAGTGATGGCTTGGAGTCACAAATTCATTAGAAATGCCTTCGTTCATCACTTCCTGGTATGTTCTTTATCCACACTCCCTCCGTGTACACGGGAAAGTTTTTCAATATTTTCCTCTCCAGGGAAGGCTGTACTTGCCAGGAACAACTCCGGACTTAACAGCTGGAATGATGACCTTTTGGCTACCCACAGTGACAGTCCAACTGGCCCTGCATGCATGTAATTCTTTTTGCACCAGTACCTCAAATACTCACAAAATTCCAGTTTGCTCAGTGACAGCAATACTGAGAAATAGATGAGTTGGGATGTCCATATTTTGGTCTCATACAAAGCTCAGTAACACAGTATGGCCAGATTCCACCTCACTATTTGAAAAGATGAGCTAAAAGCTGAAAATAATTTTATTGTAATTAAATAAGTACCAATAATATGTAATCACATGTTTATCACTTAAATGTGTTATGAGACTATTTATTTCTGTATGTTGTTTATGGAAAAATATAAGAGGAAACATTAAAAAGGGTGCTGTTAAAGGACTTGATAAAGGGAAAAAATCCAGGAAATGTGTGTATGTGTAGAGGGAAGAAAATAATAAGTGTTCTAGGATTGAATGTATCCCAGCAACTTTATCTTTCCCTAATGGATGGTCTGGGGACCTCTTGAATGAGTCATTATTTAGTTTTGTGAAGTCTCCCCAAAATGGTCTTCCATATAAACAGTCACAAAACTTTGTTTATAAAAGTGTCCCTTATAGTAAAGACCAATTAATTGTACAACACTATAACAATTAAGCATACTGGGCCAGGATGCTGTAAGTGAGCTCTTGTTTAGCAATCACTTGATGGGCTGCTTTGGCTCAATCGTGCCTTCAACGAAGTATCAGTTTAATACTGGAGGTTTTCTCTCCACATTGAGGGATGTTCATTGTGACTCTATTGTTTCCTCTGGAGTACTTTCCAGTCTCTCACTAGCCTCATACAGAGCCCTTTGTAGGCAATGCAAAGTACGTTCTTTGTTTATATCAGGCAACTGACCTCTTAACTGATATGCTTTATATTCATCATTAAAACATGCATCACAATAGTACCTTTCTTTTATGAGTTTTCATAATTATCCAGAGACATGGTTTTTTAATTTTATTAATTTATTCATATTACACCTCAATGGTTATCCCATCCCTTGTATCCTCCCATTATTCCATCCCTCCCATTTTCCCCTTATTCCCCTCCCCTATGACTGTTCCTGAGGGGGATTACCTCCCCCTGTATATGCTCATAGGGTATCAAGTCTCTTCTTGGTAACCTGCTGTCCTTCCTCTGAGTGTCACCAGGCCTCCCCATTTAGGGGAGTTGGTCAAATATGAGGCACCAGAGTATGTGTGAAAGTCATATCCCACTCTCCACTCAACTGTGGAGAATGTCCTGTCCATTGGCTAGATCTGGGTAGGGGTTTGAAGTTTACAGCCTGTATTGTCCTTGGCTGGTGCCATAGTTTGAGCAGGACCCCTGGGCCTAAATCTGCCTATCGTAATGTTCTTCTTGTAGGTTTCTGAGACCCTCTGGATCCTTCTACTTTGCTATTCTCCCATACTTCTCTCAACTAGAGTCCCAATAGGATGTCCTCCCCTCTGTCCCAGTTACCTAGTTAGTGAAGACTTTCATGGGACATGCCCCTTAGGCTAGTATGCAGATATAAGTGAGTACTAAACAGAGAATTCTCAACAAAGGAATATCAAATGGCTGAGAAACACTTAAAGAAATGCTCAACCTCCTTAGTCATCAGGGAAATGCAAATCAAAACAACTCTGAGATTCCATCTTACACCCATCAGAATGGCTAAGATCAAAAATTCAAGCAACACCACATGCTGACGAGAATGTGTTGGGGGGAGGAACACTCCTTCATTGCTGGTGGGAATGCAAACTAGTACAGCCACTTTGGAAATCTATCTGGTGCTATCTCAGAAAAATGGGAATAGGGCTGCCTCAAGACCCAGATATTCCACTCCTTGGAATATACCCTGAAGATGCTCCAGCACACAACAAGAAACTTTGCTCAACCATGTTCATAGCAGCCTTATTTCAAATAGCCAGAACATGGAAACAGCCTAAGTGTCCCTCAGTAGAAGAATGGATAAAGAAACTCTGGTACGTATACATTATGGAATACTACTCAGCTATTAAAAACAAGGAATTCCCGAAATTTGTGGACAGATGGATTGAGCTAGAAATTATCATAATGAGTGAATTAACCCAGAAGCAGAAAGAGTCAAATGAGACATGGTTTTTGATCCATGTTGATTTAATTCAAGAAGAAATACAATATTAAGCTATATAATCTATATAATCATGAGGTTATGCTTCTTGAATGTTTTTCTTTTTTTCAGTTTTTGTTAGAAAAGATCCCAGGCTTTAAACACAGAAGAAAAAAGGTTCCTTAATTTAAAGGATATTGTTCATTACACAGTAATTTTTGGTGAAAACAGATTTTCTTTGGCTTGAGAGACCTCACCAATTAAAGATATATGTATTTAAGTTTAAGTTTACTAAGGTTTCAAAGCTCTGGACATGTTTTGTGGCTTTTCTAGAAAAATTTCAGCAAATTATCATTCATTCTTGGGATGGATTTTAGCATGAAGAGCTAATCTTTATCATGTATTTTGGTAATAAAACAACAGACCTAGAAATTGAGGAATCTTTTTAAGGAAGGAAAAGAGAAGCATTCCTGAGAATTGTGAAAGGCTGATGATCTGAGGGATAATTTTCAAAACCTCAATCCCCTGCAATGGGAATTGCTACCACCAAGAGAGGCACAAGTATCTATAGGTGGTGATGTTACACTCAGCAGGACACAGGAGAGACTGAAGGGAGCAGGGTAGGGCAGAAGTGATGTATACATATTTTGCAAAAATGCAAAACGGTCTTGTGTATCCTAAATAAATGGATTTTAAGAAGCTATAAATTCAGGTGTAATGTAAACTTCTGAGTTATCTCAGCTTTGAAGTTCTTTTGATGGGAATCCCACATTATTGCCTGGATTTTAACAAATTCTTATGGAGAAGAAAAAAAATTTTTGTAATATTTAAATATACAGTAAAAAGATATTCACTACCACTCCTTGCTTCCCGGACATCTGTCCTCTGGAGAGGAAAGGGAAACCACTACATCTAAATTTTAGCTTTTATTTATTTTAATTTAAAGTTTATTATAAATTTTGAAGGCCAGCATTCCTGTCCTGTACCTGTTTCTCCTTAATTTACACCTGAAACAGCTATTTGGTATCCACCTAAAATTATGCCAGGATAGCTACCTTTGTGTAACAAATTATATCATAACAGTGTTGGTTTCTTTGAGTATAAGTCTATTGCCGTACACTAGCCGTTAAATTATCTTTTGGGTCAGAATTACCATTGTATTTTAACAGAATGCTCATGGTCAGTTACACTGAGCACCATTAGGAGTAGGATAGTAAAGATGAACAGAGAAGATAAGCCTTGGCTATTTTCTTTTCGTTCACTGGTTGAAACTTTAAAAAAATACTTTCTGTACAAAAGGTAAAAGAACAAATAATATTTTTTAGTAAACAAATTAAATTGAAGGAAAAAACATCTGAAATCAGAGGCTATGCAAGGATCCAAGAATGTACTTAATAAACAAATACTCTCTGAGCAATGGCGTAAGTAAACAGTATAACAGTAGGGAAATGATAAGCATCATTTTCTGGTCACCAAGGAAACGCAAGGAATGTCGTATCCCCCACTGGAGATAACCACATATAAAAATTTATTAGATGAATGTTATATTTAATCTTCTTCATGGGTCTCAATGAAACATGAACTTTTGGCCACTGACAAAGATTTGGCAATATCTTCCCTGTCTCTTTACAACATAGTCCCTCTCTTCCCAGAAAAGACCATGCAATTCTTTGAAAAGGGCTGACCTTTAACTCTCCTTATGAGTTTACAAGTAATTGAGTATAGTGGTTACAGGACTTATTAAATAACAATCACTGGATAAAGCTTTTCAGGTAACATTTTTCCCTTATAAGAGTGGGGGAGGGGACCATAGCTTCTTCCACTAGCATTGGAATTGAGGAGTTATAGGTTCACAGTACTTGCTTATCTGCCTCTCTTAGGATAACTATGCTCCGCTTTAGATATTGACTTTGGTACAACATACTCAGTGAACTGAATATTTAATTGGGATTTCAACTCTCCAAACCATGAAGTTAACTTGTTCTTAATCTTAATCACTCTGTGTTTCATGGCTATTCTAAGCTTACACTTAAAAGACTTCTTCAAGGACTATTATGATTTTATATGTAGGTAATATATGTTATACATATATGTATTTTTCCACAGACTTCTTTGTGTCTATATTGTTATTATGTACAATGTAATATTATAATTACTGCATGATTTATGTTTCCATATGTTTTATTTCGATAGTCACCAATATAATTTCATTGGAATTCCTAGGATTGCCAACGAGTCTATTTACCTAAATCCAATTTCTTGACTGAGACTTCTTGTGGAAAAATTTAAAATAAAATAGTATGTTAAGAATAGTAGTAAATGGTCAGAATATTCTCCACAGTTGAGTGGAGAGTGTGATACGACTTTCTCACGTACTCTGGTGCCTCACATTTGACCATGTCCCCTGGAGGGGGAGACCTGGTGGCACTCAGAGGAAGGACAGCAAGTAGCCAAGAAGAGACTTGATACCCTATGAGAATATATAGGGGGACATAATCCCCCTCAGGAGCAGTCATAGGGGAGGGGAATAATGGGAAAATGGGGGTGGGGGGGGGAATGGGAGGATACAAGGGATGGGATAAACATTGAGATGTAAGAAGAATAAATTAATAAAAAAAAAAAAAAGAATAGTAGTAATTCTATTATTCTCAGTAAATGCTAAAGTTGAAATTTTAAGTTTATCTTTTTATCTATCATCATCTATCATTTATATCTACTATATCTATGTGTTGATCAATTACCTCTCTGTCATTATGTATCATCATCTATCATCTGTATATCACCTATCCATCATCTATCTTCTATCATATATCTGCTGATCACCTGTCATCTATTTATATGTCTATTATATCTATCTATCAATTATCTATCTATCATCTATCTACCTATCGATCTATTACCTATTCATTATGATAGTGTAAGTTCTGCTCCAATGCAACATTCCATGTCATAACATTTTAGGTTATAAAAAATGTGGGTACTACAGTGCAGTCTTTGCGGTTGAATAACCACAAACATACACTTGTATCCATTTTATTTGTGAGAACCCCAATCTCAGACACTCACCTTATCAGTCTGTTTCTTGAGACCAGCACTGATACAATTTAGGTGCATGAATCACAGTTTCAATGGGAGAGATGACTACACTCAAAAACATTTCAATGTAAGCATTTTAATGACAGAACCATGCACAGATGTGCCTCTTAGTATATAAGAATTAGGAACACATGTGTAGAAGCCCAGAGATGAGCAACAACTGGAGGCCACAGCATCACCTCCAGGTTTTATTTAGTTCTTGGAACCAAAGAGATGAAGCTTTTCTCCCTCCTCTCATACAAGGACTTAGTCACTTCTAGATTGTTCAGTAGAAGCGCATGGCAGGTGGAGGGAGAAGCAAGATAATTCTTCCTCTTTCCCTGTGCATTCTGGATCTGGACTTAATCTGTGGGAACTGGTAACCACAACTCACAGCATTGGGAACAGACTGATAAAGAATTCCATCATCAACGGACCAGAACAAAATGTTGAGTGAAGAGCAAGAAGGTAGATCTGCTGAGGAAGATGGAGATTCTTTGACAGGCATATATTTGACAACATTGCTTTCATTTTTAGAAGACTTTGTCTTTCTCTACTGTTCTTATAACACTGATTAATCAGCCTGAAAATAAAAATAAAGCTACCTCTGTGACATGAGACATAATGACTTTCTTGACCCAAATATAGCATCTTTCTTTTCTTTGGGTATAAATAATTAGGTTTTGGTATTTTATTTTTTGTGATATTGCCCCATTGTTTTTATATTGTTTTTAAATCATTAATGAGAAAGTAAGCAATATGTAACCTCGGTTGTCATTGAAGACATTTAGAAGAATGATCTAATATTTTGCTGAGAGAAAAACAAGTTAAAAAGTATCCCATTTTCCAGGGAAATCAAAGTAAAACTAAGAATGAGAAAGAAATGTACACATCAGAAGAGAGAAGCTATGGGATGTAAGGAAAAGAGTAGGAATGGGTTCTAGAGAGGGAAATGAAGACAAGCGTTAAAACTTTGAAAGTATTTAATTTTTTTCAAATTCTTATTAGACACCAAATGTTTGAATTGTTGTTATACATTAGGTTTCTTAAATTAATTTTAATTAATAAGAAAATACTTAAAGAACACTATAGCTTTTATTTATGCAGGCAAATTTAACTATAAAATGAATGATCATCTCCATATTCCCACACTTAGTTTCCTCTATAATATAGAAAATAAAAAACACAAAAGGTTATGGATAGGTATTACTCTAAAATAAATATATGTTTCTTTTAAATCTGTACATTTGCTATTTTCTTCGACCCTCCTCACTCAGAAATTACTTTAATAAAACACTTCATTTTTTTCTGGTTCTGAATTTTCAATAATAAATCACAAGCAGAGATGTGTTGTAATGTTATGAAAAAGAAGGGCTTTCAGCAGCTTTCACTGCTGGTGAATGATGATTCCAGGATGGTTACGGCTGAAGACTATTCTAAAGCCTGTATTACTGAACCCTAGAACGTGTTCACATCCTAGATATTGACAAAACCAGCTGTCCTCTATCTTGAGAGATTAATGGCTGCTCCATTTTTTTTAAATGAAACTGGTATTCTATAGCATTGTGATGTGTACTGATCATCGTGTCATTGCGAGACAATAAAAGTCAGCAAGAATCAAGCAACTAGGTTGTCATCAAAAGAGTCATATGAATAACTCCTTGCACATAATCGAGACATACTCTGTAGGCTTGGATCAGTGCGTTAAAGGCTCCCTCAGTATGCATTGGCACAGTGGACCATAGCATTTCTGAAAGGGCCATTATAGTCCATCATGTCAATGGTCTGTGCACGAGGACTCCCTTAGTATGCATTGACACGATACACCATGATGGCTTCAGAACATATGATTATGATTTCAGTGGATGAACCATAATGGTTGCATTAAGATTTCAGTGAAATTTCAATGGAAGCATCTCATATACTTCTCATGAGATCATAATGAGTCAGATAGCTTTGTTATTGCCTCAATAGAGCTGAGTGAGAGAAGAAGAGGCCGATGCAACCATCTGACTGAGTTCTTTGTAAGCTGCGTGTTTATACAGCCTCTATGCAAAACATATTATTTCCTGAAAACAATAAACAATCAGAGATGAATTTGCAGACAGGTTTATGAAAAGAATAAAAATAACAATGAAAGCTAACCATGATATGAAGAATTCACTGTGCATTTGGGCTTCTTTGCTGGGGCCAGGTTCTGCAATCTTAGCAAGTATCATGTCACCTTATGTACTGCTCACAGCAAATCTGACATATATAGTATGATTTTTTTCCTTCATCAAAGAGAGAGAGAGAGAGAGAGAGAGAGAGAGAGAGAGAGAGAGAGAGAGAGAGAGAGAGAGAGAGGGAGATGAGAGAGAGAGAGAGAGAGAGAGAGAGAGAGAGAGAGAGAGAGAGAGAGAGAGAGAGAGAGAATATGGGCTTCAAAGCTAGAAAGGTAAATAGGCAAAGCTAAGACTAACAGTATTAGATTCATAATTATCCTAGAATTTACAAAGGTCTTCCTGCAATTGCAAATTTCAACAACTTTTATACAGAAGAAAATAACTTAGCTGTCCTCCTATGCAGGAGGGAGCTCACAGCCCATATCTAATCCTCATGTCTTTTTCTATGGAAATTCCTTGGGGTAAAAATTCAGATATAATGCTCTAAATGGTTTGGCTTTTAACAACTTGCGTCTCTGCTCAGGATGTAAAATTTACCCTACACATGCCTTAAAATACACTTAAATCTCAGAAAAGAGACAAAACTAACCAAACAACCCACCCAGGTCTCCGTAGGTGCCAAAGATACACACATTTCTCCTCTAGAACTCAGATTTCTATTGAACTTAACCAGGAGTTGGTATTCATTTCATTGTGGGAATAGTCAGTAGCAATAAGCTGTAGCACATGTTAAATATCACAGTGGTGTGTTAGTAGCACTTCTGTCAGCACTGCACATGAGTTTGATACATAAAAGGCTTAGGGAACATTTTACACTGGGAAGAATTATTATTTTTATTTGACTCATAGTGCTACAGCAGAGACCTTGAACCAGCCAATGATCCATGTCATTTTATTGAACATGTCACATTAGAACAGCAGACTAATTCACAGCCAGCGATAAACACTCGGGGCAGCTGTAAGCAGCCTTCACTATAATGTCCAAACAACTACAAATGACATTATGTATTAATATCACCAACACCAGCAGTAGCCTTTTTTTATATAATAAAAGAATCTTTTACCTAGAAAACAAATCACATGGAAATGTCATAATATTCCTGTAAAATATAAAAAACCTATACTTGATTACAGGCATATAACGAATGTGTCCAAAACAAAAGGAAAATAGTTTGTTAAGTGTTGTCACAGTTGGCCAAAGTGGAAAAGTAAGGGCTTCCTGGGTGGGGAGGCCAGGCTGCACACAAATGAACGGGAAGCAGCCTATCTGGAAGAGACCAGATAGGCTGTGGTCATGGTGAGGGAAGAGGTTCCCTTCTTTCACAGGTCTACCGGAGGGAAATGGGGTGAAAGAGGTAGGGAATGCAGGAATGGGAAGATACAAGCAAGGGGAAAATACAGATGTTATATGAATACATTATAATAAATTAAAACTAAAAAAGAAATATGGTTAATGTTAATTTGTGTCTTTGGTCTGTGTTGGCTTAAATCTAAGGAAGCTGAACATGTAAATAAAAGTACATTAATTGGAAGTGTATCACTAGAGGGAAAATGTACTTTTTAAAATAATAAATGCTCCTTGTCCATACACCTTTAGAAAATGCAGTGGACAGGAACTGTGCTGACCAGTTGTAGCCACAGGAGTAAGAACACTGCACCCAAGGTTATAATTGTTCTTCCAAGATCATGGCGATTTTCTTCAGGTATTGCCATGTTTCAGTAGTTCAACCACGGGCTTCAGATTTTTATCAGGGAGGAGAATGTCATCTTCTCTTTACACTGTTGCAGGGATATTGTGATGTTTCAAGATATGATGTCCGTTAAGTACGTGCTTAAAAAGCAAGAGATTTCTAAACATTGATCTTAGGGAAGGAAACGTAGGCTCCTGACAGTTGCAAGAAAATGTGATGGCAGCCCTTCCTCTTTTCAAAGTGCTGCCCAATATATCTTTTACAGTCACAAAATAGGAAGCTTGTAATTTTTTTAAAGAAATATACATGCAATGTAGAAAAAAATTGAATTCTGAAATATCAGGAGCACATACTTCCATGCTGATTTGTGTGAGATGTATGTGCTATTATTGTAAAATTATTTTCCAAGTTGCAAATATTTATATGATGTTCATAAATGCACACACATTCATATATAGGAATGTACATATAATGTAGAGAGAAAACCTATGTATATACATAGGAATACATTAAATATTATTTCTAAACATCAATACTTATATAAAAATTATTTTATGCCATTTTAATTTTAACAATTTTAGAATTTCATAGTCTTTGATGGATAGGCAAAGTTTTATCAAAATTTATATATCTAGGTAAACCCTAAAATATTCACCAATAAAATAAGTGTTAGGTATAAAATCCCCATGTCCTCCACAATAATATCTATAACTATTTCATTAAGATTTACTTCTGAATTTCTGTTTAATAATTTCTCTATGACTTCTCATAAGTGATATTTTTTCCTAAAAGATATGCAATGTAATATTTTCATCAAGAATTTTGGAATCCTGTGCCTGTTCATGGCTACATGTTTAGACAGCTTACTGCTCTAGGTCCAGTTAGATTGTTCTCAAAGTGTGTGGGTTTTATTGTGCTTTGGCTTCAGTTTTGTTTTTTCCTCAAGAGCTCTAACACCTAAAATACATTTTACGTTGACTCAGGAGTTAGAATGATGAATGATGAACAAAAGTCTTCATTCATAGGGAAACATAAAATGTTAATAAAGATGTTTCACTATACAACAAAGACAGTTGCTCAACTATGTTCACAGCAGCTCTATTCGTAAGAACCAGAATCAGGAAACAACTTAAATCTTTCTCATCTGAAGAATGGGTAAAGAAACTGTGTTAAATTAATACAATGGAATACTACTCAGCTATTAAAAGCAAGGAACTCATGAAATTTGCAAGTAAATGGATAGAACTAGAAAAGATCACCCAGATTGAGGTACCCAAGAACCAGAAATACACACATGGTATATACTCATTTGTAAGCTGATTTTAGTCGTATAGTACAGGATAAACATACTACAATACACAGAAACAAAGAAGGTAACTAACAAGGAGGGTCCAAGGCAGGATGCTTAAATGTGACTCAGAAGGGGAAATATACTAGACAGCAGTACTGGTTTCAGAGAGGAAACAAAGTAAGAGAGAGGGTGCAGAGAGGAATGAGGATGAAAAGTAGACCTTTGTGTGTGGCATGGGGGAAGCAGGATAAAAGGCCAACACAGAGAAAAGAGAAACTGTGTGAGGGAGCATCTCTGTGACAAGCTGGAGCCCTAAGTCAGCATAAGCTTCTTGGAGGATATGAGGGGACACTAGCTAAGACTCCAGGTAACAGGGGCCATGGAGACTGAAGAGCACACTGAACTACACACAAGACTCCTAGTGAAGGAAAGAGAACATCAACCTATCCACAAAAATTTCTAACCAAAATTTACTCTGCCTACAAGATGTGCAGGGATAAAGATAGGGCAAAGATTAAGGGAATGTCCAACCAATGCCTGGCCCAGCCTAAGACCCACCCTATGGAAGACAGCCAACTCATGACACTATTAATGACACTCTGCTCTGCTGGCAGACAGGAACCTAGCCAAGTTGTTCTCTGAGAGGCTGCACAAAGCAAAGGTTAGAAACAGATGCTGATATTCACACTAAACATTGTATGATGCATAGGAATTCTTGTGGAAAAGGTGGGGGAAGGTGGCAAAGGCCTGGAGATGACAGGAGTGCCATAAGAAGACAAACAGAGCAAACTGTCCAGTGCTGAGACAGAAGTACCAACCAAGGACCATGCATGAACTGGACAGAGGCCTACAACACAGATGTAGCCTATGGACAGCTTGGGCTTCATGTGGGTTCTCTAGTGAAGAAAGTGGGGGCTAACTCTGACATGGACTCTTTTGCCTGCTTTTGTAACACTTTCCCTTAACTGAGAGCACTGTCTTGCAAGGCCACAGGGGAAGAGTATATGCACTCAGTCCTGATGTGACTTGATTAGCTGGGGTGGAAAGGGGACTTCACTTTCCCCTAAGAATAGGGGAGGGGGAGGGGTAGACAGAGAGATGGAGGGAGAATGGGCCTGGGAAGAGAGGAGGGGGGAGACTAAGATCAGGATGTAAAGTGAATAAATAAATAATTTTTAAGTTAAAAATATTGTAAATTTGTCAAGGTATCATTTAAGAATTTATTAATTCTTTGAGAGTCTTATATACTATATTTTTATTACATTTAGAACCCAATGGCTCTGAAACATATTCTCACAGCCTTTATGTCTGAAGTCCCAGTCAACACTCAGCCTAACTCAGAGAATAATAACCTCCCTATGGAGGTGGCTTCAAATGTGGCTTCAAACAGCCACTGGATAAAATGCCGAATTTCTGCTACAGTCAAAATTCTGCCTAAAAGTGGGCAACCTTGGACACAAGGCAGAGTCAATAGCCAAACTATGCCAAGACAGGGTAAGCACGTCTGCAATAGCTCCTGCTTCACAAATATGTCTTCCAGGTATAATGGGCCAGAAGGCCAAAGATGATGCTCCAATGTTATAGAGAGTGTTGGGTGATTGTTCTGGCAGCAAATTGTCTCTGTCATATTTTTCATTTTGGGAGCCATTAACTTGCACTTTCTATTTACTCAGATAATTTTATTCCTTCCCAAGTCTCTGATGCGGTTGAAGATCAGATACTTTAGTTTTACAATTAAGTCTAGTTGTTTAGGGATTAAGATGTTTTTAGGTCTAGATAGATGTTTTAAGTTGATAGAGATGAGATATGATAGATATTGATTAATATTCAGAAATTTAGACTCACCAAGATAGGAAAGATACTTTCTCCAAGGCTGAAAATACAAGTGGGCAAAACACTATGAATTTAACATTTATATAATTAATTGTTTCGTGGTCCTTATTGGTTTGTATATATGTGTAATAACAAATGTATATTTAAAAGTAAAGAATGAATAAGTAAACAATTTTAAAAGCCATCAAATAAATTTGTATTGGCTAGTAATTCTTGGGGATGTTTCCTTGAAGTTATCCCTCTCTTCTGTGAATATCCCTGAGCCTTGTCAGGGAGCACATGTTATGTAGCCCACATAGGACTGAGGACTCCACAGTCTTTTACTCTTGACATATTGGTCAGTTAAGGGTCTCTGTGCTATTTGCCAGTACTGTAGAAAAAATGTCTTTGATGAGTGATGAGAAATGCACTGAATTGACTCTGCTTCAATCCACATTTTACTGAAGGGTCCAGAAGTCAAATCTTTCTTATTGTATATTCTATTGATTTAAATATCAGTAGGAGTCATACAGTGTATTGTCTACATCCTACATAGGTCACAAACTTGGTGATTTTATTCACAGAATTATATTAAAGCATCCCAAGACCCTTAAGAAAAGGAAATCATTGCATCGTGCTTCCATGTCAACCTCAAAACTGCTGTCAGAGATAATGTCCCTCACCTTACATAGACTCTCTCAGTTGTGAAGGACCACAACAGGTATACTTTCTAACTGCTGGAAATGCACAGGCCAACAAAATTGAGGTAGGAGGGGGAATTGTTTTGATTTTATATTCCTAGATGGGTGGGATTTCCCAAGAATTAAAGGGAAAGTAAAAGAAGAGATTCATTTAAATAGAAGTTCTCAGAAATTTAGAACAGTCAATACATCATCAAGTCAGTGCTCAGAGCAAACTGAATTGCCTGTCTGCCCATTCACAGACAGATCACAGGCATCAAGTAGGTATCTAAGAATCTGAAATTAACTTTTTCAGAACACTGGGGTAACATCTAGCCCATTGCAACAGCAATTTGCTAAATGGTACTCCAGTGATCAGAAAGAACGAGTGTACTACCCCATGTGCTGGCTTATTCCCAGGAAGTCATTAGTAATGTGGAAGAATCCAGCTGATGAGAGGCCATTTATCCCTTAATGTACTAGACATGGCCGAACACATACTGGCACTTAAATGGCTCAAAATCCAAGTCAAATAAACACAGCAGAGGATTCGAAGTTAGAAACCAGATGCCAGATAGGAAAGTATAGGATAGATTTTTTTCTGGTAAGTCATGGTGTTCTATCCAAGTTATTATTCATTTGATGTCTATTATATGGAGCTACAAGTTTCCTGATCTTTAGAAATATATCCACAAGTTTACCCAATGCCCATAACTTAATGCATAAGTGAACAAAGTGTATAGTGGTACTCTAAGTTCCTAAAGATTATAAATTCAACACAACTTACAATACTCAGAAAAACACTCACATAGTATAGGGCTCCTCAAAGGGATTGAATATTGCAATGATGACCCCAACTTGATAAGTAATATTTATGAAGTCACTTCTCCAACTCTGTTTTCTTGTTTCCCATGTTTAAATCATTCTATTCCATTTACTGTTTATGGAAAACATTGTGTGTATATGTGTAGCTACAGTGATAAAATCTTTTGATTTGTCCAATTGTCAGAAAACTAGACATGCAGAAATCATTTAACATGTATGTAGCTTTTGAAAACACACTTGAATATTCCAAAAATCCCATCTATGACTCTACACACAGTGCTAATAAAAATTGAGAATGTTGAAACTTAATTTTATTCTTAACAATTCAGATGATTTAGTTAAAATAATCTAATTAGTTTGAAAATGACAATTATTTAAATTTCACTACCTGTTTTGAGATGGGAAATGCTGTTCTTTGCTCTGAGGTGAGAGTCCAACAAACATACAATGTTACCTATATGATCCTTCTAATGGTTCTCAACCTGTGTGTTGACAGATGTAAATTTCAAATAAGAAGTAAGCAATTTTGCTATGGCTTCAGGTGGAACTAATTTGTTTCTTTTAATTTGTGGTATATAACTGCTTATGAAATTTAAATTTTTCAAATGATCTGAAAAATTTTAGTTCAAATAAATATAATGATTAAATACTCTGTACAATATAAATGAGGTAAACTTGAGTAGAAGAAACAAATAATCACAAACAAAATTATAGTGCAATAATTAATATTCTCTCTCTCTCTCTCTCTCCGTGTGTGTGTGTGTGAGTGTGTGTGTGTGTGTGTGTGTGTGTGTGTGTGTGTTTAAGTGTACGGTTTTCTGGTTTGAAAGTCAGGGCAAGTCCTCAGGGAGAAACAAGTACCCCTGCAGGTCTATTGTTATAGGACCTGATGCTAGAAATTTAGAATGGGATCAGAAGAGATTTCATAGCCTCAAAAGTATGTTCAGAGCTAACAAAAAATTGTCCTGTAAGAATGAGGTACATTTTCCTCCCTATTATTATTAACACAAAGACTCTATTATATTTGAGGGATATTCTAGTTTTTAGTAGGCCAAATGAAAACTTTAGTTATTAGAAAACACTAAGAAATTGACAGTGTTTTGAAGTGAATGCCAACCATATACATATTTAAAGAAAACTCTAAATAAGACAGAAGTAACAGCAGATTGAAAATGAGGAAATGTTTCTAGTGGGACTGAAGTAACACTGCCCACCTAACATCACCATGGAATATGGTGATAAAGTGATCTACACTGAATCCCAAGTCCTCCAATAGTGGTGGCCACTGACGATGGTGACAGCAATGGTAATGGTGATCATGCAATGAGGATGAAATAATTTTTTCATGATAAATGCTACTCTGGTGGAATAGAAAAAGAAATAAACAAAAGGAGACAAGTACTTACATAGTGAGAGTGCTAGCAGACACCTTCAGTCCACTGGTGTTCCAGGTGTGTAGTTGTAAGGTCCCAACCTCAAATAGAACAGCTAGCTACAGGGTAACCTTGCACATCAGATGTAAATGGACAAAAGACCTGGTTAGTCTGTGGCTCGGGATTATGCTAGAAGGATAGGTATTAGCACAGTGATACTCTTGTCAACAAGTCTCACCAGGTATCATGAGAAATTCTGAAAATGGTTCTATAACCAACACTTTGCAATGCTGCTGAAGAATTCCAGCCCCAATGCATTTAGTCTGCTTTAGTAGACAGCAACCACTGGCCAGGCTTCCTCTCCTGGGTAGCAAGCATTTGCACTGTTGGCATGCTCTGATCACTTTGACCTAAGCAGTTATTTGCTTGACTAGCTCTTAAAACTGCTGGTGTCTTGGGATGATAATTCTTGCCATCTGGCACATTCAACTAGGAAGTTCATAGATGTTCAGGGCCTGTGACGGACAGATCGCCTTTCTCCACATCAGCATTATAATGATGAGGGTCATTATTTTCCCATGGAAAAAATTTGAACATATAAAATGAAATAAAACATAAGGCTTAATGCTTACTTAACATTATAAGAGGAAATAGACAAAAGTGTAATAAGAATATATAGGAAACAAAAGCACCTGGCAGTAGATGAGTAAGACAGGATAATTAAAAGGATAAAGGTCAGAGGTTAGGAAAATGTTACACTGCAACCTGTCATTTTGAACCTGGATACCCTGGTGGCTTTGTTCACATAAACCACTGTGTTGGGAGATATCCATTGCATTGTAGGATGCCTCATACTTGTTAGTTGCCAGTAACGTTTTTCTCATATTTATGACAACCCAAATTTTGTTCCAACATTGTGAAATGTTCCCAGGGGGCAATTTTGCCCCTGGTTGAGTCTCACTGGATTAGACGAAAAACAAAATAAAACAAACAAAAAGGAAATGTAGGAGGAACAAAATTAAAAAAGAAAATAGGGCAAGAAGATTTGACAACACAATTGAAAATTGCTTATTTTCTGCCTGGCACTGTGATGAACTGATTAAATGCATTACTTCACTTAATGCCTTTTGGAGAGTTGTACCATTACTATTATGTTTACTCTAAAAATCTACGCCTGTAATTTAAGTAATTTTCAAAAGATGATGGATTTCTTTGACGCAGTTTTCTAACAGTTTAAAATCTGCCTAGCAGGTAACAGTCGGGTAACTGGTGGTAGTAGGATGGGGCCACCATGCATGACTAATGTCAGAAGCTTGGCCTCCTTCTCTGCACAGAAAGACTCCAGTCACAAAACAGGAGGCCAACACCTGCATCCCTCCTTCTCTATCAGAATAGACGTTTGTTTACTTTAAGAAACATGTCACACCAAACCAAATAACCCAATAGAGAAATGGGGCTCAGAACTAAACAGAGAATTCTCAACAGAGGAATATCGAATGGCTGAGAAACACTTAAAGAAATGCTCAACCTCCTTAGTCATCAGAGAAATGCAAATGAAAACGACACTGAGATTCCATCTTACACCCATCAGAATGGCTAAGATCAATAACTCAACTGACACCACATGCTGGCGAGGATGTGGAGAAAGAGGAACACTCCTTCATTGCTGGTGGGAATGCAAACTAGTACAACCACTTTGGAAATCTATCTGTCGCTTTCTCAGAAAAATGGGAATAGGGCTTCCTCAAGACCCAGCTATTCTACTCCTTGGACTATACCCAGAAGATGCACTACCACACAACAGGGACATATGCTCAACCATGTTCATAGCAGCCTTATTCATAATAGCCAGAACATGGGAACAGTCTAAAGGTCCCTCAGTAGAAGAATGGATAAAGAAACGGTGGTATATTTACACTATGGAATACTACTCAGCTATTAAAAACAAGGAATTTCCCAAATTTGTGGACAAATGGATTGAACTAGAAATTATAATGAGTGAGTTCACCCAGAAGCAAAAAGGGTTAAATGGTATATACTCACTTATATCGAGACACTAGTCCAAGGGGTACGTCCCCATGAAAAACTTTACCTACCAGGAAAGTGGGTCAGAGGGGAGGACATCCTATTGAGACTTTAGGTGTGAGAAGCCTGGGAGAATGAGGAAATAGAAGGATCCAGCGGGCCCTGGAAAACGACAGGAGGGTCTGGGGAAGAGAATAGGGGGGGAAGCAGGAGGGAGGGAGGAATGGGAGGATACAAGGGATGGGCTAACAACTGAGATGTAATATGAATAAATTAGTAATAAAAAAAGGAAAAAAACATGTCACAAAGAAACCCCTCGGTTTTTCTAAAGATAACACTTTTAAAGGCTATAGGAATATTACTACAGCAATGGTTCTCAACCTTCCTAATGCTACAATTAATGCTCCTTTAATACAATTCCTCCAGTCATACTGAACCCTCCCCAACATAAAATTATTTTGTTGCTACTTGATAACTGTAATTTTGCTAATTGCAATGTAAATTTCTATGTTTTCTGAGGGTCATTTCATTGACCTTTGTGAAGGGTTGTTAGACCCCACAGAGGGATTGTGACCCACTGGTTGAGGATACTATACTCAGAGAATGGCATCATGGTTGAGACTGATAAAAAGGATCTACATGAGCCATTCCTTTGCAAAGTCTCTAGAAACTGTATATAATCTAAAAATATTTTTAAATCATATTAAATTTGCTCCAAACACAGTTGGTAAAGTAATATAATATACAATAAGTAAGCAGGCTCGCCACCAGTATGATAACCCTATACCAACCATTCATGAGTATCATGTAGTGCACTCTGCATGAAAGTTACAGCGTGTAGAGACCTGTAGACTTGAACTTGGCCATTTGATACTAAGACGATTCTTAATTTATTTTCAAACAGTATTAGCAGAACTGATTTAAGTACCTGTTCACCAAATAGCACAGCTGAGGCTGGAGCATAATTAACTTAGAAAAGCTATAATTTGACGAACTTTGTAGGCATGCTACCTATATATTAAAACACTCTGAAGCACATAGTATCCGGAAATTAATAGACTAAGAACACAGAGAGAAATGTGCTCACCCATCTTAGTAGCCTGTGTATCTTTACATGATTTATATAATAAAAATCTTACAAGAAAAAGCTATTGGAATGGGTAATTGCATTTAAAAAAAAAAAAGAAATCCACTAATTGAGGTACAATTGTGTATAATGGTATTTCACGGTCAAAATAAATTAAATCTTTCGAATTGCATTTATTATGAGCGAAAATACAATCATTTCATCTTCAATATACATTAATCTAGACATTCAAATCTTGACTGGTCATTTTCTCATATAGAAAAATAGTACATATATTGCTGATTCTTTCAAAAATTTTACTAGGTAGCTTGCGAGGAGCAAGAGACATATGAGACCATAGACATGATGTGTGTTATCAGGGCAATACGAGGTAAGTTCTTTGGAACATGAAAGAGGAAGTAGGTCCTTGGTCAGGGTCGTAGCATATTTGCTGAGTTCATTCCAGAGACTCAGAGAGACCAGAAGGGATTGCACCAGAAAACCATTGTGCCTGATTGGCTAGTTTCCTGTGCTCTTTTATTAAGCCCTCTTTGCTGTGAGTCAAAGTGCTAACTTTTACAAGCTTTTGACCAAAATTGTGAAATCAATGGGTTTAATTTTATCAGAATAAATCAATGGTGAATATGATAGGAATAAAAAACTGTGCAGACAGAGGTCGAAGTGGGAAAATTGGGACTGCACTGTATAAACACCAAGGAGGTTCTAATAAGCTAAAACAGAGTGGAAGGCATCAGGAGAAGAAAGCAGTGTTTGAAGAAATTCTGTACTGGAATTAAGGTTGGACAAAACAAGTTGTGAAGCAACAATCCATCACTTGGCATGGATGCTGACTCAGATACGTGTATGAATTCAAAAATCTCCTGAGAAGCTCATGCTGTTTTAATTTAACATACTTAGAAAGGTACATTGACCAAAGGTTCACCAAAGGTGTATAGTGTTGAAACTATTGTGGCTAATTACAAAGAGGCTGAATTATTTAGCCAGTTAGGCATCTAGGCACAATGGATAAAGCATATTTACCTAAACAGCTTCATTAAATCAAAGAAAATAGATAACTGGAGAAAATTACAACCTACAGAATGGAAAAAAGTACTCAAAGCTGTATTTCTGAGATGTTAACACCAAAACATAGAAAGAACAAAAGCATCTCAAAAACAAATTACCTGAATAAGAAAAGGATCCAGACAGACTTCTTGAAAGAAGATACAAAGCACCAACTGACAAATAAGTCTTCAACATCAAAAATGATGAGTGTCATGTAAGTCAAAACCACAGTGTAGCTAGCTGTAGTATAGAAATCTGCAGTTGCAAATGAATAGAGGTTGAGACAGGAAGCTCACTTAAAGCCGGGACTTCAAGATGAATCTCAGCAAGAAATTTTGATGATTAACCGTTGATATTTAAGATAATAGGTATTAACTAACTTGGTTTCATTATTGTATAATACCTACATACGTACGTCAATATTTTGTTGTATAAGTAATCAAAATGAAAAATAAGGTGATCACTTTAAAAATTATTAGTGAAACATTCCTTCTTAGAAGATTAAGTTGAGAGAAAAATAAAAATGTCACAGCTAACTGAAAACAATAAATCGATAGAGAGTACATTAGTAATGATGTAAAACACTAAATTCATTAGAGATCACTTGAAAAATTATATGTTAGCCAGGCGGTGGTGGCACATGCCTTTAATCCCAGCACTCAGGAGGCAGAAGCAGGCAGATCACTGTGAGTTAGTCCAGGACAGCCAAGGCTACACAGAGAAACCATGTCTCGATAAAACAAAATTTATATGTTTAGAGGTATGATCATATTATACCTATCATTTTAAGCATTTCAAGAAAGATAAGGCATAAACAGATTTTTATTTTAGAGGGTGATAGAGCCAATTAGATGGGATGAATAAATTGATGACTGTTCCCAAAAACAAATAAAAGAAAAGAAAACAAAAAGCAATCTAAAGTTATGAGGTGTGGAATGTGATCCTTGCTATGAAGATCAGCTTACAATAAAAATAAAATCAAAATGTGGTTTAGACAGGACCAAAATGGGCTTGACAAGTGTTCACATAGTAGAAGCAACCACATGCCTAGCTTCAAAATGGGTGAATATCACTGACTGCTGTCACAAAGAAATAGGTTGATATATTATACTACTTGATACTGAAAAATAGAAAAGAAAAGCTAAGTTTTAAACATGATTAGTAGCATATGATATGAAAGGGAATGAGGTAGGAAATGGAGAAGATGTATTTAGGGAGTTATCCCTCACATGTTTTCATTTGCAAACCAGGTTGTTTCATTGATCTCAAAGGTAAATGTGGAAGTGTTGAAAAATATCTATAGACTTTCACAAGTACCACAGTATTGTCTGTGCAGACAGAGACCTTTGAAGGTAGGATTATCTACTGCATATATCATAAAAATCAACCTCAAATTCTTGCTTTCACATTCTACGTGTTCATAAGATGGTCAGAAACAAAATCAGTGGTACTGTTAAAGTTGAAGATTTCTCTAATTCATGCATATTTTAGACTTTGAAATGGGCAGTCTCCTATGATTTAGGGCATCCATTTACATTGTAAGGGATTCAAATGTTTAAAAATGTAAGTACAGTCAAATAACATTTGACAAGTTCTCCTAGAGAACACAGTAGAGAAAGTGTAAGTGAATAGAGTTGAACTCCAGTAACCTTAAAAGTAAAATATTGTTAGATAATAGATATGCTAATTTTCTTCACTATAGGAAAAGTTTTATTAGCCATAGGCAGCTTAGCATATTACATTATGTCTTTTTATATTTAAAGATGAAAATTGTAAGATCTATTTTTGTGTTTTGGTGCTTAGTAGGTCAGAAGTATTAGATCCTCCTGATGATGTAGTTAGTGGTGGTTATGCGCACCTACCAAGGGTGAGGAGATATAAACTCTGGTCCTCTATAAGAGCATGATGCACTGTTGGCAACTGGTCCATTTCATCAGCCTCAAGAATCTGAATTAAAAGTATCAATAAGTCCTCACTTTGTGGGGGTGCAGCTTTGTAACTCAGCTACTTAGGAAGTTAGGACAGATGAAACACATTTGAATACTGTCTGGGATCCTAGTAAGTTAAAAACAGTATTATCAGCTAGCAAGAACGTGTCTCAAAATAGAGTATCGAAATCTCCAGAGATACAGCTCAGGAGGGGAGCATTTAGCAAGCAAATACTAAGTCCCTGGCTCATAATTTCCACAGTTCAAAACATTAGTAATAAAAATTTTAAAGTATAGTCATAAAAATAAAACAAAATTGTGTAAAATATAGTTATTTTGTTTGATAGTATTTATTCCAAATAAGGAATATCAAATATACCAACCATCATATATTTTTTAGTAATTACAGCAATACCTGTAAAAGTTGACTGATCACTGTAAACCACCTTGCAATCTCATCATTTCAGGAATTGCTTAGATTTTTTTCCTATTGATTTTCAGTATTATTACAAAAAGTCTCCATAAGAAAGATGTTTTTGTTTTTCCTAAAATAGAAAAATAGAAAGAAGTATAAAATAATCAGAGTGGAGACAAAAGACTAATATTTTTTATTTTTTTATTTTTCTATTTTCCAGATGAAATATTATTTTTAATGTTTTTCTAAGAAATTATACGTTATATTTTAAAGATATTTAGTGGCCAAGACATACTGGACATCACCCAAAAATAGTACAGGGAATTCCTGAATGCAGAGTGCTGATATTTCTAGAAGTGAGAAAATTAACATTTGAATTTCACAGCATGAAAAGTTGCTTTTTTTCTTTAAGGAGAGTTTAGTGTCATTCTCCCTTTGTCAAAAAGCAATTTAAAGAACTCAAGGAGGCTTTGTGCAGAGTGCTTGCTCCTTTATTATGTTCTAGAAGCTTTGGACACAGATAAAGCTTTCTTTGCGAAAGGCTCTGTGACTGTGACAAGGGTAGATGCAAAGCAAACAGAACAGGCTAAATGCATATGAACTAGTCAAAGTCCTGGTTGGGAACAGCTACCACAAGTGTGATTGTTATGACCACAAGCTTAAAATTTTATTTCTATAATTTCTTCCCAACGGGGAGTTTTTGATAGACCTTCATGTTTGTAATCAGCTCTTCATTTGTCACTATTTAGCACTGGACAGGCACACAGGCTTTCTTATTTGTCTTAAGCCCTGCTTAATGATTTTTCAATGGCTGAACAAAGAGCAGCTTTTCTTTAATTCGTTAAGACGTTTTTGTCTTTTACCATAGCAAATAAAAACCTTATAACAAATTAACTGGAACAAATCCACTCCAGTTACTTTACTTTCTGCTTAATCATGATGTAGTATGTGAACTCCAAAGTGTAAGTGAAAACTTCAGGGGAATTTACACAGGTTTGGAGCCTACAGATCTTCTCCACCTACTATTTCTCCCATTTAGCCTCTTTTCACTTTTCTTTTCAGACACAGAATCAAGCTTCCAGATCAGCATTCAGTTTTGCAAATAAGGGAATGTAGACATATGAAAATACTAATAGTTTATAATTTAATCTTGCTAATAACTGGTTAAATATTCCTAAATTTCAGTATAAAGTTCATTCATTGCCTCGTGGTTGTTCCCTCAATATGTAATCTCTTGGCGACTGCTCCTGCTGCCACACATCCCATAATGGTCATGGACTCAAACCCTCTGGAACTGCAAGCACTTGCCTATGTGAGCCTCTGGGTACCATGCTTAATCAAACCACCACAGAACAAATGTAAGATCCTTCTCATCTCAGGATTCTCTCATACTACAAGAGATTAGTTTTTTTAAGCAGATGAATAAAAAGATACTTAAATAATTTAAATTCCCTCCCTCCCCCGACCTCCCTCCCTCCCTCTCTCCCTCCCTCTCCCTCCCCCTCCTCCTCCTCCCTCCCCCCTCTTCCCCCTTTCTCTCTCTCTCCCCCCACCCCCAGTTGATAAATTGAGTACTCAGCACAGAGAAGCCACCTGGGGACAGCTTTCTCTCCTCCCACCTTCCTCTCATCCTGATACAGCTTTGCATTTGGTGAGTGACCTGTCTGCCAGCTGAACTCAGGAGGTCCTAGATGCCTCTTTTGAGTCTAAGACCCCTCAGAGGACTTGCTCTGTGAAGCCATGGCCACAACAGCAGCTAGTCTGTCCAGAACAAAAACCATGTTTTTCTAAAATCAAACATTCAAGTGACAACACATGCTGGCAAGGATGTGGAGAAAAAGGAACACTCCTTAATTGCTGGTGGGAATGCAAACTAGTGCAGCCAGTTTGGGATTCTGTCTGGCACTATCTCAGAAAACTGGGAATAGGGCTTCCTCAAGACCCAGCTATTTCACTCCTTGGAATATACCCAGAAGATGCTCCAGCATACAACAGGGACATATGCTCAACCACGTTCATAGCAGCCTTATTCATAATAGCCAGAGCATGGAAACAGCCTAAGTGTCCCTCAGTAGAAAAATGGATAAAGAAAATGTGGTACATTTACACTATGGAATACTATTAAGCTATTAAAAACAAGGAATTTCCAAAATTTGTGGACAAATGGATTGAACTAGAAATGATCATAATGAGTGAGCTAACCCAGAAGCAGAGAGACTCAAATGGTATATACTCACTTATAACTAGACACTAGCCCAAGGGGCAGGTCCCATGAAAGTCTTCACTTACCAGGAAAGTGAGACAGAGGGTAGGACATCCTATTGAGACTCTAGGTGAGAAAAATATAGGGGATAGGGAAATAGATGGATCCAGAGCGTTCTAGAAACCTACAAGAGGAATATTATGATGGGTGGATCTGAGCTCAGGGGTTCTGCTTGATCTAAGGCACCAACTAAGGACAATACATGCAGTCATCATCAAACCCCTACCCAGATCTAGCCAAGGGACAGAATATTCTCCACAGTTAAGTGGAGACTGGGGACTGACTTTCACATGATCTCTCCTGCCCCGTATTTGGCCATGTCCCCTTGTTGGGGAGGCCCAATGGCACTCAGAGGAAGGATAGCAGACTACCAAGAAGAGAGTTGATACCCTAGATCCATATTCATGGGGAGGAGGACAGTCACAGTCATAGGGAAGGGGGATTGAGGTGAAAGTGGGAGGGAGAGAGGAATGGGAGGATGCATGGGATGGGATAGAAAATGAGATGTAATATGAATTATTTTATTTTTCAATAAAAATGTGTTTTTAAAAATATGCTTTTTTAATACTTGTGTTGCGGGGCTGCAGTTCAGATACATCTGACCACAGGTTCCCCTCCATGCCCCGCCCAAAACTATTTGATCACAGATTATTGACTTGGGATGCCACTTCTATAATCTTGGGAACACGGACAAAGGCTGGGAGAGATGGTTGCCACTGGGTGTTTGAGGAAAATTTTTCAAACTGCCATCTGTCCAGGTTTTTATAAAGCATGCTCTCACTCCTACCCCTCCTCCACAGCTCTCTGCGCCTGCAGCTCCAGGTCACACCTATCCCCTCCTCCATTCTACCCCCATGCTCTGGCATGATCTCAGCAGGTGGTAATCTTGCAAGCAGGAGCTGTGGTGACAGCGCACTGTGGTGGCCTTGGCAGTACTTTTAAATCAACAGCTGACAGCCACTTACAACACTTGGCTGCTTATCATGTTGATTTGGGGATAAAGACGGTAAAGCCATGGCTTCATAATCATCTTGAGCAAAGAGAGTCACATGACTAGCAGCCATCTTTGTTGTCAGAGAGTCATAGCTTCCCCTCTCTTTACTAAGGGCTGTGAGGTTCATTCAACAAATTGCTGACCACCACATATATGTTCTCTCTTTTAACCTTGTTGGGTCTGTATGTTTAATGTCACACTAACAAATGATTAAGTTAATTACAGGATTAAGCTTTACCTAGTCTGTTGCTTTACGTTTTCAAGGTTAATCTTTAGGACAGGTAACTAAAAATAAGCAAAGTTTGTTTAGCTTAGCTGTACTTGATAGATTATGTTCCTGAAACCTGTCAGAAAATCTGTAGAGCTGACTACTTATTATATCAATGCTTAGAGGAATACCAGAAAATCTGGTTGCTGGAATTTATGTGATTTTTTTTTCTTGTTCAGAATAAATATCTACCTTTAAACTTTACTTTGACTGAAAGAAAGCTGATAGTACCTAATCTTTCAGGATGTAATTACTCTTATAAGGGAAAATAATTTTAACTAAAAGAAATTACATTATCATCAAAGTAGGGAAGCTAAATTACTGACACAATTTTAATTGGACTTTTAGTGGAGAATGGCAATGATTCTTTCTGGTGCCCTTTTAATTTTAGGCTTCTTTCTCTCTGAGATTGCAAGATTCACATGTCTATTCTTACTATAGATCCCAGTGGTTGCTCTATAGTACTTTTTTTCCCTACTTATTTGATTTTATTATTTATTTATTTCTGGTATTCCAAGAAAGGGTTTCTCTGTATAGCCTTGGTTGTCCTGGACTCACTTTGTAGAACAGGTTGGTCTTGAACTCACAGAGATTTACCTGCTTCTTCATCCCTACATGCTGGAATCAATGATGTGTGCCGCCACACCTGTCTCTATAGTACTTTTCAACCTGTCCTAATTTCCTATTTTTCTTATACTGACATATCCTACCTAACTGTACTCTGGAATCTGCTCACTGCAAATCAGAGTGGCAAGAACTGAACTCAGCATTTCTGAATACTCTTCATTCTTCTTGTGTACCAACTTGGAGCAAAAGTAGAAATCTGAGTTCAAGGAACCTGTGGTCACTGGAAACTTTCTAAGTGGTATGTTCAATGAACTAGGTAAGGGACATCACAGTAGTATTTTATGGTAAATATTTGCTAACCATTTTGTTGGTGAATTCAGAAAACATCCATTCACTATTTACTTGCTTTTTCATATGAATCATGCTGTGCTGTTTTTCACCAAGTGGAATTTAACCTGATCCACCAAGTATGTGTTACCTGAGCATCTATATAAATCTGCTTTCTTGAGTGTAATAGGAGCTTCTTTAGACTGCTGAACCTTCATCTTCTTGCTCTTAGGTAAAGTCCCCTTCACTCACTCATCCTCTTCTTATGCTTTTAATGTAAACTTCTTTGATCAATGTTGATGCATTCCCCAGGTAATGAAAATAATATTTCATATTTTAAATACATATAAGCATCATTTCAAGTCTTTTACATAATTATCTTATCTGTGTGACATTTCTTTAATGAAGATGAGAATTTTATTCCCATGTTATAAGTAAAGAAACCCAGAAAAAGTGGAGTATTAGAAGACATCTTATGAATACTATACTTTTAATTAAAATTAAGCTGACTATTTCCTTTGGTTAAATGACATGACAGTTTTATCATTATTTTCTACTGTATTCCTGGAAATTGCAGGTAGAAGTGAACATGAGGACAGTACCAAAGTTTTGCTGGGGGTAAGGATTTTGAGTTGAAGAAAAGGACCATCCCAGCTCTGGAAATTTCTGTAAATGTCATGTATCTGACATCCTAGGGGTACACTGCCCCTCAACAATTGCCTTGTCAAATCCTGACAGACTGAACAAACTTCAGGGGTCAATTGTTGCTTCAGTAACAACAAGGGCACATGTTAACATCTTCTGCAACTGTCTGGCCCCTGAACTTGTGGAAATACATTGAGTTTAAAATGGCTAAAGCTGAGTGCAGCATTTTCCTTAAACAAACAACAAACAAATGGGTCACCTCTGTGTTCTCATCAGCATGACACACACAATCCTGCCAGCTGAGGAGACAGTAAATCCTATAGAGTGGATTCTCCTGCCTCTTTTCTATCATTGCATTTTTCTATAATTCATTTCAATGAAATTTTTCCGATGTTTTTTTATATTCCTGTTATCTGGATCTTAGATGATACACCTACAATCACTTCGTATGTGGCTTCAAACCTTTATTTCTTATTTTATATTACTATTTTTCTTTTTTACATATACATTTATGTTATTACACATATGAACAATAAACTACTTACAGCAAGAAGTACCATGAAACATTCATCAATTATATAAATGTTACATTCTTAGTGTTTTGGCTATTTGTATTTGGCAACCTTGAATAAAACATCTTTCCTATCTAGGTGAGTGTAAAATTATTAATGTAAATCAATATCTATCATATCTCATCTCTATCAACTTAAAACATCTACCCAGACCTAAAAATATCTTAACTCCAAAACAACTAATCTTAATTGTAAAACTAAACTATCTGGTCTTCAGCCTCATTAGATACTTGAAAATGAATAAAATTAAATACATGAGTAAATCAGAAGTGCAGGTTATCAGCTTCCAAAAAAAAAAAAAAATATGACAGAGACAGTTTGCTGCCTAGACCGTCACCCAAAATTCTCTACAATGCTGTAGTATCATCTTCATCCTTCTGGCCTGGTATATCTGACAGATATATTTGTGAGGCAGGAAATATTGAGGATTTGTTTACCCTGTCATGGCAGAGTTTGGCTGTCAACTCTGCATGCATCCAAGCTTGCCTGTTTTTAAGCAGAATTCTGTTTGTGGCAGAAATGAGGACATTTTTTCAAATGCCTGGTTTGCCACTTTTGAAGTCATATCCGTGAAGAGGTTCACTGATGCTCATCCTCTTCTTTGAGGTAGGCTGGGTGTTGCCAGGAGTTAAACAGTCTTGTTGTCAAAGAATCTTAAATTAATAAAAACATCATTAAATGCCATATTCTGTAGGTCTCTGAGGTTTTTGAAGAACTTATCTAACTATTTTACTTTATCTATAGAATCAAAGCTATCTGCTAAATATAGGCTATATGTTCTTATGATAAAAATAGGCTAGTAATTGACATGGCTATGAATTTATCAACTAACAACTAACTTGTATGACTTATTTATCCTAAAAAGCCTGCAATAGCACTTTCAAAGTATTGGAAGCAAACTTTGAATTGAGTTTTATGGGTACAACACCTCATATAGATGTAGATATACATATAATGTCTTTGTAAATTAATCTTAAATCTGAATTCTATACCAATGTATCAAAACTAAACTTATTTTGCCTCAATATACAAAATTCTATACCAGTGAATTAAAAGTTAAACTTATTTGTGAGTTACAATTAAGGCCTTAATTTCAAGGGTAAATTTAATAGTCTACTTTTTGTCCTCTCATCCCTATATATTTCTATATCCCCTCTCATTTCTATTCAACACCTATCTCCATACCTAAGAAAGAAATATAAAGGAAAACAAAGACATCCCTGAGTTCAACCTCCTTTACTCTCTGATTAAGACCAATACCAGCTCAGGCTCTAAGATCAATAATTAATAAATGGGACCACACGAAACAGAAAAGCTTCTGTAAGGCAAAGGACACTGTCAATTGAACAAAATGACAGCCTATAAACTGTTAAATGATCTTCATGAACCCTACATCCAACAAATGGACAATATCCAAGATATATAAAGAACACAAGAAAGTAAACACCACCAAGCCAAACAACCCAATTAAAAATTGGCGTACAGAGCTAAACAGAATTCTCATTAGAGGAATAGTGAATGGCTGAGAAACACTTAAAGAAATTTTTAACATCCTTAGTCATCAGGGAAATGCAAATCAAAACAACTCTGAGATTCCATCTTACACCTATCAAAATGGCTAAGATCAAAAGCTCCAGTGAAAGCACATATGGGGGAGGATGTGGAGAAAGAGAAACACAATGCAACTGCTGATGAGAGCACAAACTTCTACAACCGCTTTGGAAATTAATCTGGAGCATTCTTAGAAAACTGGCAACAGTGCTACCTTAAGACCCAGCAATACCACTCCTGAGCACATACCTGAAAGATTCTCCACCATACAGCAAGGATATTTGCTCAACTATGTTCATAGCAGCTTTCTTCATAATAGCCATAATCTGGAATCAAAGTAGATTTTCCACAACCAAACAATGAATAAAGAAACTATAGTACACAATGGAATACTACTCTGTTAGTAGAAACAAGGGAATCTTGAACTTTGCAGGCAAATGGAAAGAACTAGAAAACATCATCCTGAGTGAGGTAACCCAGACCCAGAAAGATATGCATGATATATACTCACCTATAAGTGGATATTAGACACATAATACAAGATAACCACACTACAAAGCAGGAACTTATATACCCACCAAGGATCATATATGATGTAGTACTAGACCCTCTGCGTCACATTCTCCTTTGTGTCCCAAAGTATAGGTAGTAGAGACTGTTTGTGACATGGACTCTAGTTCCCCAATACTGAGCACTTCCCCGGAATGGGCAGCTTTGCCAAGTCCCAGAGGATACAAGTTGTACAGATGAGACTTGATAGACAGAGGTCAGACATTAGGGGGAGGAGGGCTCCCCTTTCTGAGGGGGAAGAAGAGAGAGTGGGTGAGTTAGGGATGGGGAGATCAGAAGGAAATGAAGGAAGAGGCTACAACTGAGATGTAAAGAATTTAAACTGCAGAACAAGCCCTAAATACTACTCTAGATCCTAGCCACAATTGCTCTACCTTCAGAAAATTATTTTCTTTACTTTTAAAAAAATCTTCAGCATATTGTCTTCTTTCTTAAAGCAGTATGTCCTCAAAATCATTTTGAGGTTCATCCTGTAATTTTGGCAACACCCCCTTCCAGTATTGAAGTAGCATTTTAGGTTGTGTTTACAAAATCTAAACTGCACTGTAATTATGTACATGGAAGAATATTGTTCCTACAATTCTAAATAGATCCTGCCACTTCTTCACATGTGAGTTGCAAATAGTGAAAGCAAGAACTAGGGAGGCAGATACTATTTAGAAGAAAAACTTGCTGGCTTAGAAGTTTGTGTTTGGAAAACCTACCAGTGAAAGAACAGTACATATGAAGAATCCTTGAGGAATTCTGCAAAGACAGAGTTTTCACTCAGTCTAAACATGTGTATATTTCACACAGAAGTGACTTGTTTTCTAAGGAAGATGAGCAGACTTAGATCACAGCCATAGGATGAAGTCTAAAATGAATTTGTGTCAGAAGTGAAAAGTACCTGGACATTAAAGAAACAATTATATTGGCTGTGGGCAATAATCTCTTCCATCTAGGTCATGTTCAGTAAACTCTATATGGATGCTAACATGAATGTATGTGTTATGTGAAGATGAAGAAGTATTCATCTTCTCTTGCTGTTGAGTTTGAAGCACAGATGATAACACAGACCTGTTTTTCTGCTCTGCCTATCTCTCTTGCTCTAAAGAGAAAAATAAAACCTAGAGAAAATTCTTCCTTATTTATGTTGGTAAAGTATAGTAATTTCAACTATATGGGAAATATAACTAAGACACATTAACTTTGATGGCTTTTCTTGTAGTTTTTTTTTATTATAGAATTTCAATTCCTATACATAACTTTGATAAAGAACAAATTGTATTCTGTGTATGTCAGAATTTACATTGGTTAATGTTCCAAGGTTTTATAAAAAGAGGACTAATAAGTAAATAATTCTATTATTTATGGATTCATCTATATATAAAATAATAACATAAATTTTAAGTGCCAATTATTTGTAAATCTCTCAATGTGCTATAATTTCTACATATCAGATAAGGTAGACCAATATAAAATAAATATTATCCAAGAACATAAATTAGAACGAATTCTAATATGATTACCCCCCTAAGATTAGGCTTGATAAACACAACTGGATTGCTAGCACGAAGGAGAAGTTGAGGCAGGAGGATCACATATTCAAGGTCATTTGGGCTTCATAGCAAGACTTTTCCACAAGCAAACAAACAACCAACAAAGAAAAATAAATAGTAAAAAACATGAAAGAAACAAAGAAAGATAGCGAAAGAAAGAAAGAAAGAAAGAAAGAAAAAGTGATCACTAAAACATTTCTTCTTAAAAAAGTTTGACTAGTTATTTTATTATATTTTCAATTCTCACAGTTACATAAATAGATAGTATCTATGCTTTATCTAATTTAAGTTATAAATGTATTAAAGTCTATCACTGGAATTTTTATTTGTAAATACAACATATTCAGGAAGGTAGTATCAACAATAAATCTAATCCATTTGTTTCCCTGAAGAACAAAAGCACTGCTAATGTGATAGACCCTTCATTCAGCCTCAAGATGATGTGTGGCTTCTTAGTGACATGTTAAAAGGACTGCATTATAACTGTCATTTGTGTTCTCACTGATTTGTATATTTGTGTCTGTCACTCCCTTTTTCCTAGTCCTCTAACTATATATCCAGAATACCAAAAAAATTTTTTTTTGATGTTCAAGGTTATTTATAAATTTATGTGATGTTACAAGAATATTTCCCTTAAATATTTAATAATTAACTAATTTTGAATGTTATTGTGATCTGTAAAATAATATATTTGGCACTTAAACTCATTTTTAATTCACCAAGTAATGGGTGGGAAATGCTTCTATTTTAAAATTACTTTAAATGTAGAAGAGATTCATTCAAGATATATGATTGATAACTGCTGAATTTGCTCATGAAGACATGATGAAAACAGGTCTAGAACAGAAAACATATATTTCTAAAAAAAAAAATATGTTGCATGTAAAATTTCACCAAGTCGCAAGGCATTTTTCATATGAGAGCCACCACAAGAAAAGGAGGAAAGTTTTACCACCGACTCAATTGAGCCCACTTCCTGTAACCCAGAGATGAAATTCTATGACTCAAACCTAGCCCTCGGCAAACAATATTATTAAGCAGTATGTAAATTATAATTGCTGTGGTGATTGCTTCATATTTGAGTACAGGTTGTCCTATGAAAAGCAGTGGAATAGGTGCTGAATCATGTAGTTCAAAGGGACACTTGTAAATCATGTAGGGTAATATTAAAGATAAAACTTAGAATATACTATAATTCCTTCTTTGTTTTCCAGTAATGCTGGGAACACATTTTAAAATCCTGCAAGGAAAAATAATTGCTTCAGTTCTGTGGTTTTGTTGCCATAGCCTTCAGGATTATTATACAAAACTCAAGAATGATAAATATGGAAGTGGACACTATTCTGAAATGGACCATGTTCGTAACAAGGGTCAGGCACCAGAAACATAGCTAGTGCCCAAGGCAACATTTTCTCCAAACATTATTAACCACTAATGTTCCCAAATACTTACTATGTGGAAATCTATATTGATATTCATGATGAGGAAAGAAAAGTGATTTATAAATTCTGGAGTAGAATGTTTGAGTGCTACTGCCGCTGTCACTGAAGTGCAGCATTTTAAAATAGGTTCTCCATTTACACAGTACGCTGACCATTAACTCACTATGTAGCCCATGCTGACCTCCACCTTGTGACAAGCTTGATCATTGTGCTGGGATTACAACTGTGGGCCATCACAGTGCATTTATTTACTTTTTTCTTTCTTAAAGTTCTAATGTCTTTTACAGACATATAACAGCATATAACATGACGTATCCAACAGTGTGTATAAGTAAACCACAGTGTTCTAAGAAGATAATGGTTAGTCAATCAGCATGAGGGATGAACAGAAAAAGAACAAATGGTATCAATAACTGAAACTATCAGTCTTATCTCCAGCGTATTTTCCATACACCTATCACAATTCACAATTAGAGCATTATTATTGTGGTTATTATTATTATACTTCTTTTTTAAACATTCTGCTTGTAAAAACTGGGTTTTATGACTTTTTTTGTTAAAGATTTACCAATATTCATATCTTGGATTACAGAAAGAACATTGTGTAGGTTATTTCTTTTTTTTAATGTTATTAATTTATTCATATTACATCTCAATGGTTATCCCATCCCTTGTATCCTCCCATTCTTCCCTCCCTCCCATTTCCCCTTACTCCCCTCCCCTATGACTGTGACTAAGGGGGACTTCCTCCCCCTTTATATGCTCATAGGGTATCAAGTCTCTTCTTGGTAGCCTGCTATCCTTGCTCTGAGTGTTATTTCTTTTTCAACTTCATACAAGCACATTTGGGTAGAGGAGTCTCAAATGAACAATACCTCCATTTAGTACCTATAAGCAATCCATGTAAGGCAAGCCAATAAGCAGCTCTCCTCTGCATCTCTATGTTCAGTTTTCACCTTGAGTTTCTACCCTGACTCTCATTGTGATGGGCTGAAATTTTAAGGTTAAACACTCTCCAACTTGCTTTTAGTCATTGCAATTTTTCACAGCAATAGCAACTGCACGAGTACAAACAAGTTTTTGTCTTACCAATGAAAATTATCTTTGTTAATTAAAAAGAAAACACTCAGTTTCTTTGTGTGTATGCATGAGGGTGGATGGTGTGTGTGTATGTGTGTGTGTGTGTGTGTGTGTGTGTGTGTGTGTGTGTGTGTGTGTGTGCTTGCTTTCATTAAAAGCAAATCTTCTGTACTCTCACAAATGCCAATATTCATGACACCGTGAAGGCCATGTCATCAAGTTCAATGCTACAAGACACAGACTGCATCTTATTTACCATCATGTGATGATTGACAACGTTCAGTGCCAGGATCACAGATGCTCTAAAAATGACACTTTTATTGAATTTGTGAATGAGTAAATTGAAACTCAGTAGAGCAACTATTTACTCAGGATCTTGTAATCAATTTTGAAAAGAGCCAGAAGCATATCCTGGACTATGAAATAATAGTTTATTATGATTCTCTACAAACATTAACAGGCTAAGATAACTCTTAATATACCAATGTAATTGTTTCGTGTTACTATTTAAAAGAAATTATTTACTTTTTATAAAATGTAAATGGATGCTAAAAAAAGTCTAATTAGACTATAGAATTTTGAATCTTTAAATAGTAACAGTAGTAGTTCTTTAATACCACCATATTAGATGTCACATAAGGTAACAGGCCAGTATGAACAATATGACAAATAGCATTCCTCTATATTATTTTTCTGATCACGAAAGTAAAATTATTTCATGTGATGATATAAATAGCTACTGAAAGTTTCTAGAATTACCATGTTGATAACCATAAGAAATGAAATTCTCCTTTAAAATACTAATTTAATTGGAATTTTAATTGAAAGAACATGAAAATGTATCTGATTCTATCAGGTAGCATATAAGAAAATGAGATTTTTGGTTTGCTAGCTTTCAATGCACCAGAAGTAACTGACGGATGGAGCCCATTTTGAAAGTGCTATTGCAGCCTGCTTAAGATAATTAAGTAATACAAGTTAATTGTTAGTTGACCAATTAATGTTTATTCCAATTACTAGTCTATTTCTATCACAAGAATATACAATCAATAAAATTCTATAGATAGATAAAGTAAAATAGTTAGATAAGATCTTGAAAGACCTCAGAGACGTATAAGAATGCAGTATTTAATGATGCTTTTTTAAAATTACTAGTTTAAAACGTTTTTTGACAACAAGACAGTTTAACTCCTGGCAACACCCAACTTACCTAAAAGAAGATAATGTGTTTCTTTATTTAAAGTATTTTATTAATTTATTCATATTATATCTCACTTGTTATCCCATCCCTTGTATCCTCCCATTCCTCCCTCCCTCCCATTTTCCCCTTACTCTTCTCCCCTATAACTGTGACTGAGGGGGACCTCCTCAACCTGTATATGATCATAGGGTATCAAGTCTCTTCTTGGTAGCATGCTATCCTTCCTCTGAGTGCCACCAGGCCTCCCCATCCAGGGAAGGTGGTCAAATATGGGGCACCAGAGTTCATGTGAAAGTTAGTCCCCATTCTCCATTCAACTGTGGAGAATATCCTGTCCATTGGCTAGATCTGGGTAGGGGTTCGAAGTTTACTGCATGTATTGTCCTTGGCGGTGCCACAGTTTGAGCAGAACCCCTGAGCCTAGATCTGCACATCATAATGTTCTACTTGTTGGTTTCTAGGGCCCTCTGGATCCTTATATTTCCCCATTCTCCCATGCTTCTCTCACCTAGAGTCCCAGTAGGAAGTCTTCCCCCCGTCCCACTTTCCTGGTAAGTGAAGACATTCATGGGACATGCCCCTTGGGCTAGTATGCAGATATAAGTGAGTATATACCATTTGACTCTTTCTGCTTCTGCGTTAACTCACTCATTATGATCATTTCTAGTTCAATCCATTTGTCCACAAATTTCGGAAATTCCTTGTTTTTTATAGCTAAGATGATGAGTTTCAAATGACCTCCTTATGGAGATGGCTTCAAACATGGCAAACAAGCCACTGGGCAAAATGTCCTCATTTCTACAACAGACAGAATTCTGTATAAAAATTGGCAGTCTTGGGTGCAGGCAAGGTTAACAGCCAAACTCTGCCAAGACAGAGTAAGCAAGTCCTCAATAATTCCTGCCTCACAAATATGTCTGTCAGATATATTGGGCCAGAAGGCTGACGATGATGCTCCAGTGTTATAGAGAGATTTGTATGACTGTTTAGGCATCAAACTGTCCATATCATTTTCTCCTTGTGGCAGCTGCTTGCCTGAACATCCTGTCATCCTGTCTACTCAGGTATTTAATTTTATTCCTTCTCAAGTCTGTGAAGGGGTTGAAGATTAGATAGTTTAGTTTTCTAATTAGGCATAGCTTTTTTTGGGTTAAGATGTTTTTAGGCCTAAATAGATGTTTTAAGTTGATAAAGATATAATTGATGTTATTTACATTCAGAATTTTAGACTCACCAAGAGAGGAAAGATATACTCTTCAAGGCTGCCAAATACAAATAGCCAAAACACTATGATTGTAACATTTATATAATTCCTGATTGTTCATGGTTTTTTGTTTGTTTGTTTGTTTGTTTTTTGTTTTTCGAGACAGGGTTTCTCTGTGTAGCCTCGGCCATCCTGGACTCACTTTGTAGACCAGGCTGGCCTCGAACTCACAGCAATCCGCCTGCCTCTGCCTCCCGAGTGCTGGGATTAAAGGCGTGCGCCACCACGCCCTGCTGTTCATGGTTCTTCTTGGTGTAGTTTATTGTATATATGATTAATAACTTAAAATTATATGTTAAAAGAAAAAGTGATAAAAATAAAAAATATAGTCTTTGGTAAAAAAATACTTAAGAATTGAAAGAAAACTTTTTGTGAAAGAAAATATAAAAAAAAATGGCTCACTATTTTAAAAGAAAGCCATGGTAATGTGAATCTAGTGATGTAAATACAGCTGGCCATTCTTCTGTTACCTCGGGGTCTGTTTGTTTTTGTTTTATTTTGGTCTTTTTGTTGTTTTGTCTCCCCCCCCCCACCCCCCGAGCTGAAGACTGAACCAGGGTCTTCTGCTTTCTAGGCAAGCACTCTACCACTGAGCTAAATCCCTAGCCCCTTGACCATTCTTCTGAAGAGATATCAGACAAAATAGCTAGTATTGCAGTTTTGTTTATGTTGCCTTCAGGACACTTGAGAGCATTTTGGAAAAATTACTCCAATGGCACGTGTTGGTTACAGTTTATTTTGAAATGAATACTATAAATTACTGCTCAATAGCTAAAAGTATGTGACTATTCTTCAATATGCTAATTTACTATAGTGAGTTTCATGCACCTGCCAAAATAAAGCACAATCATTTTGTGCAAATTATTGTTCTATTACAAGGAAAACTTTTGATTTGTCCAGGCATCTGCAATTAAATCTACACTCTGATGCAAAAGTGTAGTTCTTAGAAATATTAATATCTATTTATTCACACCATGAAGAATATATGGAGTATATTGAGAAGAACATTCTCAAAATATTTAAAAAGAAATATGCTTAGTTTAACAAAATACATGAGTTCTATGGCTGGTCATAAGGAAAATGCCTTTGGAAGCATATTGCACAGTTTTTTTTCTTTATGATCATAACTGAAATTATTAAATATTAAAAGAAAAAATAAAGATTTAAAATATTCTAGCAGATTGCAGTTGTTTCTCCATGAATAAATTACCAAACTGATAGAATGTGAAAAGAGGAAAAATTATATAAAATACTTATTACATGTGATCCATAAAACTGGTTAACCCCATTCAGACGTAATAGCACAATGTAATAGCAGCTTCAAGGTCTATGATTTATTTCTATAAAGCAGTATTCAGGTATTCATTTGGGTAGAGGGACTGCTACATAAAATAGAATATACTAGGGTTAACTCTAGTGTTTCTTTTTCATTTTTTTTCTACAGTAGATAGCTTGAAATGAATTATTCTTTTCAGTTTGCATTGAATAAGAAGTATTTATTTTCCATTAGCCACAGTCAGTTTTCTTCAGTATCCTCCTCAGAGTTCTGCTCAAATTTTTATACCTCCATCAAGTACTTTGTGGAATCTCTCATGGCTTTAACTTCTTTGAAATGTTTCTTATACAGAGTGTTATAATTTCTTTCCATAAAATTTTTCTTTGGACACTGGGTCTCTCTCTGGAGCCCACTTTGGATATTCATTTATCTACAACCCTGAAGCACTCATACGGATATAATGAAGAATTTCATAAGGAACGTGGGAATTTTTGTACATTTCCAACTTATCTTTGAAACGCTATTTATTTGTCTTTCTTCCTTGTCCCATTTACATCAGAAACCTGCTCATCTCATGTCATAAAAATGAGTACAGTGTTTTCATAGTAGGCGTGAACATACCAGTCATTTCCTCTCCACAGTTAGATAGAACACTCACTCTCTAGGGAGAATGAAAAGAGCATAGATTATTACATACCACAGACTACAGGCTTTACATTTTCAGCCTTAAGCTATACCTGGGCTTTTGATGTACACAGCAGCCATTTAGATTGACCCCACTGGAAGAGCATCTATTTGGCACAATCCCAGGAAGATAATTTCTTGGATCCAAATCTCTTCACTGACAATCCTTTTTAAAAATCTTGTAATAGCTTGTTGCAGTAATGTACTGCCCAATACAATTTTGCACAGGGAAAAAAATGTTGAAGACCAGATAGTTTAGTTTTACAATTAAGCTTAGTTGTTTAGGAGTTAAGATGTTTTTAGGTCTAGATAGACGTTTTAAGTTGATAAAGATGAGATATGATAGACATGGGTTTACATTCAGAATTGTAGACTCACCAAGATAGGAAAGAAGGTTTCTTCAAAGCTATCAAATACAAATAGGCAAAACACTATGAATGTAACATTTATAAATTCCTAGTTGTTTTCTGGTTCTTGTTGCTGTAGATGGTTTATTGGATGTATAGTAATATAAAGCGATATGTAAAAAAGAAAAATAATTTAAAATCATTAAAAATAAGGAAAATTTCCGTTGTCTGCACTGCCACATATTGTAACTAATAGACACATGTGGTTTCTTTCTCTCTCTCTCTCTGTCTCTGTCTCTGTCTCTGTGTCTCTGTGTCTCTCTCTCTCTCTCTCTCTCTCTCTCTCTCTCTCTCTCTCTCTCTCTCTCTCTCTCTCTCTCTCTCTCTCTCTGGATTTTAAGACAAGGTTTCTTGGTGTAGTCTTGGTTGTCCTGGACTCACTTTGTAGACCAGGCTGGCCCCACCTCCAGAGTGCTGGAATTAAAGGCATGCACTACCATTCCTGGCCTGCACATGTGCTTTCTAAACAGTGGGAAGATCATTTTTAGAATCAAGGGATTGAATTGTTACTTCCAGGTAGATTTAATTAATTTAAGTTTAAATAGCCATTTGTAGAGAGTGGCCAGTAGACTAGGCTACTCTCTCAGGTCTAAGGTCTTGGGAAAAATGTTTTTATTTTACCGTGAAATTGAGTAATATATTTGTTTCTTGAGAAAAAAGGAATTAAAATCAATTAATCTAAACCTCTTTACTATGAAAATTTTAGCAAACACAAAATAAATAATTGTTCTTGTCTATCTGATCATCTTCATGGTAAGTTTGGATTATATAACAGCTTGGACTCTGTTCCACTTGCCAACTTTTACGAGTCTGATCTAATTCTTCCAATCATCCATCTACCTATTGATTAACACCTGCAGTGATCATTTATGCATCCTATATGCATTTTAAGCTTGTATAAATGTAACAATGGCATAGAATACATGCACATTTTAGCCTCTGCATTAAATTTTCTTCTAATTTGAACATTATTTTTCCATGTCTAAGAAGTGAGACATATTCTTCCCATTCTGTGTTCTTCTTTTTCTGGATTAGCTTACGATTAACATTCCAGGTTCCACCTAAGTTTAATAGGAGTAAAAGGCATTGTGCAATTTTCACTTCATTCAGAATCCAGTAACTTCTGTTTTAAAGTTTAGGTGTAAATAATTGTAAGAGATCACCCAAGCCCATTACAATGGTATCAAACAAAGCCAGCATGTAAAGCACATCTCAAAGTAGCAGAGGATGTGAAGAAAGAATCCCAGTACATATGGATAAACATATGGATAAAACATAAATTGATGTAATTATCACAGAGCACAATGTACAATCTTCTGTAGAAATTAAAAATACTGAAAAAAAAATCACCCAATATTTACTCTTCTGAATTATATCCAAAGGAGACATAATTCTATAAAGATATCTAGACTCATGGACACTGCTGGTTTTGACACAATAGCCAATATATACAGATAACCTTTATGCGCAAAAGCCCATAAATGGAGGAAGCAAAACATGGCAAAAATATATAAGCATATATGTATATATCTCCATATGTGTATATACAGAATGGATTATAGTCTTCACAAATGGAATCCTGCTGCTGTTTCATAACATGAATAGACCAAATGTATATTAAATGAAATATATCAAACACAGAAAAAATATAGCATGGACTCACTTGCATGTGCACTCAAACAAATAAGAAATAAAATGTATGAAGCGTTCCAATATACAGGAACAGTTGCCCAATATAATGGAAGTCTATAACATTGATATATCAAATACAGACTACAAATGTTAAGGCAGTAAACAAATATATTTACCTTCATTCACCAAGTTAGAATTCTGAGATAACAGACAAGTCAATTTTAATCACTGTAATAATCTATCAATTTTTATCTCAAACTTTAAAATTCTAATATACCTAAAAGTTTTATTTTAACTTTTTTTCTTTTCCTCCCCCATAGTCTTTATTTTTTAATATTTTATTAAATATTTTAATGTACATTTATATTATTACACATACATAAAATAAACTACCTAAACCAAGAAGAACCACAAAACAATCAGGAAATATAAAAATGTTACATTTTTAGTGTTTTGGCTATTAGTATTTGGCAGCCTTGAAGAAAACATCTTTTCTGTCTTGGAGAGTCTAAAATTCTGAATGTAGATCAGTATCTATCATATTATTTTATGTTTTAAAAATATATGTAATGAATAAAAACTTGTATTCCAATATTTCAATAGCATACATTAACTGTAAAACTTTGTGTGAGTTGCTCTCTGAAGTGCAGAAAATTGTCTTGCATGCTTGTAATAGAATAACAATAATAATTAATGCATACTTAGTGTTTCCAGGAAGTTTCCAATCTTTTCCTCTTAATCATTACATTATTAGATTAAGTGTATACTTTTCTAGTAACTAAATGAAATATATGAAAAAATACACCTCACTGAGTTCTAGACACACATTAGACAAGCACAGCAATATAATGTATTTCTTCTTCTTCCTGATATGCCATTAGTTATATAAGTAACTGTGTAGCCAGAAAGAATAACTGCTTTGCTTCCTATCTAAATTAAGTTGGGCAAATTATGTAAACTTTGTTTTATATTCACACAGTGGAAATAGTAAATATACCATGAGAATTTGTTAATATACTGTGAGAAACAATCTAGATAATGCATCTAAAAGGATCAAGTCATTTAGCACAATGAAAATATTCAATAATCACCTTCTATTATGTCATCATCATCATCATCATCATCATCATCATCAATGTGTTTTTATCACTTCTAAATAAACATTTTCATGGGGCTGATAATCGGGAAATGAGTAGAAATATTTTTAAAGTTTTAATCACTTAGATGAATCTCAGTATGTTATTTATCCTAAATAATTTTAGTCCTCAGTTCAGAGGATTTGTACTTTAAAGCCAAATAAATTTAGTATTACACAGGAACACTGTACCGATTGCTACCTCTTTGATGTTTAATTTACCATCTATAAAAAAAATACGTGTTAACAATTTTTATAGGATCACTCTTAATGACATGTGAAAAGTTTGAAAATGATGTGACCTGATACCATATTACAAATCCTTTATAGATTTTTTTTATCTTTTCAATGCTAAATTGAACTATATTGTGCAATTAATTTTGAGGCAATAAAACATACTTGATTAATGGTTAAGAATTATTGTCCATATGGTTTTCTGTATCTTGAATCTGTAGTATTATAGTAGCCATATATCAGCTGTAAAGACCATATTTTTCAATAGAAAAAATGTTATCAACCAATAGGATCCATAGATTAGACACAGAATCTTCCCTTGATGAACTTAAATCCTTACTGCTACGCTATGTCTGAAATACTGGTCTGTTATGTAATGTTGGCACCATGCCAGCAGTACAATCAGAGTCTGCACTTCAGGGGGAATCTGGGCTGCTTTTGTGGCTCCCCCAAATGACCACATTATATATTTTGCAAATGCACTACCTTTCTTTTCCACATTTCACTCTCAGCCAAGTAGAGATTTAATGATTTTTTCCAAGGGTCAGTTTAAATGTCAACTCCTCTTTGAAGGTCTTGCCAAAACCCATTGGCTTTGCTCCACAGACTGGATGTCTCTACCCATCCTTTATAATTCTATAGCACTTAATTCAAGTGATTAGGATAATATAGGATATTGAACACATTTTATTACAGGGTGGTTATTTACATGCTTGTCTCCCACCCCAGACAGGGAGTCATGGGTTAGAAGAAGTGTTTCATTTGCTTATATGTTTGTTTAAATTAGCAGACGGTCTGCAGTGTAATTGAGAACACAGCTTGGGGCAAAGTACCATTCTATAAATTTACTTGAACTAAACAAGAGATAATTCTTACCTTACTGTTATTTCCACCAAGCTATTTTACCCCATAAATCAAAAAGTCATTATTACATGAATATACTTCTGAAAATACCAAATTATTATTTTGCTGTTTGATGATAATTTTGGGTTTTAAACTATTCTGTGCTAAACTGAAGATCATAAAATCACTGAGGCAAAAAGGGAATATTTTTTTAAAGTTACTAATATGTGAAAAACTATTAACTCCCTATATCTCTCTTTGGGCAGATAGGTTAGTCTGTTCACAGAGTCACACATAAACGTGAATATATGTCTACATTCATGGATTTGTATTTCAAACATAGCAATTTGAAATACAATTTTATGACCTTATGCATAGAATAATAAACTGCTTAAGCCTGTCATTAAAGCCACTGAGTCAAAAGTTGCTACATATATTGAAAATATCAATCTATAAAATGATGCCACAGTCCAAAGTTTTCTTCACATCAATTATTAGTTCTACAAACAGATTATTAGGTTAGACACTTAATAGTCATGTAAACTAATTATTTTAATTTGCATGTTTAAGTTGAATGAGCATTAAACAAAAATATTCTAATCATTAAGCTAAAACTTTTTCCTTCAAAAATCACACCAAAGCTTTTGCCTCATTTTTCCCCCTGAACAACAGGAAGCCAATCTGAAGACTAAAGATTTTGAAATGTTAATTGGAAGGAACAGACACATTTCAGAAAATCAGCTGCCTAATGATCTTGGCTGGGCTGCTCTCCAATTAGTGCTGGGTCACCAATTAATTCTTTTGCAGGTGCCCGGCCATCCTGGATACCAATGCTGGGCTGAGTCCCCCTGAACCTTGCACCCAGAGCTCCAGCCAGACTAATGGCTTTGACCTCGGTCAGATTTGGACAGCAGCTTTCTCAGTTAAAGAAAAAATATCCTTTCTAGTATTTTAAGAATGATTAAAATCCCACTGAATCAAAACAGGGCCATGGTTCTTCATTGCTATTTGTGTTCCAACAATTTTTTTTCGGGGATGTTTGTCTCTGTCTATGATCATACTTCTGTTTTCACATCTATATTCTTTTTTTTCACATTTATATTCTTTACCACAATATATATTGGCTTTTTGTTTCACAAATGACTTACTGTTTTGCCTCCTCACCCCATTTTTTTCCGAATGCTTTCGGATTTTTAGTTTTCTTATTTATTCAAGCAGCACCATAATAATAAACAAAGGCCTATCTCTCAAACTTCCTAGCCCAAAAAGTAACATTTCTGTAAGCTATAAAGAAGGTTGCAAAGTTAAAAGCACTGACTACTATTCCAGGTAACCCTGATACCTATGCTTGGTACCCACATGAGAGGTCACAGTTCCAAATGATCAGGAACCCTCTTCAATCCTCCATGAGTACCATGCATGTATGTGGTGCACAAATATATATTCAGCCACACACTTAAACACATTAGAATAATAAATCATATTTACACACAATAAAATCCTATTTTAAAATTTTCAATAACTTATTTGGGTGTTAACAGCTATATGTTTTCCATGTGTCTGTATATGCATTGGGCTTTTGTGTGTATACATGCTCACTTATTGTCCAATTTTTTCTCTTTTGCTGTAATAAAGCATTTAGAATAAAAAAGCATGGGGAAAGAAGGGGCTGTTTTATTTTACAGGTGATAGTCCTTTCTCCAGCCATCCAAGAAAGCAAGAACAGGAACTGACACAGAGACTACTGCACAATACTGATTACTGTTTTAATTCCAGGCTCATGTTAAACTACAGTTCTTATATAACCCAGGACCAGCTGCCCAGAAGTGACATTCACCACAGTGAGCTAGGCCCTCCACTAATTATCAATGACAGAAGTGTCCCACAGACATTCAACTGCCTGATCTAGTTGGAGAACTTCCTCATTTGAGGTGCTTTCTTCCCAAGTGTTTCCAGTTTGTTTGAGTTGACAAAAACGGACCAGCACACAGGTGTACGCACACACAGTGTGTGCAAGTGTGCATGCAACTGTGTGAGGAATGGCTTTTACTCAACTGATTTGGGGACACCTTGACTCTGAGGATTCCTCCTTCTCTGCTGCCTGAGGTTGGAATTACAGACAATATTTCACTCTATCCCTGCTTTCACATGCTTTCTGGATATACAAGCTTTGGTTTTCTTGCTTGTTTATCAAGTGTGTTAACTTGTGTGTCATCTTCCATGCCCTCTGTACATATTTTTGGAGGATTTTATTGTTGCTATCTTTAGGTCTTTCCTGTTACTTATTTCTTTTTCACATGAGCCTGCTTACCACTTCTCACTATTGTATAGTTGTTTTCAGATAGGCTCAAAGAATACTTCTATATTTAAGGAAAACATCCCAAATAATCTCAGGAAAGTTTATTCAAGCAAAACTCATATGACTTCCTAGTCACTTCTGTCTTTGTTCCCCTAAGACTTCATGAACATGGGGGTTGAGTTAGTCACTGTATGTATGCATGCCAAGCTTGATACTTCCTTGCCAAATAATTTATGAAAAAATTACATAAGCCTTGGCCTTAAATTTCTTATGAATATATTAAGATGAATATATGGACCTTACAGAAGACATTACCCACAAGTTCCTTTTTAGTTTTTACTGTCTCTTTAACATCTGTTAAATTGTGAATGATTGTGACCTGTCTCCATGGTGAACCTTAAATAAGATAGTTATGTGACTAACTGCCCAAATACAGCCCCATATTGAAATAAAGAGCAACATAACTCATAAATATATCAGGACAACAATTTTTTAGAACAAAATGTATAAGGTAAATCCTAAATAATAGTTAATCTATAAAAAATAGCCTCCTCCTTCTCTGTGATCAACAAAATTTTCACAGGTTGGGGAGAATCCTGCCCAAGTGGCTCTGCCCTATCCAGGCAGAATTCTCTTCCTCTTGACTAGCAAATGTTAATCAATCTACAAATGTAATGCCAAGGTAAGTGTCATGAAATATTAGTCAAGCACTTCCTACTGCTATCATTTATGATTTTAACTACTATATTAAACATAAAATTGATATTAATATACTTTATTTTGTTTTAGTTTATTGTTAATGTATTTATATAGTGATTTGCCTGCATGTACATTATCTGTGTACCACTTCCATGTTTTTGTACCCATGGAAGTCCAAAAGAGTATCAGAACTTTGAGAAATGAAATTACAAATATTTTTGAGCAACCATGTGGATGCTGAGAACCAAGAGGTGATCCAGTGAAGTTCAAATTAAATAAACTACAATAGTTGCACATTGCAAGACATCCTACACATTGTTTAATTATCCTTTATGGTTGTCCTGATACATTGTTGTCTATTTATATTGTCTTAATGAATTAATGAATGATATTCTCACATATTTAAGACCAAGAAGAAAACATGCCCACATAAATCCACAGCATAAATGTAGGATAAACAAACCATTCCTTCTCTCCTTGATTTGGTGCTGTTTGCCTAAATCTTTCCTAGGTACAGAAAAACCACAGCAACTCCGCCCAGATAGGAAACTCATTACAGACCCTGGATATGGTTACAACAAAGTATAACATGGTAAACTAATGAGTTTTACTTGGGTTACTCATAGGAATATGGTCAAAGGGTTACTTACAGAAGCAGAAACGCTGCATCAGCAAGACCCACACCAGCATGGATGACATCTTACATCACACAGCCTGCAGGAATCTCAACAGGTTGGGGAGAATTCTGCCCAAGTGGCTCTGGTCTAAACTTCTTCCAGGAAGCTCATGTGGTTTCTGCTTTTTCATGCAGATGATATGTCTCAGAATCTGTAGAATGTTTTTCTTTGTAGTTTAGCTTCCTACTGCTATATCTCAGCTTTTTTGCTTATTCTGGCAATGAGGGGCTTATAAAATATGATCAGTTTCAGGGAATTCCTGAAGGGGTTCTGAGTTGTTTTCTTTGCTACTTAGGGAGCTTCCTACAGAATGAAATCTTTTAACTTCGGAGGAAACTGCCACACAACATTTGGGTACTCCTGTGTGTGTGTGTGGGGGGGGTGTACATTGTCATGCACACATATATAACATATATCTCTATATATTACATATATGAAATACGGATATTTGTTTATGAGCGGGAGAGTAGGAACATGGTCACTGATACATGCGTATACTCTTGAGAGGGCTGGGAGGTCACAGGACAACTTTGGGCAAGCAGTTATCACTTTCTGCCTTGTTGAAACAGGGTGTCTCTGGTTTTTAGTGACATGCTACATGTTCAGGTTCTGTTTCCCATGCTTCCAACCAGCAGAAATGATGCGGGAATCACACATGTTTGTGAAGGCATACAGAATTTCGTTGACGTGAGTTCCAAGAATCAAACTCATCATCAGGCTTATGGGACAAATGCTTTTATCCCTTGGTTCATATGCTGGATCCATCTAATTTAGCAGTTGAACCCAAGATTTGATGAAGTTTCCACCAGGATTCCATCAGATAATCATAAATTTGTGGGCTAAAACTCTTGTAAGTGTTAATTGTAGGCATATGTGTGCTGTAGTAGATTAGTAACACAAAAATGTTACAGATTCTAAAAGACTTTAAAGAAATAAAAAAAAAATGTGGTCAATAATATGATGATTCAAGATAAATTAACAATGTTTTTCAACTACCATAATTTTGTACTGTGGTAAGCATTAAATGTAGACATGTGTTTCTCACTGTAGAGGCAGCGGGAACTGGGATAATAAAGCCAACAAATTAGGTAGGAATCTGATGCAATAGCTACTTTATTCAGAGAATCAGACAGGATATACACTGAGAGTTAAGAGGAGTTACATGAATAACCACAAGACCACCTGTTGGGCACATAAAACGTGGCAAAACATTTTTTGTTTTTCCATAGAGGCATATAGACATTTAATAATAGCAAGCTGTAACGAATAATATGAAATAAACTCACAATGGCACAGAAACATAATTCAAGAGCAATTCCATGCTTTTGAAAAAACTGAGGTTACAAAACTATTGCATCATTTTTCTGGAGTTTTCTAACCAGCACTCATAATTCTCCTCTTGGCATTCCATTCTTGGGCCATGTTCTGACAGATATATAGTTCTTTATTTCTTTATAACTTGTGTGAAATAAATATTCCCATATTATTATTTTCATCTCCACATGAAGTTACAAAAAAGAATAACTACCTGGCAGCTCTGAGAGTCTGCCTTATACCCCTCAGAAAATCAAAGATCAAAAACTCAAGTGATAGCACATGCTGTGGAGAAACAGGAACACTCCTCCATTGTTGGTGGGAGTGAAAACTTGTACAACGACTTTGGTAGTGAACCTTGTCTCTCTCAGAAAATTGGTACTAGTTTTACATCAAAACCTAGCTATGCCACTCCTGAGCATATTCTAAAAGATGCTCTCCCATACAACAAGGACATTTGTTCAACTATGTTCATAGCAGCTTTATTTGTAATAATCAGAATCTGAAAACAACCTAGATGTCCCTCAAGCAAAGACTGGATTAAGGAACTGTGGTATATTTAAACAAAGGAATACTGTTCAGCTATTAAAAACTACGAAATCTTGAAATTTTTAGGCAAATGGATGGAGGCATAAACGATCACCCTGAGGGAGGTAAGCCAGATCAGAAAGACTTGCATGTTATATACTCACTTAAAAGCAGATATTAGCCACATAATACTGGATAACCACTATAATACAATACCTTAAAAAGATAAATAACAATGGAACACTAGGAAGAATTCTTAATTCTTATTCAAAAGGTCAAATAGAATAGACACTGGAAATGGTTGAAGAGAAGGGACAAGGGATGGTATACTACCATAGAATTCCTCTGAATGACCCAGAAGGGGATCAAGTAGATGGTGAGACTCATAGCTAAATTAAGGGGTGGAGCTCAAGGAATCTTACAGAAGAGCTGGAGAATAGAAGGTTCATGAGGGGACAGGAGCTCCCACAAGGAGATCAATGGAGCCAGCCAACAAATCCAGCCTCGGCCAATGGGGGCGGGGGAGGGCTGCTGCACAGACTGATGCACCAACCAAGGACCATGCATGGTGAGGACTTAGACCTCCTGATCAGATATAGTATGTAAGCAGCATAGTCTCCTTGTGGGTTCCAAAATATGGTGAATAGTGGTTACCTCTGACATGGACTGTCGTGCACATTTGTTGATCACTTGCCCTTGGAGGAGTAGCCTTGTCAGGCCACAGAGGAAGAAGACACAGGCTTGAGTCAGATGATAGGGGAGGAGGGCTTCCTCTTTCTGAAGACTAGGGGAGGAAAGAGGGGAGATTAGGGAGAGAGGGTGGGATCAGGAAGAGATGAGGGAAGGGGCTGTAATTGGTATGCAAAGGGAACAAATTGAAAATAAAAGAATTAAAAAAGAAAAAGAATAATGTGAATGATTTTCATACTATTAAACATTCTGAGTTTTACTTTCATTAAAGAGTATTTTATATTATTCAATGGGAAACCAAAATATCAACAAATACTACAAAATCATGATAGGAAGGAAAAGTTACAGAATTACTAGTAATAAATACTTATCAAATAATTACGTATAATTTTATAGATCACTTTTAATGAAGTATATAAAGACATTTTAATGTAAAATGCATGTATGTAGTGTATGTTTCTGTGTGTGTGTGTTTGTGTGTGTAGCTATTAACATTTGATACATTTGATATGGCTTAAGAAAAGTTAAATAATAGCATTTAAACTAGATAATTTAGTATTAAAAGACTTACTAAAATAATTTTTGGTTTTGATTTTGGATTTTTATTTATTATAATTTATTCACATCACATCCTGATTGTTATCCTCACCCTCTTATCTTCCCATTCAGTCCCTCCCTACCACTTCTGCCCTATTCCCCTCCTGTAGACCTCTGACAGGGAAAGTCCTCCTTCCCCACTGTCTGGCCACAGCCTATCAGGTCTCATCACGATAGCCTGCATCCACTTCCTCTGTTTGCCTATAAGGCTGTCCTTTCAAGGGGCAGTGATCAACTCTTGGGCATGAGAATGAATGATGGAAGTCCAGCTAGAGTTTCCCACTCGACTCCCCATGGAAAATTAGCTGCCCATTGGTTCCATCTGAGCACGGAGTCTAGGGTCTCTGCTTGCATTACTCTTGGTTGCTGCATCAGTTTGCACAGGCTCTTCTGTGTCCAGATGTGCTGGACTTGATTGTCTCTCTGTGGAACTCGTGACATCTCTAAGTCTTTCCATCCCCCCACTCTCAAATAGAACTCTCAAGAGCTCTGCCCAGAAAAGAGCAAGAAAGTGGGAAATAGAAATTTAACAGCCAAGGAGTAGAATAAGAAAAGAGAGAGGATTCTAAAATCCAGCATAAATGTGGACTGGGACACAATTTGAAGGATTAAATTTTTTACATGACACACCAATGCTTTAATTACCAAGGCAATTACAAATCAAGGTTTTCATAGTTATTTCTGGAGTAAATAAATGTCAGCATTCATTACAAAGATTTCTGGCCCCTGAATGCTTAATTGAAACTTTCCTCCTGTCAGTTTTTGCCAGACAAGGATTCTATTATATGCATAATGAGCATGCAGAAGTGATTTATTTGCCTAGTTTATTCTGTTTTGTGTGTGTGTGTGTGTGTATGTGTGTCTTGTGTATGCAAGAGAAGAAGTTAAAAGAATAGGACATTATAAAAAAAGACATGATAAGAACTGGGGAGATCTGCACTTTTGTTTTTACTTACCTTTGTTCTTGAGTAAAGCGATCACATTATCCATTGACCTTACATCATCTTCCACAGAGATGAATAAACATTCAACTGTATGTCCACCTAATTTTATCCTGCTTTAGGATATTATTTTCCAATGCCTGATGTTTTGTTTTTAACTTTTAATAATCCTATATACTAATATTTCTCCAATATTATGTGGAGTCTTAAACACAATATCAGTTGTTTCTGCTTTGTATTTAATAGGTGTCATCTTACATTTAGCAAATGTGTGCAGAAATGTAGGATTTCTTCATGCTTATCAACTTTTCCTTCTGTTTTTATGATTTTGTTTAATCATTACATTATCCTTCTGCATTCTTACTGAATAAAACAATATCTAGGCAACCCATTGATTGTTCTTATGAGATGATTACATATTGTCTACAATGTATAGAAATGTAAATTCATCCTTCTGTCCTATTCTACCATGATTAATTAGTTTTCACCTCACATTACAGCTGTCTTTCCTGTTTACTTTTTAAGATCATACCTCCAAAGGCAACACCTTTGTATTTCCCAATATATACTCTTCACCTTACCTAAAGTTCACTTTGTTTGAAGTAAACTATTACCCACTGCCTACTTACAGATTTCACTAGAGATGAACTCAGTTATATTCTTAACTCACCAAGCACCACTACCCTCTTACCTATTAATTTAATTTGAACTATTATTTGTAAACTGTCTTGATTTTCTAATTATTTTATTTTTAGGGAATAGTCTTTGCACTTATTATATCTACCTCTATTATCTGCATTGTCTCCATTGCTTCTTCTTTTAAGGGATCATATTTTCAATTTCACATCATTTCTCTTTGGTAATCTCTACACACCAATCTGAAGTAGAAAGCCTGAAACACAGGATTGGATCCTCTGTCTCTCTTATCTACAGAGCACTTTCTATAATAAAACACTTTCTTTTTTTTTTTTTTTTTTTTTTTATGAAACTGCAAACCTCCCCCTTGGTTTCCACTGGGATGTGAGTATCATATAGACTAGCCAGCAGTATGCCCTCTTGTTCATTTATGGGTCCTCAGATACTGAGCTAGTATGTGAGTAAAGAGCTAGACCAACAGAACTTTTCTCGATGCAGCCTTTTCAAAATGTGATTCTATATAAACTGTTCTACTTTTTGGGCAATATTACAAAACAGTTGTGGACAGTAATGTTTTCTGTTGTTAGAAGGCTAACTCCTTTTCAGTTTCCTGAGGTCCCATTTATTAATTGTTGATCTTAGAGACTAAGCTGTTGCTGTTCAGGAAGTTGTCCTCTGTGCCAATGAGTTCTAGTCTCTTTCTCACTTTTTCTTCTAACAGATTTAGTGGGTCTGGTTTTATGTTGAGGTCTTTAAACCACTTTGAGATGAGTTTTGTGCAGGGGGATATTTGCATTTTTCTATATGTACACATCCAGTAAGACCAGCACCATTTGGTCAAGGTTCTATCTTTTTTCCATTGTATGGTTTTGGCTTCTTTGTCAAAAATCAAATGTCCATAGGTGTGTGCCTTTATTTTTCAGTCTCTGATTCCACTAATCAACCAACATATTTCTATGTCAGTACCATGCCATTTTTATTATTGTTGCTCTATAGTACAGATTGAGGTCAGGGATGGAGATTCCTATGGAATATCTTTTATTGTCCAGGATTGTTTTTGCTATTCTTGGTATTTTGTTTTTCCATATGAAGTTGAGAATTGTTCTTTCAAGGTCTGTAAAAAACGTATAAATATTTTGTTGGGATTTGTATTGAATTTGTAGATTTCTTTTGGCAAGATGGCCATTTTTACTATGTTGATTCTCTTGATCCATGAGCATGAGATATATTCTGATATCTTCTTCAATTTCCTTCTTCAGAGATTTGAAGTTTTGTTTTGGTTTCCATATAAGTCTGAATTTCACTTGCTTGGTTAGAGTTACATCAAGATACTTTATAGTATTTGTGGCTTCTGTGAAGGTGTAGTTTCCCTAATTTCTTTCTTGTCCCATCTACTGACTTATAAAGTTGCTTTCTTATCCATCTACTTTGCTAAAGGTGTTTATCAGCTGTAGGAGTTCCTCGGTAGAGATTTTGGGGTCACTTATGCGTACTATCACATCATTCACAAATAATCATACTTTCTTCTATATGGCAAAGCACACTGTCTATAGAACAAAACTGCAGACTGCACACTGGGAAAAGATCTTCACCAACTGTACATCCAACAAACGGCCAATATACAAAATACATAAAGAACTCAAGAAAGTAAACACAATCCAGCCAACCAAACAAACAACCCAATTAAAAATGCGGTACAGAGAATTTTTGAAAGAAGAGTATTGAGCGGCACAGGAATGCTTAAAGAACTGTTCAATGTCCTTAGTCATCAGGGAAATACAAATGTGTTTTTATCCTTGATAATTTGACGATCATGTTTCCAGAACTAATAATATTTTTACTCACGGTTTTGCATATATTAGAAATTTTGTTTAGATATCTCATTAGTTTTAGAAAGTAAACATAAACCTTATATTAAGGTTACCAATCTTGTCTACAAGAAAGTCCATAGAGTTTTTTTCTAATTTTTTTTCTGAATTTGCATACTTGCAGGTGAGATTGTGACAACAATTTTTTCCTGGTTATCGTTTTGCTGATTAAATAAGATGCAGTAAATAAACACATACAGACTTTAACCCATTGTACAAGTTGTACAACAACCATACTCAAACTTCAGAGTGTCAGATGATGTTTTATTTTATCCCTTCCAGGTAGTAAATATCTCCTTCGAGACTCATTGAAAGAAAAAAATTTAAAATATTTTTACAATAATAGTTCCTATTATTGTCTTCTGTGCTTAAGGATGTCAAGAGTAGGTGCTTTAACAAAACTCAAGTCCAAGTGGATTAAAAGACCTCAACATAAAACCAGAGACATTAAAACAGTTAGAAGAAAAAAGTGAGGAAGAGCTTGGAACACATAAGCACAGGAAAAAACTTTCTGAACGGAAAACCAACAGCCCAGGCCCTAAGGTCAACAATTTATAAATGGGACCTCATGAGTCTGAGAAGCTTCTGTAAGGCATGGGACACTGTCAGCAGAACAAAGCAACAGTCTACAGACTGGGAAAAGATCTTCACCAACCCTACATCTGACAAAGGTCTAATATTCAAAATATATAAAGAGATCAAGAAATTAAACACCACCAAACCAAATAATCCAATTGAGAAATGGGGCTCAGAATTAAACAGAGAATTCTCAACAGAGGAATATCGAATGGCTGAGAAACACTTAAAAAAATGTTCAATGTCTTTAATCATCAGAAAAATGCAAATCAAAACAACTGTGAGGGACTGTCTTATACCCATCAGAATGGCTAAGATAAAAAATTCAAGTGACACCACATGCTGGCGAGGATGTGGAGAAAGAGGAACACTCTTTCATTGCTAGTGGGAAGGCAAACTAGTACAACCACTTTGGAAAGCTATCTGGCGCTTTCTCAGAAAAATGGGAATAGAGTTTCCTCAAGACCCAGCTATTCCACTCCTTGGAATATACACCAGCACACAACAAGGACATATGCTCAACCATTTTCATAGCAGCCTTATACATAATAGCCAGAACATGGAAACAACTTAAATGTTCCTCAGTAGAAGAATGGATAAAGAAACTGGGGTACATTTACACTATGGAATACTACTCAGCTATTAAAAACAAGGAATTCCTGAAATTTGTGGACAAATGGATTGAACTAGAAATGATAATAATGAGTGAGTTAACCCAGAAGCAGAAAGACTCAAATGGTATATACTCACTTATAAATGGATACTAGCCCAAGGGCATGTCCCATGAAAGTCTTAATTTACCAGGAAAGTGGGATAGAGGTGAGGACATCATATTTTGACTCTAGGTGAGAGAAGTATGGGAGAATGGGAAAATAGAAGGATCCAGAGGGTCCTAGAAACCTACAAGTAGAACACTATGAGAGGCTGATCTGGGCCCAGGTGTCGTGCTCAAACTGTTGCACCAACCCAGGACAATACATGCAGTGAGCATCAAGTCCCTACCCAGATCTAGCCAATGGACAGGACATTCTCCACAGTTGAGTGGAGAGTGGGGACTGACTTTCACACGAACTCTGGTACCCCATATTTGACCATGTCTCCTGGATGGGGAGACCTGGTGGCACTCAGAGGAAGGATAGCAGGCAACCAAAAAGAGACTTGATACCCTATGAGCATATACAGGAGGAGGAGGTCCCCCTCAGTCACAGTTAATAGGGGAGGGGAGTAAGGGGAAAATGGGAGGGAGGGAGGAATAGGAACATACATGGCATGGGATAACAATCGAGATGTAATATGAATGAAGTAATAAAAAATTATAATGCCCCCTCAAAAGAGTAGCTGCTTTAGTTTATTCTTGGGTAACTGCTAATGGAATTTCCCCCACAATTAACCGATGTTATTTTGTTGAGTTTATAAGATTGTAAAGTCTGGACAATTTTGGTGTTGTATTTCCATCATGCAAATTTAGACAACCTCATGAATAAATGTTTAAATAGCTTTAAGTTATTTCTCAATTTAGTTCAGCGTATAATGCTAAACATACACTCAACAGCTGAAACTTGAAGCTTCCAATTCAAATAACTGTTCCTTCTAGATTAAAATGGTTAATTTTGGTAACTACTTAGTTAATTCTGGAATTTTCTACTTTCTCCTCCTCCTCCTTCTCTTCCTCTTTCTCTTGTTCATCTTCTTGTTGTTGTCTTGTTCTTATTGTTCATCTTTTTTCTCTTTCTCCTCCTCCTTTTCTTTTTCATTCATTTCCTTTTCTTCCTCTTACTCCTCTTCCTCCTCCTCCTCATCTTTATCAGACAAGTGGTTTTTATCAGTTAAAACTCTGTTAAGCTCTGAAACTCATATATTGGCACCCTAAATTTGAGAAATAGCTTACCATATGGTGAAATGTTTCATCCTTTAGAGAATATCATTTGTTGATAGAAGACCTTTGCCTCACATTAACCCCTATCTATCAAATTAACATTTTTACCTGCTCAGTTAATAACTGACTTATCAAACCTGTCACATACATCATTATTTTGGAAGGAGGTGGTGTCTTAAAAGTGTCTGCTATATCCTGCTGCTGCTCCCCACAAAGCTCAGTTTCTCACCTCATTTTTATCAATTTCACAACAGAAAATATGTCTCACTAAGCAAGTTACTGACCATAAGCACAATGTCTTTTAAAGGAACCATTCAATAAGAAGAGACCTCCTAATAGAAGCATAAGAATCCTAGAAAACTACAAGTAGAACATTTTGATAGGCAGATTTGGTCCCAGGGGTCCCGCTCAAACTAAGGCACCAGCCAAGGACAATACAGGCGGTAAACTTTAAGCCCCTATCCAGATCTAGCCAATGGTCAGAACATTCTCTACAGTTGAGTGGAGAGTGGGATATGACTTTCTCACGTACTCTGGTGCCTCACATTTGACCATGTCCCCTGGAGGGGGATACCTGGTGGCACTCAGAGGAAGGACAGCAGGTTGCCAGGAAGAGACTTGATTCCCTATGAGCATATACAAGGGGAGGCAATCCCCCTCAGGAACAGTCACAGGGGAGGGGAATAATGGGAAAATGGGGGTGGGGGGAGGGAAGAATGGGAGGATACAAGGGATGGAATAAACATTGAGATGTAACAGGAATAAATTAATTAAAAAAATTAAAAAAAAGAATTTGACATCAAAATTTCATTTAATTGCATAAGATATTTATTTCATTTAACTACTATGTGAAAATATTATGATATTTGAAGTCTCATTCTAAATATAAATAGACATTTTTTGGTTTTGGAAGTCAAAATTGCTGTAATATGCCTAAATAATGTTGTTAGTATGTCCATCTATGAATTTACATTATAAAAATTAAAAATTAAAAAAATTCCCATTCAAAGTTCTTCCCAGTTTTAATTTTAACAAAATGTTTTAACGATTAGGACTTTTTAGACAACTACAGACATTATGAAGTAGCAGTGTTTATTCATTAGTCATTAAAAAGCAAAGGGTTTGTTGTATCTATTTTGCTCTTAACTTTAACATTCTGTTTCTGTGAAGATAAACACCAGAATGATAATTTTTTTTAGCTGAGTAAATAAGAGTGTTTGATATATCTATCTTCACAGCCCACAAATCTCTATTATATTAAAAACCATGTAGTCAATGTTATTTATCTTTAGCTTTGAGGTTTCCTTCCAAATATACCTGCAACTTATAGGTATATTCTATTAACATAATGATTATGAATTTATAGATTGAAATTCAGCTGCACATATTTATAAATGATCCAGGTACTCTGCAATTTGGTCACAGATATTGTGGAACACATTAGTTGTCATGTAGAATGAAAAGTCTGCATGATACAAACAATCTAGAAAGAGTTGCTGAAATGTGGAGGACTGGCGGAAGACGACCATATTTTGAAAAAGGATAATTTAAGAGAGAAGAAAATGTTATCAGAAGGTTATTACATATTTCTTGCTAAAATCTTCACTAGGAGTTCTAAGTAATCTACAGAGTAAGAAACTATAAGCATAATTTGATCATTAAAGTAATTTTTACCAAAATTATACAAGTACTAACCAAAATTTACTAAAATAAAACAATCCAGTATTTAGGAAATACTTGCCAGAATAAAAATTGATACAGATAGTGAGGTTTATACTTAATACTGTGTAAAACTTGCTGACATTCTGATAATGTGTCATAATCTTCTAAATGTTTTTCTTTTTTTTTTTAATGATATATTTTTTTATTAATTTATTCTTGTTACATCTCAATGTTTATCCCATCCCTTGTATCCTCCCATTCCTCCCCCCACCCATTTTCCCATTATTCCCCTCCCCTATGACTGTTCCTGAGGGGGATTACGTCCCCCTATATATTCTCATAGGGTATCAAGTCTCTTCTTGGCTACTTGCTGTCCTTCCTCTGAGTGCCACCAGGTCTCCCCCTCCAGGGGACATGGTCAAACGTACTCTGGTGCCTCACATGTTTTTCTTTTAAAATAAAAAATTGAGCATGTCTATTAATAGATATGAAAGCTTTGCAAGTATTTGAAGATTTATATCCTGTTTTCTTGATTCTCTTTTTCTTATCCTCGGCATTCTGGATACATAGGCTAATTTCTACAGGTCTCTTTGTTCTGTTTTTCTTTGTCCCTCTCAATTTTGCAAAATATTTCTTAACATGATACACAACATTGTCTAAAACATTACCTTCATTTTCTCATCTATAAACATTTAATGTTAAAACAGTTCTTAGAGTTCTTTATCCTTCTTTGATTATAAGCAAACTTTCAATGACAGAAAAAGTGAACATACAAAGCTCAAGACTCTGCAATATTGAAAGAATATTTCTTTTACTTCCTCAGAGGAAGGGATGTAATGTGAGATGTACTCTAGCTGTTAGAAAACACAGCTTGGGCTGAACCCAGAGTGTTTCTTTCTCTCTTCTAGCTATTGCTAGGCCTAGACCTAGAAACTTTTTGCCTCCTTACCATCTAATCTTCTGAAAGACCAGACCATGATGGCTTCAGCTTCCAGCCTCTCTCTACTAACCTAGGCCTAGAATGTTTTCAGCCTCTGAGACTTATGCCTGAATAAGATCACCCTTTCTAGTTCTTTCTAAACTCTTGCTGAGTGGTTCAACTCAAGGGTTCTGGATCAATATTTCTCTTCACCCTTACTGATTCAAACTGGCTTCTCTCAGGTTCCCACTGAATTTCTCTGCTTGGAAAAGTAACCTCTGAACTCTAGGAAAAGCAGTCCACTGACAGCATGAATACAACAAGACTCAACTCTCTTTCCTGTCCTGTTCTCATGAGAGTTGGGTATATCCTATATCTGACTCATTCTGTCAAACCTTTTCCTAATTCATCGCTTTGTCTTCCCCTAAATTAGACATCACCTTTAAACATGCCCGTTTGCTTCTATAAACTAATTTTACTTTCATTGTTTGGGATTAAATGTGTGTACAAATGGATATATAGGTTTCAGACAGATCATTACTACAATGCAGTGCATGTCTGCATTCCAGCTGGATCACATAGACCTATTATTTTTATCATGTGATTCCTTCCCAGAGTAGCCATGTTGATGGACTAAAATTTCTCTATAAACATGCTCGGCTCTGATTGGTTCACCTGAAATCATGTGTGTTCTCCATATTTAACCATTTATCAAGAAAATGATCTTTATTGAATAGCATCAGTAATATATCCCTGTCTACACAGAAGACAGTGGAATATGCTAATATATAATTCTTATACATGGAAACATGTTACTAAAGAAAAAAAAATTTGTAGACCAAGAACTGTAAGAGAATCTACTTACGTTATTTAATACTTATATGATATCTATATCAAGTTATTTATAAAACCTAAAAATTAATATCAACTGGTATTCATGCTTTGCTAAGGTCTGTTTCCTATGATATGAAAAATAACTGTCTATATTAAACAGGAAGAAAGTAACAGAAACTTTTCTGTTATTGTCATATATATATTTGTCTCTTCAATTTTTTGTTAGAATTGAACTCTGCCTATTCATTATAGGCAACGTGTAGCAGGATAGGCAATTTGTCTCCAGTTTTTACATTTGAGTGTTGGATGCTGTTTACGAATGCATTTTGTTTTTCTTTCCTTTAATTATTTCTTTATAGAGCATATTAATCAACCACTTCTCTTTTCCAAACCTCCGAGATCCTGTCCACATCCTTACCACAACTACCCAATGAAACTATAGTATGTTCTGTCTATCTCTTTCTCACAAACAAAACAAAACAAAAATACCAAACAAAACAAAAAGCAAACACATAAACATGGTGTCCATTTTGTGTCAGCCATTTTTCCTGGGTACTGGCCATGCCCAGCATGTGGTTAATTATCCCAGCAAACCTGTTGGAAATGAATGAATCTTCTATCCCATAAGATATCAGTTTCAAATAGTTTCCTCATTACTCAGAAGCTTTTTTTTCAACTTCTCCTTCTCTGTGTTGGTACTGTTGTCCAGTTTGAACTTGTGCAGGTCTTCTGTTTATTGCTATAGTATCTGTGAGTTCATTTGTGTCTCAGCCATATTCATTGGAAAATGCTATTTCCTTGGAATCATTTGCTATTTCTGTCTTTTATAATTGTTCTGCCTTCTATTCCCCATATATATTCCTGGTACTTGAGGAAAGAGTTTTGATGTAGTTATCCTGCTTAGGTACGAATACTTCAATGTGTCACACTGTCTGCACAATGACCAGCTGTGGTTCTCTATGTTCATCACCACCTAGTCCAAGAAGCATCTCTGATAAGGATTGAGCAGAGCACTGACATGTGGGTACAGCAATGATAATATAAATAATTTTATTGGTATATAATGAAATATTATAAAAAAGGAAAAGAAAAAAGAAGAAAAATCACAGGAATAAGATGCAGGATGAGGAGGATTCTGGGTGTTTGTGAGAACACTCCAAGGAAAGGAGGCAAGAATCTTGTAATCTCAGTTTCTTCCAAACATTAAATTGTTCTTGTATTGACTTTCTTTTACTCCTCCCAGGTGTTGTGGTGGTTTTTCTTCCAGGCCTCCAGCTCCCAGAATAACAACATATGAGACTCAAAATATATTTACAAATACTCTGGCCTTATTGGTAGGTTCTTCTCTGACTAAATCATAACATAAAATTACAAATTCCTTCAAACATATAAGGAAATAGAAGCAGTTATTAAGAGTTTCCAAACCACAAACAAACAAACAAAAAACAAAAACAAATAAACAAACAAAAACCCTGGGCTAGATGGTTTTATGGCAGAATTCTACCAGACATTCAAAAAAGAGTTAATACCAATACTCCTCTAATTATTCCAAAAAATAGGAAGAGAAGGAATATTGCCAAACTCATTCTATGAGGTCACAGTCACCTTGATACATAAGCTACACAAAGACTCAACAAAGAACGAGAATTTCTGACTAATTTCTTTTATGAACATTGATGAAAATACTCAAAAAAATATGTGCAAACCAAACCCAAGAATACATCAAAAAACATCATCCACCATGGTCAAGTAGGCTTCATCTCAGGAATGCAGTCATGGTTCAAGGTACAGAAATCCATCATTGTAGTCAATCATACAAACAAACTGAAAGAAAAAAGAAAAGAAATCTACAGATCCAATGCAATTCTCATCAAAATTCTTAACAGAGCTTGAAAAAATAATTTTCACTTTCATATGGAAAAATGCAGAACAGCTAAAAGAATTTTATACAATAAAGGAACTATTGAAAGTATCACCATTCATGATTTTAAACTGTACTACAGAGCAATAGTAAAGAGAGCTGCAGGGTATTGGCATAGAGATGGATAGTTTGATCAATAAAATCAAATCAAAGACCCAGAAATAAACACACATACCTATGGACACTTGACTTTTGACAAAGAATCCAAAACTATACAACGGAAACAAGAAACAACCTTCAACAAATGATGCTTATATAACCGGATATCCACATGTGGAGGAATGCAAACCAACCCGTATTTATCACCCTGCATAAAGCACAACTCCCACTGGATCAAAGACTTTAACATGTAACCAGATACACTAAATTTATTAGAAGAGGGAGTCGGGAAAAACCTTGTACTCATTGGCACAGGAGACAATTTCATGAATAGAACACCAACACTTCAGGCTCTAAGACCAACAATAAATAAATGGGACCTCATGAAACTTGAAAGATTCTGTAAGACAAAAACACTGTCAATAGAACAAAATGGCGGGTGTATAGGTTGGGAAAAAAAATCTTTGCCAACTCTTCATCTTACAGAGGGCTATTATCCTAAATATTTAAAGAACTCAATAAATTAAACAGCAACAAATCAAATAGTATAATTTAAAAATGGGGTGCAGAGCTAAACAGAATTCTCAATAGAGGGATCTCTAATGTCTGAGAAGCACTTAAAGAAATGCTCAACACCTTTAGCCATCAGGAAGATGCAAATGCAAATGACTCTGAGTTTCCATCTTACACACATCAGAATTGTTAAGATCAAAAACTCACTAGCACATGCTATTGAGGATGTGGAGCAAGGGGAATACTCTTCCATTACTTGTGAGAGTGCAAGCATGTGTATCCATTTTGGAAACCAATCTGCAGGTTTTTTTTGGAAAATAGGAATAGCTCTTTTCAAGACCCAGGTGTACCACTCCTGGGCATATACCCAAAATATGTTCCTTTACACCACAAGGACACTTGCTCCACTATGTTCATAGCAGCATTATTCCCAATAGTCAGAAACTAGAAATAAACTAGATGTCCCTCAACTGAAGAATGGATAACGAATCTGTGGCATATTTATACACTATAATATTACTCAACTATTAAAAACAAGGAAACAAGGTAATGTGCAAGCAAGTGGATGGAACTATAAAAGATCCTCCTGAGTGAGGTAACCCAGACCCAGAAAGATACACATAGTATGTACTCACTTAAAAACAAGGAAATCCCAAAATTTGTGGACAAATGGATGGAACTAGAAACAATCATACTCAGTGAGCTAACCCAGAAGTAGAAAGAGTCTCATGAAAGTCTTCATTTACCAGGAGATTGGGATAGGTGTGAATACATCCTATTGGGACTCTAGATGAGAGAAGTAAGGGAGAATGGAGAAATAGAAGGATCCAGTGGGTCCTTCTAGAAACTTACAGGTAGAACATCAGGACAGTCCGAACTGGGCCCAGGGTTTCTGCTCAAGTTCCAAGGGGAGAAGGGTGTGCTGATACGAATGAATTTCTTTTTTTAATATAGTTCATTAATTTATTCATATTACATCTCAATTGTTATCCCATCACTTGTATCCTCCCATTCCTCCCTCCCATTTTCCCCTTACTCCCTTCCCCTTTGACTGTGCCTGAGGGGGACCTCTTCCCCCTGTATATGCTCATAGGGTATCAAGATCTACCCAATGGGCAGGACAATCTTCACAGATGAGTGAAGAGTGGGGTCTGACTTTCACACGAACTCTGGTGCCCCCTGGATGGGGAGGTCTGGTGGCATTCAGAGGGAAGATAGCAGGCTATGATTGCATTTCTAAACTTGAATGTTTGCTTGGTTATTGAACTTGCCTTAGTATATTTTCAAGCCTCAAGAATAGTATTTTTGCATGAAATATGTCATCACAAAGCTTGAACTCAATAATATTACAAATCCCTAATGACTTATATTGTCTCACTTTTAATAAGGACTATTAAGTAAAAAACAAAACATCATATTTTAAAATTACAAAAAGTTTAATGATTAAATACTCTATGGAAACAAATTCAATCCTCAAAACAATATTAAATGAGAAATAGGTGATTTCTGTTTGTATAGGCAAAAGTTGAAAATAAAAATATAATTTCTGTGAATAGAAGCTCAAACAACAACCCAGGTTAGAGAAATTCATAGAGATTTGACAAGGAGAACCACGCCAGATTGTGAGTCTTTTAAAGGATTTTCATTTTCTTCTGCAATTAAAAAGTTGAGTACTTTTCTTCATATTGTATTAAACAGAGGAATTAAGTCATGAGACTTGTAGCTGCTGAACTCTTGTGGTTCACAACAATGTGGTCAGAACTTGAATTCATTCTGCTAAATGGAAAAGCTAAGCAATGAAAGAGGGGATCTAAGCAGATGCTGAGACTCACAGTCAAACCTTGGTGTGGAAAGCATGGAGATTTATGGAAGAATTGGCAGAAAGAGGGACCTGGGTGGACAGGGGCTCCTCAAGGAGATCAATACAGCCAACAAATCTGGGTGCAGAAGAGGGGTGCTGTAGGGATGGATGCACCAAACAAGGACCATACATGTTGGGGACTTAGATCCCTGTGAGCAGATGTAGTAGTCAGCATCATCTCTTTGTGGGTCCCATAATATGGCAAATAGGGCTTACCTCTGACATGGACTCTTGTGCACACTTGTTCACTATCCCCTGGCGAGGTGGCCTTGCCATGCCACAGAGGAAGAGGATACAAGCATTCCATATAAGACTTGATAGGCTGGGGTCAGATGATAGGGGAGAAGGGCTTCCCTTTTCTGAGGACTAGGGGACAGGAGAAAAGGGGATGTGGGAGGGAGGGTGGAACTGGGAGGAGATGAGGGAAAGTATAGGCTTTGAACTTTTTCAAACCTACTTTATTTGGGTGTCTTTCATGAGTATACCTCCCTTACACCTACCCTAGATAGAAGATAAAGGAGGTTAACAAGAATAGGAGAAGTAGACCTTTTCAGACTCAGGTCTTTGGAGCAACTTCATGGATGTAGTCGTCAGGATTCCAATAGACCCGTTTTACAGCAAACCAGCAATTCAGCAAAGGTGACCACAACTGGAGCCACCAGAACCTGAAGCAGCAGGCAGAACCTCAAAGCATTCACTGGGACAGTTCTCTCTAGGAGCGTTTCGAAGGGAGCAATGAACAAACAGCCAAACAGTAGGAAATGATGCCAAGACCAAAAAAGCCCAGCCTCTGAGAGTCTGTATTAGGATATTTTTTAGTCGGCAAAGACCATGCCCCTGCGAGATGTGATTCCTGTTCTACTGGACAGACATCCATCTGTTCACTTACAAGTCTTTTTCCATCAGAAAAACACCACACACCATCATATAAGATTGTTTCGCATCTCACACTGGAGATAAAAACAAAAACAAGAACCATATTTCCATCCACTACAGGAAAGGGCTACAGTAGGGATGTAAAGTGAATAAATAAACAAAAAATCAGAAACCAGAAGAAGAAGGAAGAAGAAGAAGAGAAGGAGGAATGTGAGAGAGAGAGAGAGAGAGAGAGAGAGAGAGAGAGAGAGAGAGAGAGAGAGAGAGAGAGAGAGAGAACCCATATTCAAGGAATCTGAATGACTATGTTAAGTCAGTGAGGCAAATAATAATGGCTGCCAGGGACTGTGAAGGTAGGTGTGACATGGGGTATTTGGGAAAGTTGATCTATGAAGGATATAGCTAGATAGGAGCAAGGAAATCTGGTATGATATTGTAGAGTAGATTGACTACAAAGCACATTAATATATTACATAGTTCAAAAAGATAAAAGAAAGAAATTTGAATCTTTTCCCAATAAGTTAATGAGTATTTGAAAAGTATTTTTATTTTGATTAAAATGTTACACATTGTATCAAAACATAACCTATAAGCTCATTAATATGCACTGTTCTTTATATATTCATCATCTTTTAAAAACAAAATATTTAAAAAGCCGATTTGTGTGTGTGTGGTGAATATTCTAGGGTAGCAAGTAGTAGACTGTCAGAGAGTCCTTCAGAGAAGCTTATAAAGCATGGTATGAATAAGAATCTAAGAACCCTATAAAAGTATAGTCATTAGGATTTAATGGCAGCTTATTTTTATGTACATACATAATATGACTTGCTGTTTTAACTAATGTTAATCATAATAGAGTTATGTTTTATACTAAAGGTAGTTGATTGTGTTATTTATTATGTTACATGAAGAACTTAATTAGCTCCTGTGACCTGAATGTCTTATAGAGAGCAACTTTAATCCAAGCATTTCAAAATAAATTTCTGCCCTTACAAGAATGCATTATTTCAAATTTTAAACTCAAATTTAAACATACATAGAACTAGAAAATAGCCTAAACAGCTTTAACTCACCAGATTTTCTGAAATCCAAGGAAAATAGAAAACATTTTTCAAGGATAATGAAACAAGAAAGGTTGTAAGGAGAAACACAGAGGTCTACCGGGGGTGAGGAACAAACAGAAGAACAAGGAAAGCCAGGGGGAATGTGCAGTCTAACCAATTTTTAGCTATACCTAAACTTGAAGTATACAAAAAGACAACTCTATCTACATAATACACAGGTATCTAGCATCCCTGACTCCAAGGTTGTGCTGACCTCCTTTAAGTGATCCACATTTCACACTCCTCTGACTAAAATTCATCTGACTCTGCAGCAGTGACCTCCTTAATACTGCTTCTCTTTATTTTCCTTCATAAGAGCACAGTACAAGGAGATCATTTACTGACACCAATGGTGTGATATACCTTTTTTTAAAAGAACTTCTTTGCCTGCATGTAATCTATCTTCTTAGTAATTCTTCGGGTTCTTCCATTCCTTCTGTCAGTTTACCAAGGACAGCAGCCTTATAAAATGAGAGAAAAGCAATTCTCAGCAGGTCCTAGTGCTAGGAAATGGCCAGGATTAGATCCAAGCTGAGATTGTTGCTCTAGTGCTCACATCCATGGACACTTGCACTACCCAACCCAATAAAGCCGAACAGTGACAGCAGCTGTCATTCATGCACTGTTTGCCAACTACTGTTGGATAACAGAAACAATGCACACCACAATTTTAAATTATATATAATTATCCCCATTTTTACAAATACTAATTCATACAATCGAATCTTTTTCATATGGGCCAAATAACTAAATCAAAACTAAGCTTCAGAGTCAGATGTGTCTAAACAGTGAAAATGTTTTAACAGAAAAAAAAATTAACAAAAATTAAGAAAACTGGGATCCTTGACATAGCTCTATCTGTGACAGCATGGCTGAGAGCACTACTAATCTTCAATAATTAGCCCATCTCACTTGAAAAAGAAGACTTTTCTACCAGGGGTGGTGGACATAGGAAGATGCATGCTGAATTCAGGTTGCTAGGGCCCCGGAACAAATAGATATGACAGTGAGCTGAGCCTGGGCATTCATGTTCTAGTTCACTGCTCTCTGCTCTTGTTTACTGATGTGATTTGATCAGTTGCTTCAAGTTCCCATGACATCGACATCTCCAAAATGACTGGCTCTGACCTAGAAGTGTAAGCCAAATAAACCTTTCTTCCCATTTAAAAAAAAAAAACTCATAAAAAGGAAAAGAAAGCTTGAGCGTTTTTTAAACTGCAATATTTTGAAACTTCAATTGTGAGATGTGTTATAAATGAAGAATCCCCACATCAGGCCCTAAATTACATGATTTGGTAGATCTGGTTTGAACATCTAATCAGTAATCCAATGACTCCAACTCTGTTAGGACTTTTGCTAAAACTTGACGATAAAGTTAGATATTTAAATGTAATAGATTTAAGATTTCTCTGACAGAGTCAGAGAGTTGTATTAATTATATAATCAGTGGAATAGGTCTCTTCATGACATGTTCATGCCTCCAGAATCTTTATGCTTTTGTGATTAGGTCCCTTATCAATATACAGTATATTTTATTGTAATTATTTCAATGGGAAATGTAACAGTCATATACACATTTAAAAACCATGATGTATGTTTTATTTTCTCTTCCTGAGGTCTGTGTTGCTTCCTGGAGTCCATATCTCTACCAATATCCTTTAAGCATTACATTTTATAAACTAGAGTATTTTCTTCAAGTCTCATATTGTTATCTAAAATCATTTTACTTAATCTCTAACAATATTTTCTTTGTCGTCTAGAAATATGTACATACTTTTACCCAATATCTACATGCATCCTTGTAATTTTTAAAGTGATTCATGGGGTCTTCTTAATAAGTGTTGGCTCCATAAGTTAGCAAAGCAAGATACATTTCACTTTGTCTCATAAAATTTTAAAATAAAACAATTAAAGTAATAAAATATGTCGATTAATATTTTAGTACCATGACAAATCACACAAGAGAAATAAATATAGATGAAATAGTTAAGATGAGTGACCATTTGAGAGCTTTCATACCATGGTAACTTGGCCTTATTATTGAGGCTTGTGGTGAGTCAGAGATTTATGCAAGGACAGGACATGGTGGAGCAGATCTGTTGATCTTATTTCAGATGGGGAAATTAGATAAACGATCTGTGAACAAGAATTGTTTCATGCTCTTCTCTTTTGACACATATATAAACTTAAAGGCAGATCCTCTATTGTGGTCACAATGTTTTTCAATCATCTGTTGATGGATCTCAGGCAACATTTCTTAACACAATAGGATAAACTAACAAGAGACAAAATTAACATACTATAATAAATTAAAGGTTATAGACTGTATTAGAGTGCTTTAAAAATATAAATGTTCTTGCTGTTTCTGCTGAATATGTACAAGAATATATCCTTAAAGTATAAAACAGAGCTACAAACTATGAACCTTATTTTTTTTTAAAGTTGGAAAGCTATAGGCTCTAAAAAACTAAACACAGAATGGTCCACATTACAGAAAGACATTAAGGGCTTGCCTGGGATTGATTGCCTGAAATGATTCTCAATTAACATGTACAACTAATAATAGGAAATTAGAACTGGTGTTCTACACAATAATTGCTTTGCTTCTACAACTGTATACAGAAAAATCATTTCCCTAATTATTTAAGACCTAAAATGAAGAATTTAGGTTACAAACATATGAGTCAGTATCAGTAAAACTTTCCATTATTTAGGTTTTATATTTAATCCTCTTTGACAGCAATGGGAAGGCTAACATGCCTGCGTTACTTTCTTAAGCACTACAAAGAACAGGATTGAAGGCTGACCAAATATGCTTTAGTTTAATGAGTTTTAGACTCAGGCTTTATTTCATTTTGGTATAAACACTTGCATACATTCCTTCATAGGATTTTGTGTAATCTGAGCTTTTAAAATTAGTAATTAAATTTCCCAATTTTAAAAACAAACTGTTAATGATGGCAGAATTACTTGGGATTAGCTTCCAGCAGCCGCGTGGTTACAGTTCAGTAGCAACATGTGGATAAGGGAGAAGATAATGGCAAAGCAGTAGCTGCTTATTCATTTAGAGATATGACCAGAAATGGAGCACTGTGAATCTGTGACAAACTTCTCTGCAGAATCACACCTGGAGCATGCTCAGCACTGCAGGTCTCGGTCCCCTATTCCCATCATATATTCTTCAAAAATTGTCAAAACCTAAAAGTGAGGAGCTTCAAGAGAACCCACAGGCCCTTCTCCCTCCTCCTTATGTACTGAAAGGGAAATTGAAACCAACCTAGAAAAAATATGGGCCTCACAGATAATGGTATTGAAACTATTAGCAGGAGTTCTGCTAAGTCAGACTGAGCAGTTGTAAGGGCATGGATGAGCAGGGAGAAAAGTTGAAGTGTGTGAGCATGTCCATTTGAGTAAGAAGAAAATACAGACAAATTGCAGTTCCTATTTGACTAGAGACTTTTTAAATTTTTAAATTTATTATAATTTATTCAGATTACATCCTGAGTGTTAACCTCTCACTTGAATCATCCGGCTCCCACCCTCCCTCCCTCTTCCTCTATATCTCCCTCACCTAGACCTCTGACTGAAGAGGACCTCCTCCCCGCCATATGACCACAACCTATCAGGTCTCATCCAGATACCTGCTTCCCCTTCCTTTGGGTGTCCTGGGCCTCCCTACCAAGGGGAGATGATCAAATCAGGACACCAGAGTTTATGCTGGAGACAGTCTCCATTTTCCCCACAACTGTGGAGAATGAACTGTCCATTGCTTAGGTCTGAAAAGGGGGTCTAGGTTTACTGCATGCAATGTTATTGGTTGGAGTAACAGTTTGTACAGTGCCCTCACCCCTGATCCACATCTACCAGCCTTGATGGTCTCCTTGTGTGACTTCTAAATCCTCTGAATCCTTTAATTTCCCCATTCTCCACCCAAAGTCCAGCAGGGAGTCCCAGAACCTGTCCCGATCGGCAGCTTGGTAGAGTTTCTCAGAGGACATCTATGTTGGTCTAATATCCACTTATAAGTAAGTATATACCATGCCTGTAGTTCTGGGTGTGAATTATCTCAATAAAGATGATCACTTCAAGTTATATCCATTTGCCTGTAAATACCAGGATTTCCTTGTTTTTAATAGCTTAGTAGATGCCATTATGTAAGTGAACCACCGTTTCTTTATCCAACTTCAGTTGAGGGACATCTAGCTTGTTTCCTGATTCTGGCTATTTTGAATAAAGTGTTATGAGCATAGCTGAGCAAATGTCCCTGTTGTATGAAGGAGCATCTTTTGGGTATATTCTCAGGAGTGTTATAGGCAGGTCTTTAGGTAGGTCTATTCCCAATTTTGTCAGAAAGTGCCAGATTGATTTCCACAATGGTTGTACAAGTTTGTACTCCCACCAGCAAGGGAGAAGTGTTCCCTTTTCTCCTCATTCTTGCCAACATGTGATGTCACTTGAGTTTTTTTAAATTTTGTTAATTTATTCAGATTACAACTCAATTGTTATCCCATCACTTGTACCCTCCCATTCCTCCCTCCCTCCTGCTTTTACCCTATTCCCCTCCTCTAGGTCTATGACCAAAGAGGACCTCCTCTCCCATAGGCTATCAAGTCTCATCTTGGTAGCCTGCTTATTATTTCTTTGAGTGCCATCAGGCCTCCCCACCAAGGGGAGGTGGTAAAATATGGAGCACCAGAGTTCATGTCAAAGTCAGTCCCTGCTCTCCACATAACTGTGGAGAATGTCCTGAGCTTTTTAATTTAGCCATTCTGAAGGGTATAAGAAGGAATCTCAGAGTCATTTGGATTTGCATTTCCCTGATCACTAAGGATGTTGAGCATTTCTTTTAGTGTTTCTCAGCCATTGCAAACTCCTCTATTGAAAATTCTCTGTTTAGCTCTGTACCCCATTTTTAATTGGATTATTTGGTTTGGCTGTCTTTATTTTCATTAACTCTTTATATATTTTGGATATTAGGCCTTTGTTGGATGTAGGGTTGGTGAATTTAGAAACTTCTAGTCTCTAAAGAAAGAAATTGAGGAAATACCAGATGATGGAAAGATCTCCCCTGCTCATGGATCAGAAGCATCAACATAATAAAAGTGGCCATATTACCAAAAGTAATTTACAGATGCACTGCAATCCCTATAAAAAATCTAAACAATTCTTTAAAGACCTAAAAAGATCAATTCCCAATTTCATATGGAAAAAAATACCCGAATAGCTAAAATAATCCTGGACAATAAAAGATCTTTCAGAGGAATCTCCATCCTTGATCTTAAGCTGTACTATAGAGCAATAGTAATACAAATTGCATGGTACTAATATAGAACTAGGCTTGGTATCAGTGGAATCATCTTGAAGGCGCAGAAATAAACACAAACACCTATAGACACTTGATTTTTGACGAAGAAGCCAAAACCACACAATGGAAAAAAGATAGCATCTTCAAAAATGGTGCTGGTATAACTGGATATCTACATGTAGAAAAATGCAAATAGATCCATATTTACCACCCTAAACAAAGCTCTGGTCCAAGTGGATTAAAGGCCTAAACATAAAACCAGACACACTAAATTTGTTAGAAGAAAAAGTGAGGAGGATCCTTGAACTCATTATCACAGCAGACAACTTCCTGACTTGAGAATTTGAGATCGTAAGATCTTTGCAATTTAAAGCCAGAGGACCTTAGATCATCTAGATCATTCCCCCCCCCTTTTTTTTTTACAAATGAAGAATTGAATCACATTGGCTACTTGTTATTTCTGTCTTTAATAACTTCTAGCAGCATTACAGTATCAGGTTTATGTAGTAGAAAATATGATGTTTTAAATTCTCTTCATATGCACCTTTCCTATTACAAATTTATTGACTGATTCTTCATTTCTCACTTTCTACTAGTATTTATTTCAACCTATTTGTTAATACATTAAATCCAAGTCTTTAATGTGATGGATGGCAATGGAAATTTAAAATTAATAACATTGTTGATGTAGTCATGGATTAAGAACATGCCTAGTAGGAAGGAGGTGGTGAATTATATTTCTAGAACTGCAAAAATTACTAATAGCAATGATAAAGTCTAAGCTGAAGGAAACTTAATTTGTGATATTAAGATTATTAAATCAGTAACCCATCTTTGACAAGATATATAAAGAAAGTGAACCTAGACACACTCTTAAATCATGAGCAATTTGTGTTTAGATTTCAATAAATGATTTTCATTAGAATTAGTGTTTTGTTAATAAACAATGTTATAAGAGTGGGGAAATAAAAGGAAAGTGAACAATGTGTTGGTAAGATTTTACTGGACAATAGAATAATTGTATCTTCACTATTCTTTCTTTCTATCCGTATTTATTCCTCAATATTCTCACTATGTGTTGATTTTCAAATGTGATACACTAGTTAATGAATGACAGTGCTACACATGCCTAAACCCTGACCTACAAATTATTTATATCCAATTACTTACACAACATTTTTATTTAGAAGATTTAGATGGATATGAAATTTTTTTTAAAAAACTATTTTTCACTGATGATGTTAGTTCTTTCTATAACAATTTTCTCATGCAAAGAGCATTAAGATATTGAGATTTATACGTCAGAGTGCTTAGAGATTCTGTTCTCCCTTTACCTATGTTTTCTCTCGGTCTTCAAGGAATAGCTCTTGCTTTCTTTTGAGAATTGCCACCATTGCATTTCTGGTCACCCAACAATATTCTCAAAGGTTACACCCGACCCCCAACCCCTGGCAGAGTTCTTTTCCTAGAGTTGAAAAGTCCATTATAGGAAGTACCTTAGGATAAGCATAGGCTTTTCTTATCCATCTTAATGGTGTTATGCTAGGAAAGAGAAATAAATGCATCAACTTAAATTATTAATACAACAGCATTAAGCCTTTAATTGAATATTTTCTTTCCGTAATAATGCCTTAAACTTATTCTCTAAAATATGGGCTTCCTCAACTGCAAAGAAAAAAATGTTTTGTTTAAAATGTGAAAACTATATGTAAAAAGGAGCTAACCAGTAAAGGATTGAAGCTGTTTTCAGGCAAGCAAGGTACCTCTGCTGCTTAGCACAAATTTGTTGACCCAAAAAAGTAGAAGAAATGACAAGACTCTGTAGAGCTATGCCATGACCTGCCTTGCACATTTTGCCACAATCACATTGCCATCACTTGTACACACAGGGAATTCTATTTATTTAAAATAACTTATAATGGTAAAAGTAAAGATTTTGGTCTGCAAGCTGTATGGCAACTTTTCATACGTGATTTTGTTGCATTGGATAACGAAAGGCTAAACTGATGAGAACTTGTTTAGTTTGCAGAATGAAAATCTAGATTAGAGCAGCAAAACTGAACTCATGAATTGGTGCCTTAATATTTTTATGTGGAAACCCTAAATGAATTCTACCTCACATGTTTTTATATGAAAAGTGCATTAAAATTCAAATTAAACAATCATTTTAAAACATTTTGCTTCATATATGTCAAATAGCGACAATTTTACCTGGAAATATATTGAGGCTTCAGCTACCCACTGATGTTTCTAGGGACACTCTTTACTACACAGGTGTAGACCTTGTATTATTGGCAGCATATGTATTCCAGGTAAAGTAAGTTGCAGATGATCTACCTTATCACTGTTTACTACATCATTTTCTCAATTTAAAATAAAATTCCTAAAGGACAGGGTGTTGCACTTTTAACCCCGCACTCAGAAGGTAGAGGCAGGCAGATCTCTAGGAATTCTAGACCTATCTTATGTACATAGAATATTCCAGACCAGCCAAAGCTATACTGTGAGAACTTGTTTCAAATAAAATAAAATAAATTCAACAAAAATTGAATCCCTGATTTACTCTACCACAAAATAATTTAAGAAATAATCTAGTTTAGTTTTGTTAAGGTCTTAAACAGATATATGAATGTGGTATCAGAAAAATCTAATTCTGGTTTTATTTTTTAATAATCCCCTGAAATAATTATAAAATGGAAATTTTCATGTCTGTTTCTTGAGTTTTATTTTAGGTCTATATTGAGGAACAAAAGTAAGAATATTTATTCATCTTTGGACATTCACTGTCTTGTTTAAAATATCAAGTGGCATTCCAAATTCCACGTTTGTACAAATTTCTAGCCAAGGAAAACAGTAAGATGCGATTAATATTTCATGTAAAGATGCCAGAAGTAACTGGGAGGAAGCAAAGAGTTGAAAGGCAAGTGATGGGGGAGTTTGATACAAATGAGTGGGCAATTATTAAGAAGTCTTGCTGGAATAAGACTCGTCAGCATTGTGGGGGGCATTAGTTGAACTAAGGAATGAGGACTGATTATGAACAGCTGGCCGAGGGAGGAGCTGGGAAGGGCATAATCACCCTATGTGAATTCAATATAATTGATTTAGATTACCCAGTAGTCTCAGCTATGTTCAAGCTCCACAAGGCACTTTAGAAATAGAATGGACTCTTTCCATCATTAAATTCTTTGATGTCATGAAGAATAATCTTGCAGTAACATCAAGATCTGTCCTTGCTGGGTAATATTCAGATTCACCAGAAAATAATATAGTAAGAAAGAGCACAACTCAAAACAAATTTCAAACCAAATGAGGAAACTTTGTCTCCCCTTCTTTACCATGAAAATGCCAGAAATACAAAAACGCAAGTCTGAAAAATGTTACTGCATGTTGTAGTTTTAATATGATTTTGTTGTAGTTGTAATATGATTTGTTTTCAAGAACTGCAATTCACTGTTCTCTATAACTTCTAAAATAAGGAAAATACATTTTATATCTTAATATTATTCTTAGTCATTGCTAGGATATGAAAAAATCTGAATTGACCACTTAAGTAATGTGGTTTAGTAACTTGTTCAAGCATATATACCATACTTGCAATCCACAAGAGGAGTGAACAGTGCTTTGTCCAAACAAAATTTCTAAAGTTCCCTAAGCCACTATCCATATAGGAGATGCCTTAACTAAGCTTGTAAGCATTTGCTGTTATTGGAATATTGAGTTATGACATTTGAAAACTAGGATACAAAATATTCCTTTTAAAATTTAGCTTATTTTGATATAATTTCATCTTTTCTGCAGCAATTAGAAATATTAAAGGTAAAGATAATATCAAATGCTCTTCCCCATGTTCCCAAAATACGGGACTTCTAGGTTTCTCTACCAAATATATTGCTGTAGTTGAAATATGCCGAATTTCATGCTTTTCCAAGCAAACCCTTAAACTGTAGTATGTAAAGCCTTTACCTGCAACTCTATCACACCTATCTTCACAGTCAGACAGTACTGATATTGTATTTCACTTATTGTTGTCCATAGCAAGTCTTTGGGTGTCAGCATCTCCTGATCTTTTCTTGTTATTATACATATGGAAGTTGGAGAAATCATCAATTGATTTGCCTTAAGACTGTGCTCTGATATTCATATCATCATCAAAGTTAACCAATAAAGAAGAGTGGTGTCCAAAGACTTTACTCTTATTGGGTGTGCTTTAGATAATTTTTATTTTATCATTAAACTGGAGTCCACCTCAACAAGCATGTAACCATAACAGGAAGTGACATTAATGAAGTTAAGCGTGAAGCTGCCACATTACAGACTATTAACTTGGTCATTTTATGTCATGTTTTATCACCTTCACAAATACAAGTGGCAAATGAGATCTGGTTGTAAATTCCTTTAATTCCCAGTTCCTAATGTAACACCAATGTGAAATTTTCATCATGATCTATATTTTTGAAATGTTATTAATACTGAATGTGCTACTTTTCTTCAATCTCATTAGCCATGAATTCTTTGTGACTGTTATACCTGCCACAAGAGAATACCAAATCACAGTGACTTGAATTAATTTCAACCCTTTTCCAAAACTCAAAAATACACAAATGTTCTATGATCAATAGTATAGCATACTCATAATCAATTCCCGCTTTCCCAGATGACGGAACATCTGGATATCATCTGCAATGCCTATATCATTGATCTGTGGACATGGACCAGTAAAAGTAATTCTCAATGACAGAATCAACAATACATGAAAATGGATTCCTAGGCTACTGAGAGTCAGGAAGTGTAAAGTGTATACTCAGATAAATATGGATTATGGAGTAGTGCATAAATCAAAATTATATGAACTCATATACTGATTGTAATTGCTAGCTTTTCAACAATTCAATCACCATGTTCATATTTAGGAGAGCACAAAAATAGCCAAGCCTAACTTTCAAGCAAATGACAAGTATTCTTTCTTCCTGTGCCCTTGATTTACTTTTTACATTGTCTTTAAATCACTAAGAATAGTAACATCTCTTTCCACCATGCTGATATGATTTTAAAGCTGAGAAAAAGAACTGAAATGCCATAAAATAAAGGAACTCTCAGTTTTGTGTCCACACTCTGATCACTTTTCATTTAAAAATACCAGAAAATGAAGCCTCAGAAAGCATTCCTGAAAACACAAAAGTGCATACTTCAGCTTGAAGAACAGTATAGAAATATGGAAATGGCAAAAAGAAAATAGAAAAACAAGCAACAAAAATACCACTAAGAAACCCAAAGTTAAGGTTGATACATTCACTCAGGATAGTTTTCCTTAAAATGAGCAAACACAGACTATACTGCACCATTCTACAGATATGCATGCATGTCTATACTTTATTTTAAATGAATTAATAACACAACCATGTATACTATTTGGAGATAATATACCACTTGAAAGCCACAGTTTAAATAAAATAGAGCCAACATTAAAATATTGAAGAATTCAGGCAAATTTATTTGGCCTCATCAAAATGGACTCATGTGGTCCATTGGCCAGGTTTTCCTTTGATTTTGACATTTATACTTTGATAAGGGTACTGATAAGGGGTCAAAGGTAGAAATTATATTAGTGAAAACAACAACTAAAACTTTATATTTATCCAATACCTCTGTCTATTCTATTTATCCTTTTGGGTGAGATTCCCCCCTCACGTAGTCTTTATTGCTTACCTTTTTTGGGTCTGTGCATTGTAATATGCTTATCCTGTACTATAAGGCTAACTTCCACTTTTAATTTTTTTTTAACTTCCACTTTTAAATGAGTATATACTATGTGTGTCTTTCTGGGTCACTTCACTCAGCATGATCAAGACCCACTCCATGGAAGAGAGCCAACCCCTGACACTATTAATTCCTGTCTGCCCTACTTGCAGACAGGAGCCTACCAGAATTGTCCTCTTAGGGGCTCCACCCAACAGTACTTCAAAACAGATGCTGAGATTCACAGCCAAACTTTGGGTGATGTTAAGGGAATATTGATTAAAAAGTGTTGGGGGAGGGGAGGACCTGGAGGAGAGAGGAGTTACACAAGAAGCCAACAGAGACAATTAACCAGGACTCAGAGGTGCTTTCAGAAATGGAAGCATCACACAAGGACCTTGCATGAACTAGAACTAGGTACCCTACAAAGATTGACTCTGTTGCTAACCTTTGGATCACTTACTTCCTCCTGGTGTGATGGCTTTGACAGGGCACAGGGAAAGAGGACATGCTCAGTCCTCATGCAACTTGATGAGTTGGAGTCGATTGGAAGTGAGCCTCCCCTTTTCTGAGAAATAAGGGAGTGGGGAGGGGGGAGAAGGAGGGAAGTTAGGACTGGAAGGTGAGAAGGGATGGGATTATGACCAGGATGTGAAATAAATAAATAAATAGTAATAAAAACTTAATATTTAATGTTCTGCATGTAAACCTAAAACCTCTTTTTACTAAGATGAAAGAATTAGCCTTAGGTAGACCAAAGATCAATACAAAGCCTACTGTTTATTCAAACAATATGTTCATTTTAGTGTTGAATTAACAATATTTTATGCTGAGGTGAGCTGAATACAGAGAATTTCTTTGTGCTGCACGTTCCTTAATTTTAATTGCCTAATTAGCTGAGGCTGTCTTGGTCATGCTTAACAGGAGTAGCTAGCTCAGTTAGGAAGCATCACAGTGGTGACACCCTAAAGCTTACTCATGTGCAACTGGAAAGCAAATTATTCTCGTGTCTTCATAAGCAGTATCATTGGAGAGCCAATACTTACACATCTAAAATGTTGGCCAGAAACAATGGTATTAAGACTGCATTACTTTTTGAGCATTATGAAATTAAGTAATTTTCAGTATATCCTTATTCTTTTAAAAATCTAGTCTTTTAAAGCCTCTTGAAAATTATCACATCTTCACATGAAATCTGGTGCCTTATATTTGACCATGTCCCCTGGAGGGGGAGACCTGGTGACACTCAGAGGAAGGACAGCAGGTTGCTAAGAAGAGACTTGATACCCTATGACCGTATACAGGGGGAGGTAATCCCCCTCAGGAACAGTCATAGGGGAGGGGAATAATGGGAAAATGAGGGGGGGAGGGAAGAATGGGAGGATACAAGGGGTGGGATAAACATTGAGATGTAACAAGAATAAATTAATAAAAAATTTAAAAAGAAAGTAAATCTCGATATAATCATATACAAAGGTCATAAATAATTAACATATTAAAAGCATGTAGTCAAAATTGAATGAAAATTATCCATTGAAACATTGTGAAATAGCTTAGGTGTCACAGTTATTACATAATACATATTACCTGTTTTTTCAATACTAAAAGAAAAAGTTGTATTAACATCTGGTATGTAAAAAAATCTGAGAAATAAAAGCAAAAACTATTATAAAAATGAAGAAAGCAATCATAGAACTTAAAATTATACTTTGAAATTAAATACAAACATTGTTTTATTCCACAAATTCCAAGTTAGGAGCATCAAATGACCAAAGGTAAAAATTACTAGAAAACAGAGGTCTTTATTTTGTTCATATTGTACAACTCAGTATGGCATTTACATTGCCTGGGGTAGAATAATAATGGAGAAATTATTTAAGGAATACTCATAATGTGAGTACAGATGATGAATTAATAAGATATATTTTTGCAAGAGTGACAAACAAGAGAAAATGCATAGAAATTATTCAGCTTAAATATCAGAGATGGAGGAGTCAAAATCAAAACACAGGCCTGTGGATAAGGATGTAGTGTTTGTATGGATGAGGAAGAATCTGAAGAGGACCAGAATGTGCTCTCTGAAAGAGTGTGTGGGACTCTCAGTGGTTGGAATTTTCCATAGCCACTGAATTTTGTCAGTCAAATTAAATCAAAATACACTCAAAGCAAACTCTTTCACAGCACATTATATTACCAATACTAAGCACCAGAAGAAACACTCTGTAATGCTTCCAGAGAAAAGAAAGTTATAGAAAGAGGAATAATGAGATAAATTAGATCAATTTCTCTTCTGAAGCACAATAGGCCAGATGGTAATAAAATGTAGCATTAAAATACTGACAAAGTGCTTACTAAAAAGTCTATATTCTGGGTAAATATACATAAAAAAGGAAGCAAGGATGATTTAGACAAACAGAACAGAGAGATTTTACTGTCAGAAACCTGCACTACACAAGCCAATAAAATTGTCCGTATTAGAAAAAGAATACCAGATGAAAAAAGCATTGTATATAAACAAGAGAGATCAAATGAAAAGGAAAATACATATTTAATGTTGTTTTCATAATTTTGGAAAAGATAAATATCTGTTTACAGAAAAGAAGGTACTCTTGTGAAGTGGTTATAATATATCTGGTTTTTTCCTCTCATTTATGTTGCTGTTAGTTTAATGGTGTGGCCTAACCAATGTTTATTATTAGATTTATAATTATTATGGAGGCAACATCTAATCTGCTTTTATAATAAAAAAAAAAGGCACAGACACCTGTTGTATTTTAGAATAAGCCTTATTTTACCTGGGGCTTTGCAGATATTAATCCCCTAAACTACCTTTCAATATCTCTCATCCTCTATCCCATGCCATCTGATTTAACAATTTCTTTCTGGACTAACCTGCCATCCATAATCCCAACATACTTGCTCAGGTTGTTCATCTGGGCCATTTCTTCATGTGGAATTTCAGAGTTCCTCCTCTAAGCCCACATGGCTCTTTTCTATCCCGTGGCGATTTTCCTCCTTCCTCCTCCTCCAGTATCTGTCTGCTTCTCTTTCCCAATCTCATCTCTGTCCCAAAAGTCAGTGAACTTTCATGCACACCTAACCTGCATTAGGCCCTGCTCAGGTATCTGCTTGCTTATTAGTCAAACAGAGAGATAAGTTAACAGGCAATATTTGGGGCACATGACATTCTATAGTAAGAAACATAGGGGACAAGCAATTAACAAATACGAAACACCAGATCATATTTCAAAATATTTATATTATTGTATGCAAAGAATTAGGTGAGTTTAAGTACAATATTAAATTTAAGTAGACTGTGAAATAGATACCACCAAAGTTTTAATCTTACATCAAATTATTAGAAAGCATTAAAATGAGAAGGCAGAAGTCTGCAGCTAGTCTGCTATTTGGCATTTTTATGTGCTTTGTGGTTTAAGATTTGCCTATTGGTTTAAGTGGAAGTATATAATTCTTTGCTTACAGATTCTTTTTATTATTTTCATTTTTTGATTATAACACAATTACATCATTTTCTCCTTCCCATTCCTTTTATCCTCCAAATTCTTCCATATAGCCTTCCTTACTCTGTGTCAAATCCATGGTCTCCTTTTCTATAAATTGTTTTCAGTCACACACACACACACACACACACACACACACACACACACACACACACACACACTCACTCCTCAAATAAGCATCATCATGTTTATTACTAGGCAATTGAGAGAGAAAGAAAGAGAGAGAGAGACAGAGAGAAAGAGAGAGAGAGAGAGAGACAGAGAGACAGAGAGAGAACAAATATCACCACCTATAGTTAAAGATCTTGAATTGTATATTCAAATGCATTATTGCCACTTATTCTTAGTGGGAGATCAAATAAATCTTACAAAAGTTTTGAAAGTTTTCTATAAATTGCTCCCTTAAACATTTAAAGTAGCTTGCTCATTTGTTTATTTAAGCAAAATTAAATACACCTTTATGTCATTTTTAATTAATGGATTGCTTAATTGGTGTTCTTTTAAATTAGTGCTCCACACAAACATTTTGGCATTGAAAAATGTCTGAAATCTTATATGAGTGGCTCCAAACTTTGTGCAGGATCTGAACGTAGAAAAGAATCAGGGCATTTTAGACTCTGCTCTGAATAAACCAGCTTCTTGTGGTGAAAAAAATGGACAAAACATGGTCATGTGGCTTGGAACTATATAACTCTTCTCACTGAAGAGATCTATGGCATTCACAGACATCATGGAAGGAAAATTTGTAAGTTTTAAGGATCTATGCTATTTATCATTTTTGACATGTGTTGTAGGAAATAAGTACCACATAGGTGACCTTTACCACTTGTGGGGTTTGGATTTTGACATATTTATCAGCTGGATTACCAGTTCAGCATGCCACAACTAAAGAGAGAAAAATTCAAGTGTGTTGTATTAGGAGCAAGGGAAGACACAAATTGAACTTGAAGTAAAGAACAGTTCTGAAGTACAATCCATACTTAGTACAAGTTTGTTTAATGAATGATTGATGTAGTGAATACTGTTAAGTGAATTCTTCTTCACTTTCAAAGTTCAGATACAAATAAAGAAAAAGTGAAAGTAATCCCCATTTTACATTTCCATAGACCTGCCACAGTAAATGCTCTGCAAACAGGGGCCACTGAGGGAATCGTTACCATGCAGCACAAGAAGCAGAAAGGAGACTGCATGATAGAAAATCTCATGAGAAATGTGTGGCCATATAAGTGATTTTGAAGTTTGACGTGTAAAAGAAAAAAATATGATGAGAAAAGGAAAGAGGACAAATGAAAAGAAGATTGCAGAGGAGGTTAAGACAAATAATAAGACATTTTTCAAACATGAAAGGAACAAAAGGTCACTGACAGAGCGAATAGAGTTTCTTACAGATGGGCAGAACAATTTACTGACTGAAAATATGGGCTTTGTTAAAACAAAAAAATCAAATGAATTCATTGCTTTTCTCCCCTCTCAGAGGACTTGAGGAACAGAATCAGAAATAGATACACATCTCAGGGGAATGAGAAAGAAATATCAAACAAAGACTGGGTTATTCTGAAGAAGTGCCTAAAATAAGATCAGTTATTTAAAAAAAAAAAAAACTAGAAACTAAATTCATTCATAACAAATACATTATTGTATAACTTGTATGGAATATTGTAGCAAAGTCCTGGCTTCCCTAAGTTGTGACATAGGTGACTGAGACTGGGAGAGTCCTGAGACAAGTAACCATCTCCACTGCAGGAGATAACATTTGGAAATAGCTTTCCTAGCATGTGCCGGATGTGTATTGGTTTATACAGTGAGAGTCAGCAGGTGGAGGGGCCACTCGCTGGGTTATCTTCATTCTACTGTGCAGAAGGAAGTGGCACCAGCAAAAACTGCTTCTGCCGCAGAGCCAAGACTAAAAGTAAAAATAGATTTGTACACTGGGACCCATAACATCACTTTCACAATAATGTAAAAATAATTGCATCTTGTTAGGTCAAGCTCTTTGTTCCCAGAGCTCAGCCTCCTGCATCTCTGAATTGACCATTTAAATGTGTAAGTCGTTGTTAATGCTAAATACTAAGATATGACTTTATAGTATGTTCAAGCAGGGAGGGAAGAAGCCACATAACATTTTTGTAATATTATTTGCGGGGGTGGGGTAAAATTGCATAAAATAAGAATAAACTATAAAAGCAGGAAAGACAGAGGTAGCTTTATTAGGTATCTATGAAAAGTATATATAAAGGAAGAGAATACATTTTCTGAGGAGAGGAAAAGATGCTCTTAGGATCAGAGGGAAAAGAAACAACACAATAAAAGCTGTCAGATCTTGTGTTTTATATATGATCCATGAAGAGGAATTCTAATATGATTCCTTCCAGAGGCTATAGCTCCAGGAAGCGCATACATATATGACATAATGGTTAATTTTTGTCAACTTGCTTGTATCTTGAAGGACAGGTATTTGACCAAAATTATTCTAAAAGTTTCCATAATGGGGATTTTGTTCAGACCGATTACCATTCAAATCTGTGTACTTTGCGTGAGAAATATTACCCTCCACGATTGATTTATCCAGTCAGCTGAGAGGTCCTTACAAAGCAAAACTGTCTTTTATGAGCAAATAGCTTTGAATCCAAACTGAGTCTTCGGCCTTCAGCTTACTGGTTCATGGTATCAGATGTTGATCTAACAGAGCTGCCCATGGACAGATTCCCTGAATTCAACTCCTTTCATACCCCTTTCTCTGTGTCTTTGCTTAAATTTAATGGCTCCTATCTCTGCTTATTGTAATTAGAAAATATTTTATTCTATATTTTATGTATTTTTCTGATTTCTAAACAAATATGAATTTATTCATGATCAGAAAAACAAATCAGAGTTAACTTGAGAAGAGTGTATAGTTGTTGAATCATTTAAGAATTTATTCAATTGAATAATCCCCAAAGATGAAAACATGAAGAATATATTCGTCAAAATATCAAAAAATGAAATTTTGGCTATAATATAGGTACGTGACAGGCATTGATTCCGCCGGAGAGACTGAAAAGGCTAGAAGTTTATCTAATCTGGTATACGTGGAAATTTTCTTACTGATGGAGGCTCACTTTCCGTCTCCTGCCTCCTTCTCCTTCTCCTCTCTTCTCTTCTTCTTCTCCTTCTCCTTCTCCTTCTCCTTCTCCTTCTCCTTCTCCTTCTCCTTCTCCTTCTCCTTCTCCTTCTCCTTCTCCTTCTCCTTCTCCTTCTCCTTCTCCTTCTCCTTCTTCTTCTTCTTCTTCTTCTTCTTCTTCTTCTTCTTCTTCTTCTTCTTCTTCTTCTTCTTCTGCTATAGGACTCAGATGTGGGTGTGGAAGTTCTCAGCAAAGACACCCAGCCAGCATTTCTCAGCAACCTGCTCCTGGTATTTCTCTTTGCTATCTCCTTTGTCTTTGCCTAAAACTGTACATATTGTGCAGGCTTTTCCTTGTTTTTCTTAGTGCCTACTCTTTCTGAAAACATTGGCATTGTGTTGAAGGTTATGTGGAGCAACAAAAACACTGAATAATTAGTGCTTTTGTTTAATAATCAGTTTCTTACTTTCTTTGTTCAAGTACTTTCTAACAACAAAGTTTTGGAAATCATCTTCCTTGAGTATATTGAAAAGCATATGAAGGATGCTGACCATTTTGGACCCCAGCCAGTCATATCTGTCAGCCAAGATATATCCTTCTTCTTCCCCACTCCCCTACAACAGGAATCAAATTGCAGATTGGAAACCAAACAGTTCCTTGATTTATCTTTCGAGCTGTCCTTGGTTTGAAAACATATACCACCTACTTGATACCAAGTACAATCTGATATGGGTCACAAATTTCTGTTTTATAGAAAAGCTGTTTTTGTCATCATCACAGTCAATTTAAACAGCAAAACCATCTAATTCTTTACCCACAGCTTCAATAACTACTTCTGGGCCCATATGTTTCTCATCAAAATACCAAGATTGTATTCATCATCAGCTTCAATGAGCTTCTGAAAGTCAGTTGCTAAAAACAGTTATCAGTTATTCAACTTCAACTTACTTTTCTTTATACGTCTCTCTCTCTCTCTCTCTCTCTCTCTCTCTCTCTCTCTCTCTCCTCTTTCTCTCTCTGTCTCTGTCTCTGTCTGTGTGTGCATCTACATGTATGTACATGCATTCTTGTGTGTAAATATACATGCATATTTTGTATCTTTGTATAGGTCCTAGGTTGATGTCAAGAATCTTTCTCAATCCATCTTCCATATTATTCTTTGAGGCAGGTGCTCTTGATAAAATCCAGAGTACAATAGTATCGCTAGTATCAGAAGACAACTTATTTCTGGGATGGCCTGGCTCCTTGATTTTACCCTAAAAGTATAGCACACTGTCATGTCCACCCAACATTTGTATGAATTCTGAGAATCCAAACTCCAGTACTCTTGTTTTCATGATAAGCACATTGAAATCTGAGCCATCTCTCTGTATCCCTCAGCTTCATCATGACGTATTTGATTATGTACAAGGCATCACAAAAGAGCCAAAATTAAAAAACATATATTTTTCAGTAGTAAGTTTTAATGTAAAGAAATGTCTACACCAAATAAAGTGATCACCATCAAATAAAAGAAAGCATTCAATTCAAAACTGTTTTGGTGAAACAATACATTTCTTGGAGTGTCTTGTAAGATTACAAATAAATCAAGTATAACTGTACAACTGGAAAATGTCTGGGTAACTCCTATGCAGAACTACCACTAGAGTCCCATTCATAACAGGTGATTCACAAAAGCTGTGGCACTTGAGAGTCCCCTGAACAACTCATAGCTATCTTCATTCATGAGACGTTCCATCTCCAGTCAACCTTCAACTCTTTAATCACCTTGGTGTTACAATGAACTCTATAAAATTCTTTTGAACTATCATGGGCCTCAATAGTCTAGCCATGTAAGCTCTATCATCTTCCTATATATTATAATCTTCTCTATTCTCAACAGGGTCATGTTAGTAAGACTTATACTGTGAAGGTCTCATGGAGGAGGAGATACTCTGATTTGAGTCAGTAATGAGTATATCTCACCTAGAAGAAATAGGCATATACCAAATGGGAAAGATCTTAATCTATAATTACTAGCTTAGCACACAACAGACAAGAACTTTTTCATGATATAGTATGAACAAGATTTATAAAAGACATATTTACTCAAGTGACATCAAATTCTATGTGTTGACCATGTTTCCCTTCCTTCTCTTTTAACTCATTTGTGGAAAACATTACTTTATTCCACACACTAAAATATCCTCAGTTTTATATCTCTTTCATTTTGTCACTAATATTTTAATGCAGTACTAAATAATTTAGAGAAGTAAAAATTAGATTCTCATCTAAAGATAATACAAAAAATGAAATTATTTAAATGATTTTTATCTACTCTATCTACTGGAAGAAAGTGAGGAGAAAGTTTCAAATTAGAGGAAGGCTGCTCCACTGAGTGAAATTAGCCAAACTTAGGAGATGAATGTGAAAATGTATAAACAGAAGTTTAGACCTGGACTAGAAATAGCAATATTGGCTAAAGATATTTTCTCTTTAGTTATACTCAGTATATCTTGCAACTATTATGGTTTAAATGAATGCCTTTAAGTCTTCATCCTTTATGATACTAAGGACAAAGTTCATCTCTGGATAAAAATGAAGGACAGAAATATTTTTCATTCCACAAGAGAAAGGGTAAATTTGAACAATAATGGATTTGTCTTTTTCTCTAGAATGGGACACTAGGAATCCTTGCAGTTTGTTTTAAAGGAAAGCCTTTAAAAAAGTCATATAGACAAAATCTCTCATCTCTGCAGCTGGTATGTGAGAGTTCTTATATTCTTTTAAATATATACAGACTGCCACTGGAACGAACAATGTCCTGTGCATGGATAATGTGCAGAGCCACAAAACTACCTTCCTTGATTAAATGTTATGATCTAATTATCTTGAAATACTTAATGATTTTTAACAGAAAACTTCAGATTTTCAATGGTGTTTGTCTTCCAAATACATAGCTGATGCTTCTCAATTAAAAATAAAATAAAATAAAACCACAGAAGGGTAAAGAGATGGCTCAGAGCTAAAGAGCATGTGTTTTTCTTGCAGAGGACCTGTGTTCAATTCCCAACATGCATATGGTGAATCAAAAAAGTCCAACAACTACAGTTCCAGGGGTTTGATGCCTTCTTTTGACCTCTGACTATAGCAGACACACATATGATGCACAAACAAAGATACAAGTAAATAACTCACACATATAAAAATATAAATTTGTAGGTTTATTTTTACATAAATAATTTAAATTTGTGCATAACATTTGAGTATTTTGACTTCTCCCAATACTTTCCCAAGTTACTTTATGAACTTTCACATGGGATTCAGATTACCCTGGGGGTTTTGACCACCACCGCTACCATACTCGTTGTGTGATAGGAAAGTGTGTGCATTCATGGTGTGGTTAACGAGCTCTATGTGAATGCAATGGAGTAGCGTCTTCACTCCGATAAAAGGGATGTGGTGCTCTGTGTGTATAAGGTGGATGTGAAAACAAACTGCGAGTAAAAAATGGAATAGAATTCTTTGAAAATATCTTGGTCTCAAAAACGTGTTATCCTAAAAATATTCCAAGTAACACATAAAGAACGTTTTTGCAATTTCTAAGGTAAGGCAGATTATTTGCTTATTAGTATAGGAAATTACAGGAATGCAAGTTTGCGCAAAGTCACAATTTTAGAGTTTAATAACAATCGAATATGTCCATCAAATCACATCACTAATGAAGTAAATATCTACTCTTATTTGTCTGTTTTAGAGAATGTGCATTATAAACACAGAATTCAGTAACAGGTTGGAGTACTTATCTACCTCTTTCAAGTCTTAAAGCATCACAATTTGATTTTTGATTTGTTTCTCACAAGAAATTGATAGCAAAAATGAAAGAAAGACTGTTTATCTCTGTAAGAATCCATAGCATATGATTTTCTAGAAGCTTCTTTCTAGGTCAACACTTTGTAAATAGTTTTTTAAACTTCTAATTATAATAATGAATGCTATTAATCTACACATTTGGATTGATATTAATTTCCAAACTCTGGGCCTTTTTGTTTTACAATTTTTCAGTTTATAAGTTATGACAAAATACCAATATATTTGAAAAATAACTTGTAATGTTAGTTGGTTTGACAATTCAAGCAGGAAAATGTGCCATACAAATTAACAGGTGTTCCTTATTCTTTTACAAGAGCTGATACTCCCTTATAAGCCCAAAACAATACATACATAAATGCACATTATATGTGTGTATAATTTTTTGTCCACTCATTCCCATAAGCAGGAAGAACACTAACTTAATAGGGCACTGTTTTCACTGTGGTCAAACAATGTGAACTTTCTATCAGCAGCTACAATAGTTACCCGTTGGATGAACATAATGTCCATTACCATAAGATAGGGTTTGACAGTGACGAAGAAAATAATGAGCTTATGGTTATTTCTCATCACAGATGAATAGAAAATATTACATATGAAAATTGTCAGGATAATAAATTTAGAGACAAAAAAGCACTGAGATATTGATTCAGATTTTTAAAATGTGGGTCATATTTAAGCAATGATAAAATGACTGGTTATCAAAGAATGAAATACTTAAAATGGATTATAAATGATTAATACCCATAAAGTTTTGTCATTAAGTTAACGGAAATATAATTTCAGAAATACGTATGTATGTGTGTATATATATTAGCCTATGTATGTATACGTGTGTGTGTGTGCAAGTTCTTCATGTATATGCCTGTATATGTGTGTGAGCACGTAGAGGTCAGAAGATTAACATCAAATGTCCTAAATTCTATATTCGTAAAAGTGTCTCTCATTTGTGTGGGTTACATCATATAGACTTGGAAGGCTGGTCAGCAAGTACCAGAAATTCTTCTGCTCTACCTCAAACCTGTTCTAGGATGACAGGCATAAACCACCACTCTGGCATGTTTATCTGATTTCTGGTGGTGAAACTCACAACTTGGCCTTCCAAAACACCACTTTCCAACTGAAAAATCTCAACAGCTTTGAAAATATTATTCTTTTTTAAAAATATATTTTATTAATTTATTCGTATTACTTCTAAATTGTTATCCCAGCCCTTGTATCCTACCATTCCTCCCTCCTTCCCATTTTTCCCTTACTCATCTCCCCTATGACTGTGACTGAGGGGGACTTCCTCCCCCTGTTTATGCTCATAGGGTATCAAGTCTCTTCTTGGTAGCCTGATATTCCTTCCTCTGAGTACCACCAGGCCCCACATCCAGGGGACGTGGTCAAATATGGGGCACCAGAGTTTGTGTGAAAATCAGTCGCCACTCTCCACTCAACTGTGGAGGATGTCCTGTCCATTGGCTAGATCTGTGTAGAGGTTCGAAGTTTACTGCACTAACAGATACCATTGTATTTATTTCTTATAAAATTCAGTTTTGAAAAATACTACTGTGGCCGGGCATGGTGGCACATGCCTTTAATCCCAGCATTCGAGAGGCAGAGGCAGGCGGATCGCTGTGAGTTCGAGGCCAGCCTGGTCTACAAAGTGAGTCCAGGATGGCCAAGGCTACACAGAGAAACCCTGTCTCGAAAAACAAAACAAAACAAAAAAAAAAAAAAAAAAAAAAAAAAAAAACCCAGAAGCAGAAAGAATCAAATGGTATATACTCACTTATATCTGCATACTAGCCCAAGGGGCATGTCCCACGAAAGCCTTCACTTACCAGGAAACTGGGACAGAGGGGACGGCATCTTATTGGGACTCTAAATGAGAGACGCATGGGAGAATAGCAAAATAAAAGGATCCAGAGGGTCCTAGAAATCTACAAGTAGAACAATATGATAGGCAGATTTGGGCCCAGGGGTCCCGCTCAAACTAAGGCACCAGCCAAGGACAATACAGGAGGTAAACTTTAAATCCCTTCCCAGATCTAGCCAATGGTCAGAATATTCTCCACAGTTGAGTGGAGAGTGTGATACGACTTTCTCACGTACTCTGGTGCCTCACATTTGACCATGTCCCCTGGAGGGGGAGACCTGGTGGCACTCAAAGGAAGGACAGCATGTAGCCAAGAAGAGACTTGATACCCTATGAGAATATATAGGGGGACGTAATCCCCCTCAGGAACAGTCATAGGGGAGGGGAATAATGGGAAAATGGAGGGGGGGGGAGGAATGGGAGGATACAAGGGATGGGATAAACATTGAGATGTAACAAGAATAAATTAATATAAAAAAATACTACTGTGTAACTATTAAGCTTAATTAAATAGTGTATACATGTACTCATATTTTAACACTTTCTTACTGCTATTCTGTTTCTTCTCTTTTGACAACAGTATTGCTAAATGATCTATTGCTGAGTTTTATAACTACAGGTAAAATATCCTGGCTCTGAGTATTTATTTTATAGCCAATCACTTTCCTAAGTGCTTTTTGTTTCCAGGAGGGTTTGACAATGATTGATATAACTTCTACATGCCTATGTGTGTGTTTACCCATATTAATTTTGAGTAGAGTAGCTTTTTATTGAATATTTATACATTTTGGATGTATGCATCTTATGCTGAGGACTTTCACACCTGAGCTATGAATGCTCTACCATGAATGTAGTGTCATCTACGCCATCTGTCCTCCAATTAATAGGCAACTTCTGGGTCTCCTTAGTAAATTTTTTCTTTCATGGTTTTGTACTTTGGTTAAATTTAAGAATATCTATTGACTATAAATTATGTAATCTTCTAATTGATATTACATTGTTGAAATATGTTCAGTTTAGCCTTTTTTGATAAATCACACCATGGTTTTCTTTTAAAAAAAAAATCAAATTGCAAGTGACAAGGATGGAAAAATGGGCCATTGTGTGAAACGAAATCTGAACTTTGATAGTATATAAAAGACATTTGGAATATTTAGAAATCAATGTAAATTCTAGTGATTTCCAAGAGAGAAAGTAAAAAGAATTAAAAGTAATCTGAATAGAGTAGTTCCTAAACAAAAATTTCCTTTAAATAGAAGTTAAGTGTTAATAGGAGCATAGTAAAATTAAGGGGGGTGCATTGTGAGCTTTGATTGAGAAGCAGTAAGATTGATTACTGAAACAATGTTTATAACGTATTGGAAACATTCTTTAAATAAATTTAGTAATATTTACAGATATGATGATGTATGCTTCTTATAACTTAGGCTTCAATGTCCAGAAACATTATTATACAAACAATTAAGTAAATATATACAAGGCATTTCATTAAGCTTTTATATCAGTCAGAAATTGGAATCCATCTAGTTCTCATCCAAAGGCTATGTTTTAAGAATATTACCTATTCTTACATAAGAAGTCACATTGGCTGTGGCAGCATGCACAGGGCCTGCACAGGTCTAAACAGATGGTTTCTCAGTGCTGAGAATGGAACTGGACATGAGCCCCAATTCCAAACCCAACACTATCTCCAATTGACAACTGATGACAAGAGAAGAATTCATTTTCTCCAGTGGTGTCTCACTAGGTATACTAGGTATACTAGGATTTCCTCTGTAAATCCACATTTAATGGTGATTGGTGGCCAGCAGCATAAAACAAAAGCAGATTTATTTAAGGAGATACTTAGTCTCATAATGCTTTATTTAAGCACTATTTTACCTTACTTGTCCCTCAGTTATATATTATGGTTTCTCTTTTTTTGTTTTATATGTGTGTGTGTGTGTGTGTGCGTGTTTCTTATGCTTTTCATTGGTTTTGATTTTTGTTGTTTACTTCGCTTTATTCTGTTTATATTTTAATTGCTTGTTTTCTAAAGAGAAGAATGAAGATGTGGCATTGGAAGGGTGTGGTGGTAGGGAGAATTTGGGTGGAGATGATCAGAATATACTATATGGAAATAATTCATTTTCAATAAAAAGAATTGCATAATATATTAGTTTAAAAAATAAATCAGAATAAAAATCAGTGGTGAGTTAGATGAACATTAGTGTAACTAGAGCTGTAAACAGGCTTTGTATGTTAAAAAGACAGAGTACTGAAGTTGGTTTGTAACAGAATGGAATGGAAACATATGTATCTGACACAACATATGAACCCAAGATATATAACAGATACAATAGAAATGCATTGTAAGGAGTGTGGGTGGGAAGCAGAAGGAACCAATAACCTTGACATTAGGGAGTGGGAGGCAGATTCTCTTTTTCATAATTTAAAAATATATTTTATAAAAATATTTAGCAGCTGCTTATTCATTTCTGTGTTTTTGAGGGTACAAAATACATCTATTCTTCAAAATAAGTTTTGCCTTGAAGAAACATTTATAGAATAGCACAGAAAACCTCAGTTTCTACAATTCTCCATCATCTGTGTTACCCAAAGTTTAATTTCACCTCTGTCATTCACTAACCACAAAGACTCACAGATTCGTAGAACTAGTATTTTGCCTGAAGAAAAACTTTTTTATTTAGAATGCAACAGCCAATATCAAGAAATTGCTATTAAATTGCCGTTGCTGTCTCCTACAGAACACATTTCAAATTTTACCTACTATGTGATGGAGCCTTTTACACTACTAGGATTCAAGACAGTTGTCCCAATCTTTGAACTTTCTGAGGCAAATAGATTTTCTTAATCTATGTTTTTTTGTTTGCTATGACCCTTAGTTAAAAAGAGAAAATCAAGTAAATGTTCACCTAGAGGAATGAATTTTCCTACTGTTCTACAACACAGCATTGAATATTTGAGGGGCTGACAGACATAATATACATGTGGGATATTATCCTTAGTATATAACATCAGGAGGCACACAGGTAAGGTAGCCAAATATTATTTGACTAAATAGTATATTACATGCTTCTCCTTTGTTATTATGTTTGTGGATTGTCAATTGGGGAAATTATTCTATAGCATTGGTTCACATACTAACATATAATGACCCACAACATTAAAATATTGAAATTTTACTCTTTATTACTTATCCCTTATTTGTCCTCTAGACATGACAGCACTTAATATTGTGATTTCTACAGAAATAAGCAAGAAGAAAATTCTTCTTAAAAATGTAATCCAATATGATTATTAACTTTGCTTTACTGAGGTCATGTATTGTGTAACCCAGATGGGTTTCAAATTTCTTACGTATCAGAAACTAGCCCTCATTATCCTGCCTCCACACACCAACTGCTACGACTACAGATATATGCATCACTACATCCATCTCAAGTATGAAAATTTCTGTATGAAAATATGAAACATGGACACAAACATTTGCAGAGGGGGAACTACTGAAACCATCAAAATGTGGCTACTTCTCATGCAAAGTGAGGGCATCAAATTGATTTCCCTGGTGCCCCTTTTCTTGCCATGTCCCCTGGATGGGGAGCCCTGGTGGCACTCAGAGGAAGGATAGCAAGTTACCAAGAAGAGACTTGATATTCTAAGAGCATATATAGGGGGAGGAGGTCTCCCTCAATCACAGACATAGGGGAGGGAGAAGGGGAGAAGTGGAAGGAAACAGGGGAAGGGCTAACAATCGAGATGTAATATGAATAAACTAATAAAATTACTTAAAAAAAAAAGAAAGATTACCTGTATGTAAAAAAAAATGATCTCCCTCATTATATACAATACCTTAAATATCTTATTGTGGTGACTAATTTTAACTGTTAACTTGTCACAACCTTAGACTATCTAGTAAGAGATTGACAATGAGCAATTATCTAAATCGGGGTAGTCTTTGGGTATGTCTATGGGGAATTACCTTGATGATTGATGTTGATTAATATGCACAGACCAGCCCACTGTGAGCATCACCATAGCAGGGGATCAAGGGTTCTGTGAATATAGAGAAGGGGCTGTCTGTGTACAGGTAAACACTTACATACTCATTTGCTTTACTTCTGACTATAATGGGAAGTAATGAGCTGTTTGAGTTTATTTTGTCTTGGCTTTTACACAATAGTGGACTGTCACTCGAATTTCTGAACTTAAGTAAATCCCTTAAGTAGCTTTTTTATAAGAATATTTTATTATAATTATGGAAATAAAAATAGGGTAATTAATGTGTTTGTATGTATGTATATGTGTGTCTGCACATATATGTGCATATTTATAAATGTATATGTAAAATATGTATATATGTATTACACATGTGTGCGTATTTGTGTGATTTGAGTACAAATGAATATTCTCAAAAAAGCTATATGCTTTTTCTATATGCTTATTTGTATGAAATTTTTATAATAATGGTACCATTTTTTCTGAAGCCTCTAATTTAATTTTGGGGGATTTCCAGCATATGGATACTCACTCCATTCTCTCTGACTACTTTCCCTGTAGGAAGTCAACAGTATTTTTTGCATAGAGTCCTGAGCAGAGGTCTACAATACTGATCTTCAGAGTGGTTCTCCCCACTAGTTACCGGAATTTCCTGATAATATCCATACAATGCCAGTTGTGGTGGTTCACGCCTTTAATCCCAGTACTTGGGAGGCAGAGGCAGGCAGATAGATTACTGTGAATTTGAATCTAGAACAGCCAAGGGTACACAGAGAAACCCTGTCTTGAAAAACAAAACAAACAAAAAAGAATCCATCCAGAAGTAATGAATTGTCATCATGAACACCTTAGTTTTCAGCCATTAAATAAAGTCATTTTTGTTTTTGGTCCCTAGATATTGCACAAAATAATTTACATTTAATACAACCACAAAAATGATGTTGAAATATTTGTATATGTGTAACAACATATATCACAGATCACCAATTGTCAAGTTATTTGCCCGTAATTACAAATACAGTACATTTTAATTTTTATTGTAAATGATTAGTTAAAATTTGTATTTATTCTCTTATTTTGAAACCTTGCTGATGCCTCAGATCTTTCTACTTTAAATTTTAACTTGACATAAAAAAGGCCGCTTACTTACAGTATCTTGCTCAAAGCAATGGCACCGTCCTTGCCAGTTATAATGAATTCTTTTAAAATTCTCTATAAGAAGCATAAATCTTATTTTTATTGTTTGTGTATATTCTGTTGCCTGGGCTTATAATTGTGCTTGCCTTCTGATATATGACTAGTCCATAATCTTCTATGCCATCTGCTCCAGGGGTCCTACAGAACTGATGAGTTCAGTTACTTCTAGTTGTTGTTAGCTGCCTCTATTCCAAACATTCTACCATTTGCAATTCTGACTGTATTTGTGTCTACTTAGGGAAATGTGGGTGTTTTGAAGAATATTTAAATTACCTAATATTACCTTTGTTATATAAAATACTAATCAGGAAAAAAAACACATAAAATAGCTAAAGTGCTTATATCTCATTGATCTTATTGTGTGTAACTGAAATTTTGAAGCAGATTAGATGAATGATTCAAAGTTACTAGTAAGTCTACAAGTTATGGGTCAGAACTACAATTAGATGTAATAATGATGTGAACAAGTAGGTCCCTTTGCATAAAGCATCACACAATGTTTCTAAAAATACCTTATATTTTGCTGGTGTTAGAAAGTTTAAGTTCCTGAATATGAAAACTCTCCCACAGTGATGCGTGAGTTTCCTCCGCATATGATAGTTGATGACTCTCAAAGAAAATGACCTGAGAACAAACAGTGTACAGCATTTCCTGTGACAAAGCTCATAAGACTGGGTGCGTCCTTTTCGATGCCTTAGTACGATTTAGGCATAAATCACTTTACGTAGTGTGAAAGAAGACTGAAGATGCCACGGATTTCAGGAAGTAAGGATTCCTGTGAGATGTCAATATGGCAATGGGGTTGGAAAACGAAACACTGGGGCCAGAGAGTTGCTTCATTGTTCAGGAGTAATTGTTTACTCTTGCAGCTGACTCAGGTTTGAGTCCCAGTACTCACATGGCAGCTCACAGCCATTGGTAATGCTAGTTCCAAAGCAACAAGTGGCTCCTTTTGACCTCCCTGAGCAATAGGTACGTATGCGATGCATATACATATATGAAAACAAAACACTCAAACATATAAAAAACTAAAAAAAAAGTAAATCCTTAAAAAAAACCACTTAAACACCATGTAGATTTTTAGGCATATCACAGAATACCTTCAATTATTTTGTCCTAACTGGAAAAGAGAAATAGCTTTACCGCAAACCCAAAATTCCTCCAGTGACATCACAATTTAACCTGAGAGTACAAAGTATTGATCATTATTGTAAATCTTATCAAATGCAAACACATGTATATTATAATTTTCTGTCTTTATTTTTTGGGTCATGAGAAATCAGATACTTAAAGTAAACCTTAGACTATCACAAAGAACAAAATGACAAGGACATTTTCTTTCAGGTAACTGCACATCCTTGAATGATCTAGGAATTCCACTGGGCTTCAACTCTGCCATCACTCAGGTGAGCAATATGACAAACTGCTTATATCTCATGAGACTATGGTGAGTTTAGAGGAGATTATCGATTAGAAGCAGCAATGAAGCATTAAATAGCTATCAAAAGGTGACATGTCTTCATTAAATGGTGGCAGATGTGTCTCCTAAATACTATTTGAATATCTGTCATTGTATTAAAAACAAATAATAATTAACAGAATCATTGTATGAGATTAATTTGGTGACCTCTACCAAGGAAACATCATTTTCTACCATATTAACTTATCAAAGCACAACACTCACAATGCCTCTTGTAATGACCGTACTGATCCTCAGATACCCAGTTATGCTATGTCAATATGTTTTTGTTTTAACACCAGGTATGGGTTATAGGGTTGCTTCACTTGGTCCATAACCTTCAGCCATGTTTGTCTCATGCACTAGCAGGGCCATGGTTTTTGCCAGCTGAAGATTGTTTACATTCTGGAGACTCTGGAGAGGGAATAAATTCCAGAGTCCAGAGAGGGACATGGCTGGAGGATGGGCACTACAAAGAAGAAGAGGAAGGTTGCTGCTCCCTCTGCTCCTGGCTGCTGTTGCTGAGGTTTGTCAAGTGTTTGTGGGCAAAGAGGTGAGAAGAAATTAGAGATATCCTGATGAGATGAAAATTGGACTTCCTCTAGAGAATCAAAATGCCCTTACTCAGAAAGAAGTCTAAAGAGGCCTGTGTCTCATTTCCCCTCTAACCTCTTTTCTTGCCTACCTGGTGTTGGGGTCTTGAAAGGGATTGGAGTTGAGAACAGTGGTAGATATACAAGAACAAAAGTAAAATAAATTTTATAAAATACACCTACAGCTGAGTAATATTCCATAGTGAATATGTACCACAGTTTCTTTATCCATTCTTCTACTGATGGACACTTAGGCTGTTTCCATGTTCTGGCTATTATGAATAAGGCTGCTATGAACATGGTTGAGCAAATTTTCTTGTTGTGTGCTGGAGCATCTTCTGGGTATATGAAATCCCCCTCAGGAACAGTCATAGGGGAGAAGAATAAGGGGAAAATGGGAGGGATACAAGGGATATCATAACCATTGAGATGTAACAAGAATAAATTAATAAAAAATTAAAAAAAATAAATTAAAAATAAATACAAGAAAAGAAAAGAATAAAAGGTTAGTAAAAAGAAAATACACCTACAGCAACTACAATTTTATGATGTTACATGTCATCAACAGCTGGTATGTGACTCGGCACGTAGTAGGATAATTACTTGCCTAAGCATGTGCACAAACTCCTTGTGACAGTTTACCTGATGTTGTACTGTAGATCTGGATTGATTTTGTTATATTCTCTGCTGTCATGTCCACATCAAAAAGGAAGGATTGTCTCTTCAATTTAGCACTGCTCCAAACTACTCTAGAATTTATTCTATGAAATATGTAGCGACTTGTTATTAAGCATCACACTAAATCATTTATGAGATGGGAACTTAATGCATTCTCTCTTCAGTTTTGTTTAGAGCAATATAAGTAGAAAACCTTTTGACCTGCACAAAGAATTGTCGACCTACAACTTAAATCATTGTTTTAAATCTCCATTGTAACTGCATGATTCCATATAATAGGTTTGATACAGAAATCATTATGCAAATATAGATAATTGTCAAATTTGAATGTGTTTAATTGCTTGAAGTATTGTAGCGAGTGACAAGGAAACATATCAAATCTTGACAGAAACTGATACAGTGAAATAATTATTAACATAGTCATCATCATATTCTCAGAGAAACATTTTGTTGAACCAGGAAAAGAAGACATATAATAGACTTTTAGTAATTTGTGGTATAAGCAGTATAGGAAAAATCATTCTAAGAAATACTGAGTAATTCCAAGAAATAAGAAAAGAGGAAAATGGATAATACAACAATGAGAAAGTATGGAAAATGTAAATGTGTCTTAAAGCCAAAAAGTAGAGTATGAAGTTTCACAATTTGTAAGATTATTTGAATTATGGAAAAATATACCATTTACTCTTTTACTTGTGAAATACTCTGCAAAGATAAGGTATTAAGTACATGAAAACTCTGTCCATGTATACAAAAACAGTTTTTAAATTAATTAATTTAGATATTCACTTTACATTGGAACGATAGCTCCATCCTTGCTCTCCTCCTAGTCTCTCCCCTCTTCTCCCTTGTGCCCCCTATCCTTCAGAATAGGGGAGCCCTCTCTACTAACCCACCCCAGCATATCCAGTCACATTAGAAACAATTATTCTCTCATCTAAGTGTCACAACAGGAGAATATACAAAATTATTTTCAGCACTTAATTGTGAGATTTTGAGATATTGTTAAGAAGAAGTTCATAACACAGAGGTAGAATTATCTTAAGAATCTCATTAACAAAAAAATAGAATATACTTATTGGTACTTGAAGCTAAAGAGGCACTAAACAGATAGGAAGTCAATGGAGGATTTCAAAGAACTGTTCTATCTACAGAAACAATATTCTAAGGTAATAATTGGTACCTTCTTTGAGTGAAAATAACATTGGCTCTTTAACAGTCTACCAGCAGGAAGAAGTTTGCTTATTCGTGTGAGGTGAAAGGGAGATTATTGAATTTAGCAGTGTTCAGAGAGGACAACAGGACAGAAAAATGCACCAAACAACTTTGAAGTGGGAGGCACCTTCTCCAGAGAGGAAAGATGGGTGTCCTGGTCAAAATCATCTTTCCTAAGACAGTGGGATTTTCCTGACAGCAGCCAGATGGGGATCTGAAATGGTATTGCGTCTGTGTCTCATTTCTGTATGAAAATGCATGTTGTGACTGCTCTGACTTGATTTTTAATCATAAATTGAGAGTGTGGATGGAGATATTATGATTTTGTTTATACTTCTCAAGAAAGGACAAACATTAATGCTATTTTTCATTGTCGTTGGTAGAATTACATTAAGAGATATCATGAGCTAAAAACTGTGGCTAGTTGGGATTTTTGAACTTGCTTGAACAAGGGTAAGAAAACTATAGTATTTAAAGGAGAATGGACTACATGTTTTTTTTTTGTTTTTATCAAAATGCGAGCCTGGAAGTGATAAATACAGCTCACAGATAGCCTATACATCCTTTTCAACTTTATGGAAGGAATAAAATTACACTCAGTTTGTCTAACCTTTACAAAGATGAAATCAACCCCCATATATGAATGCCTCATTTGAGAATTTTGATAAAACTCTCACATAATAATATCTACTCTAATATAGCTTCCTTCCTTGAGACATCTTGTTCCTATTTTTTAAGTGGTGATAATCTTCAGAATTCATTTGTAGCTATAGTCTCATACTCCCTAGGTGTATGCTCTCTAGGTGACCTTTCTTAATTTTATGGGTTCATCTATCAATTGTATTTTGGATTAATATTAAACCCCATTCTAGATTTTTTTCACTGAATTTCAAAGGCAAATATTTCATAAGAATTTCAAACCCATCATTTTTCCGATTTGAACTGATTATTTAATCACTGATAATATGCTATCTTCCCAAATTTCCCTGTTCAATGAAAGTCACTGAAGGTCAAAAAAGTGCAATTGCTCTAGATTTCATTCTTTTTATCTCTGTGCATCTAATTGCTCACTAAGTCAATCCAAATATAATTAGCAAATGATTAAAAAATGAATACTTTGTTTCCTACCTGTACCTTTTCTTCTCTCATACATTCATCATTTTGCCATTTATTATAGTATTAGGAAAGGTGAAATTATTAGCTCTTTAGAGACAAAGTGAATACCAATGGGTTTTTAGAAACTAATCAGAAATTCTGTAATGGAGATTTAAGGAAGTAAATCGAGGAAAATTGTCTTAAATTTTCCTTACTTTGGGAAAACGGAGACACTTCAGGAACATTTTGCTATTTTCATTCATTTTCTCTGTGTATGTCGTAAATTCTCTGCAGCATACCTTGACACCATTTCCTTGTTACCAAATAATAGGAACACAGACAAGATGTATGAGAGACAGAACAAAGTAGCATCCCCTCTTTAATTCACTTTAAACAACAATAAAGAAAAATAATGGTATATAGGGAGAGCAAAGGAAGACATCATTCTCTGGAAATATGCAAGCATGAATTGAGATGCATTTAATAAAAACTCTATGACATGAGTCCGCAAGAGTCATTGTAGGACTGTGTTATGGCAAATACTGCTTATCTGGAAATGTATGGAGTATTTTTAGAACTTTATCTTAAAAAAGAAGACAGAGGGACAGAGAGAGGAGGAGGGAGAAAAAGAGAGAGGGGAAAGAAGGAGGAAAAAGAGGAGGAGGGAGAGAGTGAAAGAAAGAGAAGAAAGAAAGAAAGATGGAGGGAAAGCTTATGCAACTAGTCAACCCCAGAGAAAGTATGGTAGAAGACAAAAACTGTCATCTTAGATTCCAGACTTTCCTAGCAAGTAACATTTCCATTTAAGGGGAGATGTCTTTTATTAAGATTATGCTTTACAATATGTGTTGAAATAAAAATAAATAGTTTTAGTCCAGGACAAACTATGTAAATGTCTAAATGAAGATTGAGACTCCCACTTTGCATGGATCAAATTGTGGGAACGCATTTTAAAAAGGCACAGAATTTTAAGAACAGAAATCAAGACAGTACAGTATAACAACAAACCATAATATTATAATTATTATAAATAGAATTAACAATTCTTATACATTGACACCTTTCAAGAAAAATACATGTGTATTTATCTATAACAAAGAACAATAAACATATCAATACCATTTATTTCTGCTCATTTGCACTTCTTAAAACAAAGTATTGAGTGAAAAATAAGTCATTTTTATTATACTTGGCAACTTGTTACATTAGAGTAAATGTAGGAACGCATGGCTTCAACATTCTCTGATAAGTTATAACCTGTAAGCTTGGCTAATTCAACTCTTTGACCAATGTTCAGAGTGTTGGAGTATTTGTCATGTTTCTCTTCTTGTTAAATTGAGACTTAAAATTACAGGCCGACAGTGAGGAGAGAAACATGTATAAAATTTATTTAATACTATTATCAAATCTGCATATTCTTTGAAAAAATACCTATAATTAGTTAGTACTTCTATGGAATTTATAGAGACATTATAAGGAAATAAAGAACATTATTTGCAAGTATGAATTAATTTTCTTTGAACACATACCAATAAAAAATAGAAAAGTTGAAATTTATAGAGATTTTCAAGTTATTCAAATTTATTGCTTGTGATAAAGAAGCCAAACAACTTGGCTGATTATTTAATAGCAAATTTTAACTTTCACATTTAAGGAATTTTCCTGGGTTATTTCTATGCAGTTAGATGCTATTAGTAGAAATAAAATCCTTCTTAAAAATAAAGTATGCACTTTAAGAATTATTTTAATTTTAATTGAATTTGAGCATGAATATGATTTGAGACATTCCTCACTGAAAGCAACTTAATATTCTGGATGTGGAATAAAGAGTAAAAAGATGATAAAGATCTGAAAGTCTATTTTTTTCAATTGTGTAATTAATGATGGTGGACCACAGTGAGCTTTCAGCATTTGACCATGTCCCCTGGAGGGGGAGAACTGGTGGCACTCAGAGGAAGGACAGCAGATTACCAAGAAAAGATTGATACCCTATGAGCATACACTGGGGGAAGAAATCCCCCTCAGGAACAGTCATAGGGGAGGGGAATATTGGGAAAATTGGAGGGAGAGAAGAATGGGAGGATACAAGGAATGGGATAACCATTGAGATGTAACAAGAATAAATTAATATAAATTTTTTTTAAAGTCCCTTGAAAGATAGTACACATCAAGTTATTTTATGAACAAAGAGAGTGTCTAAAGAGCAATGGATTTCTGATTCAGCCATGTCTTTAGGAATTACCTCTATCACCATAAGGCTGAGAGAATTAGGTATTAGAACAGCCTGTTCCAATATCAGACAAGCAGAAAAAAACACAGCCTATACATGTCTTTGTGCTAACATTCACTGTGTTTGTGTTTTATGATACAGTTTTATCTAATTTGACCTATGTTGAAAACAAATCATTACCTACAAACACACACACACAAACACACATACACACACACACACACACACACACACACACACACTTAAAAATAAGAGAAAACGATAAAAGGCGACATAATATAAAATCTTCCATAATATAATTTTTCTTGATCTTTTTTTGTTTTCACAAATACCTGGTGTCTTTTAAATTTCACAAATAACAAAATAAGCCTTTTAAATTCTTGTCTTATAGAGATATTCTTGCTAAATTGCTTCCTTTTTCTTATGTCTCAAGGGAAGATCAGGGAAAGGGAAATGTGAGCCTTTTATCTTTGACTCTTTCCTTCTTTCTTCAGCAGAAATAGGAACAAAACTACAGCAGCATAGATCTCCTTCTGTCAGAGGTCAACAGTAGGGTAATAGAGTGAAAGAGGGAAGGAGAGGGGAACAGGAAGATACAAGTGAAGGGATAGCAATCTGGATGTAATCTGAATAAAATTTAATAAATTTAAAAAAAAGAAAAAATACTCTATTTCTAAACAAAGAATTGTCTCTCTGTATCTGCTTCTAGCTATTTCATATTTGTTCATATTTAGTGCACTTGTATAACTTGTTTATATGTATATAGAACATATATGTTTAAATGTTATTAGGCTATTAGTCATATTTATAAAACATGAAAAACTGAGTCTATAAAAAGATCATATGACCAATGAATAGAGATGGGGTTTGATAGTGGAGTAATTCATTAATATGTACAACGGTCAGTTTGATTAATTGTAGGTCCATACACATAACTATTGAGATTGGTTTCTTTAGCCATAAGTACATTGCTTATAATTCTTTATCCCAATGTGGTTTTATCTCCATTTGATTGACAGCATTCATAGTGGTTATTCTACTAATTAATAATTTTTTAATCAGAAAATTCATTCCATTTAGATTTATTAAAATATTTTCTTGTATTGACTAATTTTATGATGTGATGTGTTGATCAAATAAACAACAGAGTGGATATTCACATAGTAAAGTTCATAAAGAACTTATCCAGTAGACTGGAATTGCTAAATAATTTCCAACATTTTTGTTTAAACTTCATTGTTTTATCATTATGTTCTACTGTTGCATTATAACCGTTGTTTAAAGGGCTCACCTTCACTTACATCTGGGTGATACTACTCTTGTGCCAGTTTTAACAAATTGTTTCTGAATGTCACAGAGCTTTCAAGGAAGCAACTAAGAAACATGTCTACACCTCCCCTGTTCACAGGATGCTTTCTGTGGTCAATGCAAACCATTTCTTCAGGTTTCAGATTTCCTTCTCTATTGGAGTGAAGAGAAGAGAAAATCATTGTCTTTTATTACATGCTAGAGAATTATTGAGGGCATGTGGCCTTTCTGATCTCCAGTATGGAATTTCATGACAAATGATTTCTCATATTTTTCTGACTCTCTTACGTCTTATTATAAATTTAAGTAATTTTCAATACTAGTTATGACATGCTGTGCCTTTGACTGAGCAAATTTTTGTACTTCCAGTAGCTTACCTACCAAGCTTTTGTCTTTCACACAAATCTTTGAGAGTGAAATGCAAAAGGATTCAATAAGTCTCCAAGACCTTAAGGGGTACTTTGTATTTATCTTGGTGGACAGAGCAGAGACTCTACTGAATACAGAGCATAGATGTTAGATTTCTCCTGTAAATATGATGATCATTTAGACACTAACTATATGGCAATTTATCTGTCATTTATTAATTTTTATTTTATGTGTATGAGTGTTTTACCTGTATATATGTTTATGCTTGCAGAACTAAGAGGAAATTGTTACATGCCTTAGAACTGGAGTTACAGATGATTGTAAGTCATGATGTATATTCTGGGACTGAAACCAAAGTCCTCTGCAGGAATAACAAGTTTGTTTTCTTTTGTTTAATCTCTAATCCTTCCCTCCAGCCCCAGACTAACTCAACTGTGTCAATAAGGCCTTTGTTCAGTTGAGAGACCCTACCTCAGTAAGGTAGAGAGATTCCAGGAAATCTCTTGGCCTCTGCACAGATACGCAAACATTGGCATAAAACTCTCTCATAAACACATGAGTCCACATTCAGAAATGTACATGTAGCACACTCAAACACAGAGGAAGTTTTCACTATCTGCAGAAAATGATAAATACACACACACAAACATGTTTCTGAATTATTTCCAAATTTTTATAATATTTATCAAGTTGTATTAAAAATTAAACATCATTTTCCTGACTAGAGAGATGGCTCAGAGGTTAAGAGCACTGAGACTGCTCTTCCAAATTCCTGAGTTCAATTCCCAGTACCCACAAGGCTCGCAACCCTCTATAATGTGATCTAATGCCCTCTTCTGGGCAGCAGGTATACATGCAAGTAAAGCATTGTATACATAACAAATAAATAAATCTTAAAAAGAAGGATCATTCTCCTTACAGGATTTCAGAAATACATGTTAGGAAGTGACACTTCTTTATAGACAGTTTATATGGATTGAGAAGAATATTTTAAAAATTAAGTTCAGGAAGAATATTAACTTCATATGTCACAAATGTATACAAACAAACACACACACATATAAAGATACAACAAATAGAAATGGACAGTTACATGATATGTGTCTTCAAAGGGGTGCTCAGTGGGTCCTTTCCCGTTGCTGTTAGCACTTTACAACTACGTGAATGCTTTTTGCCCTTCTTTTAAATCTGTTTTTGAATATTTTCCTGTCAAATATGAGTTCCCAAAATTCTCTAAACACTCACAATTTACTTTGACATGAAACAGAGCTATTGATTGATAAATTCACATCTTTTTTCCTAGCAAATGCATCCCTTCCACTTTACATGTGAGGATATTTGTATGACTGTATGTGTATATAGCATTCCTTTATCTTTCCTCTGTTGCTGCTACTCCAGAGAAATAGGAGGCCTGGCACGCAGTGGAGGAACTAGTTCATATTTTTTCTAACACTTCCTCCTGGATTCTTTGCTTAATTATTCCTTTACACAATTCTCCATGTTTTTCTACTGAAATGTGCAATCCTTCCATCTTACATGTTAGGACATTTTGGATTAGTTATGATTTGCAAAACATGATAAACAATCCTACATAAAGTGTTTTCCTGTCCTTACAAAGCTTCAGACAATTTGCTCTAATATTCTTTAGTGTAGTTGTGGGTATATATACGAAAAAATGGAAACAAGATTCTCTGTAATAATTTTATATTGGAGATAAATCAAGGGCCTCTTAAGATAATGATTGGAAATGTCCTTTTCTTTCCATAAAGTTTTCTCTTTAATATATGGGCAACATTAAGTGTAACTGCACATTAGTAAAATTAATACATAGTGTGAAATCAAAACTGTGAGTACCCCAAACCATTGCTAAAAGACCTTATGGTTTTATTATATAATAAATCTGGGATTTCAAAAACGATAAGTAACCTGATGTCACTGATCAGTTGCTTGTACCGAAAGGAAAGAGGCCAAAGACCAAAACTTAACTATGTCTCACATACATCCTAGGAAGCTTAGCCTACTATAGCTGCCTGTTTTCAGGCAGAATTTCTTTGAGTTTTAGCAGACAATGGCATGAATTAAATACTACATGAAAAGACAGCAAGGCTGTGCCATGTACATGAAGCCATTCTACATAGAGATAAAAGAACATGGGTGAGCATAAATTATGTTGCTGCACATCTCTGATAAGCTTATGTCTCAGCTTTCAGTTAAGCAAATTTTAATTTGGACTGTTTTATAGTAGATTATCTAGTAAACTTTTCACAAGCCAAATCCCTGAGATGACTCTGATTAGACACCAGAAATTCCAAAAGATTTCAAGATGACAAGTTGTAAATTCATGCTCAGTTTCATGTTTTTATATATGCCTGGCCCTGCAGGGTATTTTTTTTTCTTCATTTCGATAAAAATTTTCATATGTCTATATCCTCTATCTCTGGTGACTTCTGTTAATCATATTGATTAAAAACATATGTTCTAATCGATTTATTTTGTATACCGTTTGTATTCCTATTTCTTCCAAGTTACTTGTGGGACTGTTTTATTTGTGTGTGTGTGTGTGTGTGTGTGTGTGTGTGTGTGTTTATAGAGGTCTACTTGTGTGAGTATGGTGCCCATGGAGGCCTGAAGAGGCTTTGGACTTGCTAGGGCTGGAGTTATAGGTAGCTGTGAGCAGTTTGACAAGGATGCTGCAAACTGAATCATTAGTTTTATGCCCGTGAAGCCAATTCTCTTTCTTAATTATGAAGCCATCTCTTCAGCTTCTATGTGTCAAAGTTAACTTCTCATCACCTGGGTCTGCAACAGGACTTATCTCATGCCACATGTATGTTCCACTCTTCTTTTCAAGTTAGAAAACCTCAAAAACACACCAGAGGACATACTTGTAAAGAGAGTGAAGAAAGTACAATGAGAAGCTTGAAGCGGGGAGACATACTTAAATATTGATAGTGCTAATGTTTTGAATGTGTTCATGTTTCAATATCAGTTTATTATAGAGCAAGAGAATCAAATGCTGTGTAATAACACCCTAAACTCTGATTTATGTCAGTGGTAAAAATGAAAGTAATCATCAAAGGAACAGTTTGAACGTCGTCTTTGCTGGTTTTAGTGTATAAAAGCTTTAGAACATTAGAAGTTCAAAAGTATGAGCTTGCAAAGACATCCTAGCAGAAAGAAAATTAAATATGATAAACTTCATGCATAATTTGAAAGAAGTAAAATAGACTTTATTTAAGTGTAGTGCAATTCTTTTAAAAATTCCCCTCTCTCCTGGGTGTTCAGTCTTTCATGACATTACAATTGTGAATTCATAGCAATTGTAACTATCTATACTGGCCATGCACAATACTGCACCTGTTTATAGTCAGGCACAATTGTGGGAGACACCCATGAGGCCCAATAAAATATTAGATACTTATAGTTTGTGAGTTTGGAGAGTCATTGTCTGCAGTTATGTATCAATGAGTGAGACATTGGGATCTATTATGAGTTCCAAAGACATTGTCATACAGAAGTCCCTAGTTAAACTCATTGGGGCACAAAGAAAGCACAAATAGAAGAGTATGGAAATGGAATTTTCATGGAGGATTAGAGCTGAAAAGGAAATGGGAAAGGGTGTGGCTGGGTAATCAGAATGCATTGTATATATGCATGAATCGCCAAAGAACAGATTTAACAAAAGGCTTTCTCCTATTGTTTTTACAACGTAGACTTTAGCCTCAACTGTACAATGTAAATTTTGCAAAAATTATTTACACTGTTTTGAATGTCCAATTTAGGAATTTACTTACTTTTCTTTGAGTGTTTTAAATAACTCTAGTTAGGCAATATAAATATCTTTCTGATTTCTTGACTGCTTTGAAAGCCTGAAAAAGATTTAAGCCATCATGGTAAAATGTGGTAAAGAATCATATTCAAAATGCCAAATGTTCTCTTACATGTGCCAAAAATTGTAATATTCCTTGAGCCAGTGCAACTCAAGCAGACCACAGTAACCTGTTGGGGTTAGAAAAGTCGATGCCAGAAGCCGATGATTTCCCTAGAGCCAATCAAAATGATGGAAACATTGGTGCAAAATCACAGCTGAGCAGGTTCAGTCCTCTCCTCACTAGCTACAGATGGCAAGTAATTTAGGAATGCCCATTTGGTGGAATTTACCAGTTCCTCTAGAGATCACACATATGGGTTTGCATTTAAAAAGCAATTGCACCACGAATAGCTTTTTAAACAACAGATGTAAGTATTGACAGTAAAAGGATGTCCAAAAACCAAAGTATGTCCACATAAAAGAAAAGAGAGCTTATGTTATATTTTACATGGCCTTTTAACTTAAAAAAATAAAAGGAAATGATTAGGAAATTGATCCATACATTGCTTGCCAAGATTTCTAAATTAGATATGAGATTCTATCTTCCTACTACATTACTTTCTGGTAAACTACCCCTTCGGCTACCTTCACACAGTAGGGAACTGAAATGTCCAGTGTGTACCAATGTACCATGAGGGGAATTTCAAGTTTTTGTGTCATTCTGTGCTGCTTGATTTTTCACACTGATCTCTCTCTGTGTGTGTCTCTTTGTCTCTCTCTCTGCCTCTGTCTCTCTCTGTCTCTCTCTCTGTTTCTCTCTGTGTGTGTGTGTGTTTATGTGTGTGTGTGTGTGTGTGTGTGTGTGTGTGTCTGTGTCTGTGTGTGTGTTTGTCCATTCTCCCTTGACTCACAGGAAAGTCATAAGGATCCTTTTGGAATCCTTTTGCCCTTTAAAAGGTGAGTATATCTGTGTGTTTAAATGTATGTGAAAGGGAGATACTTATATTTGCAGATGTGTGCACCAGTAAGTGCAATCCGTGAGGTTTCCAATTGCCTGTCCTTTATTGCTTCCTTTAAAGAAAGAAATTAATTGTGTGAAATTGCTTTGCTGGTAGAATGATGCCAGATTGCAATGGCAGCATTGACCTAATCTAGCAGTAAAACAGGCAATCACATCCTCAGTGAACACTCGTAGAAATATTTGATTTCAGAAGTGTGTAGGACCAAAGTTTCCCTGGAGGAACAAGCCAGTAATTTTTATTCTAGTATTCAAGGGTAGTTCTGTTGTAGATTTTGCTGTGATACTGAAAGCTCATCTTGATTTTATTGAAGAATAAATCTTTCGATTTAAAAGTACATCCCAGATGGAAAGAAACTATAATTAAAAGGTTAGTTTGGGGCATTTAGCCTTTTGATACTGATTGTTTCTTAATAGAATAAAATTTGAATATACTTCTTCCATTCTCAATGTGCTGGTGTGCTGGGATAGTAATAGTTATGCAAATGATGACATTAACAGGAAGTCCATTTTTCTGGCTGCTTATTACTAGCATCAGGTGAAAATTTTTGGAAGATGGTATTGCTTTTGTTTGGAGGTTCGACGATGGGATATTGGTCTATCCCAGAAAACAAAGGAAAAGGAAATTGCTTGTAAAAAGGGATGAATAGATTTAGATTAGTGCTGAAATATTTATGACCCCATTATATGGGTGTAGTGAGGTTGCACAATGTGGATTGTCCATGAAGTATGTGCTCAGGGGAATACCTAAGACAAATGCTGTTGTCATGCTTGCTCCACACTGAGCTTAGTTTCTGTGTTGGGTGTGATCACAGAAACCACAATATTGCCCAAGTTCTATGAAAATTGCATGCTAAATTAATTCAAGTATTTTCTCATTTCACAGAAAAAGGCTATTTTGAACGTATAATGCTTGTATATAGTACATATATAACCATAAATGCAATTGGTTATTGTATCCCTGAAGTGTATTAACTGCTACAGAACAAGATAAACTGCTGTGATTTCAGAAGTTTACACTATAAGAAATTTTAAAACTAATAACTCTTCTACCTTATGCTTATTATACTTTGGTTTTGTTTTATATAAAATAATTTCTGAAAAAAAATTCTATGGACAGAAATGTGCCCTACAGTGAGTTTTCAAAAACAGAGACTGTCCTCAGTAAGGAAGCAAACTGAAGACCCAGGGTATACAGAATACTCCCTTAGGTGAAACACACAGAACTATTCCATGAATAAGCAAAAGGGGAGGATACCTGTGATAGTTATTCCATATCATCCCATCTAATAGAAGGGAAATTTATGAAACATTAGACTATACTAGTTCTCCTGCATTACTGATCAGTCACTTTTCTTTTTCTTACTGAAATCTAGGCTATCAAACCGAACCCAAATGTTGTATTTATACATTCTGAGCTACCAACCTTCTTTTTATCTTTATTTTATTTTATTCATATTTCATCCAGACTATAATCTCTTCGTTCTTATCTTTCAGTTACCACCCTCCTTCTTCCTCTGACCTAGACCTCTGACAGGTGGGGTCCTCCTCCCCAACCATCTGACCACAGCCTATCACTTCTCATCTGAATAGCCTGAATTCCCCCCAAATCCTTTTTCTGTGCTCCCACAATACCTCTTCACTGAAGGGAAGTGATTAATTCACCAGCAGCAGAGCAGACAAATTGATGGAACTAGAAAAGATCATCCTGAGTGAGGTAACCCAGACACAGAAGGCATGCATGGTATATTCTCACTTATAAGTGAGATAATAGCACAACATAGATATCCCCTAAGAGACTCCATCTGTAGCATAACTGGACAGATACTGGGACTCATAGGTGGATTCTGGGGGAAACATTACGAGTTGTATGGAAGAGTAGTGAGATAGAAGCGGTGGGGGGGGGGGGTGAGGCTTGTTGTCAGGAGCCAGGAGCTCCACAAGGAGACTATCAAGCCTGGCAGATCTGGACTCAGGGGGTCCTGCAGGAACTGATGCACCAACCAAAAACATTGGTGTTCAGATGTAGCCCATGGACATCTCATTCTCTATGTGGGGAAGGAGGGAGTGGGGGGAGAACAGGTACTGCCTCTACCAACCTTTTTAAACCTATCGCTTCCCTTTCTCTGTGTGGTGGTTTGATTAGGAATGGCCCCCATAGACTCCTGTGTTTGAATGCTGGGCCACAGGGAGTGGCACTATAAGTAGATGTGGCCTTGTTGGAGGAAGTTTGTCGCTGAGGAGGCAGGCTTTGAGGTCATATATATGCTCAAGCTGCGCCCAGTGTCTCACACAGTCTTCTCATGGTGCATATGAATCAAGATGTAGAAATATTGGCTCCTCCAGGACCATGTTTGCCTGTATGTTGTCCTGAATCCCACTATGATGATGCTTGTCAAAGTTACATGTATATTGAGTGATTGATTGACACCAAAACATGTGCATGAGAAATCCTAGCTCTGCAGCATTGTCATTTTGGACTATTTTGGCATTTGTCCAGGTATGTTAAGAACTTTCAGAATGTCTGACTACTTCTTGTGTATGCCAGATGCATCTCCTCTCCCTGGTGTTATGGCAACCCAAAGGGTGCTGCTAATTGTCCTCTGTGGGTAAAATATGTCCCATTGATGAACCCTAGATGACAAACTAGACTGAAGAAATGAGAAAAACCTAGAGGTATTACAGATAACTTTTGTAGATAAACAGTTTTATGCTGAACTTACCAATCAATTAACCTCATTTCTTCAGTATGACAGTGTGTACTGAGTCCTAGTCTGATCTTGGCATTATGGTAAATAATTGTTTAATAGTAGTTATTTAAGTTATGAAATATTTATTACCATTTTTTGCTAGACAAGTAACTACCAAATAGTTTTACAAAAAGTACAACAGTACAACATAAAATTTGTACTTAAATCTTTACTGTAGCACTAATTCAATATTTTACTTTTCTATTTCTCCCTGAGTGCTAATGGTTTAACAAGATTAGCGTACATTCTCACATATTCACATATATCTGCAAAGTAAAAGGTTGCAGAGAAGTTCAGTGGCAATCTTTAAATCAGCAGTGTGGCTTCATGTCTTATTTTGCAGAAGGCAGAGATCACCTTGAAGAACATATTATCTAAAATGGCACATGCATATCACTTATTGCCTGAGCCATATTAATCTTACTTGGTTCAATTTGAGTATACTGTTGACTAATGCTTCAATTAGTTCCAGTTTGCTTGATTTCACAGTCCATAAAAGTTAATATGACTGTGTCTACATAGACAAAGTAGAGATGAAGTGATGATTCTTGCAAAAGGAGAAATAGCACATACATGTTCCACAGTTGTATAAAAGTGTCCTGGTAAACCTCAGCTACTCAGACTGCTTTTTGCATTCCACTGTTTCAAGCAATGCATCCCCATTCTAATTTGATTATACAATATTAAAATAAAGAAATGGTTAATTATTACTAATTACTAGTATTACTCCCTCTGTCAGAGGTCTAGGGGAGGGAAGTAGGGCAGAAGCCAAAAGAGGAAGAAGAAGAGAGGCTGGAATCAGAAAGATAAGAGTGAGGGATAATAATCACGATGTAATGTGAATAAATTATAATAAAAAAGATAGAAAAGGTTAATTATTACTGAATTTTATTAGATGTTATTTTATATCAGTGAAAGAAAGAAGAGAGTGAAGGATAATCCAGACACTGCCTAAGAGCCCGAAAGTATCACAACTCTGTGTGTCAATTTTATAGGCAAAAGAAGAGTGCAGAGCTGGTTTTAGAATTCTCTGAACTGTGCTTCTCACTGTGTTTACTCTGCAGCATTAACCAAAAAGGCTGCTGAGTTACCATCTTATTCAAAGACTTCCTTAAAGATTCCACAGTCTTCAAGGAAATAAGTGACCACAAGACATTTTATTTTAGTTTTTGTTTTGAGACTATAATTTGATTGTATTTTGTCCACTTCCTTTCCTTCCTCCAATACCCTCCCATGTTCTCTTTAAAATTCATATCCTACCCTCTTATTTTTACTAATTGTTATCTCATGCTTATAAGTATATACATATATACATATATGCTTCTAAATATATCTTGTTCAGTCCATATAATACTGCTTGTATATATGTTTTGAAGACTGACTATTTAGCACTGGACAACTGGTTACTTTGCTCCTTCCTGAGGGAATGGGAACTTCTCCTATCCCCCTGTTTCCTCGGTTCCCTAATTTCCCTAGGTTACATGCTTAGGGCTGGGCTTTTCTCGATTCAGTTTGGCATGTTTATTAAAATCATCCTTGTTTTGATCACATTTGTGCAGTCCTGTGGGTGAGATTACTACGAGACACATTCCCACAGAAAACTCCTTGGTCATCTGGCTCTTACATTCTTCCTAGCTCCTCTTCTGAAATGTTCTCTGATCATTAGGTTCTTAGAGTGCTTTTAGATGCATCCATTGGGGCTAGGCTTGGTGACTCTGCATTTTGATTTGTTGTCACTTTCAGTGATGGTCCCCATCTGTTGCCAAGGTTTTCTTGATGAGAAGTAGAGTCTACATTTATCTGTGGGCAGAAGGACAAATGTTTGTGGATTGCTTTTGGGGATCTAATTGCTTTAATAAGAGGTGTTGTTGATTCTCTTCCAGTGAAAATGCCTCCACTAGTGCTTAGTAGTTACCTAGCTCATTTAAAAGTACACACCACATATCCAGACAAGGTAGCAAAATAGTACTGAGCATCATGACTCCAATAATTTTTTTTTCCATCTCTCTTCAGCCATCTGAGCCTGCATTTGCTGAGTCATTGATTTTATCCTTATTCTTCAGCCTTGTCCCTTCAATGAGGAAATCTGATGAACACCTGTTCTACATTCCACTACTTTTTTAAAAAAAGGTTTCTTTATTTATTCTATGTACATTGTGTGTGCCTTCCTCCATGTGTGCCTTCATGCCAGAAGAAGACCCCAAATATCATTGTGGATGGTTATGAGCTACTATGTGCTTTCTGGGAATTGAACTCAGGGCCTTTAGAAGAATGGCCCATGCTCTTAACCTCTGTGCCATCCAACACTTTTTGTAGCACACATCATTATTCCTTTTATTTTCCAATTAGTTTAAAACAGCGATGAGAAGATGATTTTGGGTTCAAATCTGTGGAACTAAATTAAAGAGACCTGCATGTTGGTCAAATGCCAGTTTTTCCAACACTTGAGGGAGGTGGAGGCAGATGGAAAGACTATGGGGCTTGTAGGTTGTAGCCTACAGGTTTCAGTGACTGACCTTGCCTCAAACAGCTAGATACAGAGATAGAGGAGGACACCATGTTCACTTCCCAGACACCCACACCCACATGGCCAAAAATGTGTACACACTCCAACACATATGGGCATATGTACTACACACACACACACACACACACACACACACACACATATCATGTGACAAGCTTTATGTATTTATTTATTTATTTTATTTTTTCCTTCTATAAAAATAGCACATGTGTGGGTAGGTAAGTAGATGATCTCCTCAGGGTTAAGATTTCTTTTAATGGTGGATATATTCTTGCTATATATGTATCCTTGAGTAAAATTGTTAAATTTATTCTTTTTAAATTTTAATTTATTATAATTTATTCAGATTACATACTGATTGCCTGTATCTTCTTTTTACTACCCTCCTTCCTTCTTCCACCCTGCTCCTCTCCCCACCATATGACCACAGCCTATCAGTTCTCATCAGGATAACCTGTTCCCCCTTTTTCTGTGTACTAGCTGGCCTTCCCCACCAAGGGAAGTGATAAAATCAGGAGTACCAGAGTTCATGTCACAGAGAATCCCTGCTCTCCCCACAACCTTGTAGAATGAGTTGTCCATTGACTATATCTGAACAGGGGTTCTAGATTCACTGCATGTATTATCCTTGGTTGGTACAACAGTTTGTGCAGGCCCTTTTGGGTCCAGATCAACCAGCTGTGATGATCTACTTATGGGGATCCTGAACCCTCTGGGTCCTTCCATCTACCACCCCCTTATTCTTCCATTACCACTCTCAGGGTTCCACCTGGAGTCAAGAAGAAAGTTTCTGATCCTCTGCTGGGTGGAGTCTTTCAGGGGACATCTATATTGGGCTAATATCCACTTATAAGTGAGTATATACCATGCATGTCTTTATGGGTCTGGATTACCTCACTCAGGATAATCTCTTCTAGTTCCATTCATTTGGCAGAAAATTTGATTGCCTGAAAATTCAAGATTTTCTTGTTTTTAATAGTGGAATAATATTCCATTGTGTATATATACCACATTTTTTTTTTACCCATTCCTCGGTTGAGGGACACGTAGGCTGTTTCCAGATTCTGCCTATCATGAATAAGGCTGCTATAAACATAGTTGAGCAAATGTCCTATTTGGGGTATGCCAAATTTTGCATATATGCCAAGGAGTGCTATGGCTTTTCCATCTATATGATTGAAGACCAAGCACTTATACACATTTAAATAATAAATAAATAGAAAATTGATTTAAAATATGCATATAATGCTGTTTAGGCATAGTGCCTTAGTTAAAGTTACTATTTTGTTAAAACACCATGACCAAAACCAACTTTATTTGGCTCTAACATCCAAAATCACTCTCCACTGAAGGAAGCCAAGACAATAACTGCACAGGAACCTAGAGGCTGGAGCTAACATGGAGGTCATGGGGGAAATGGTACTTAATGGCATGCCTGCAATTTATAGCACCCAGATACCTGCCTACATGTGGTACCATCTACAATAGGCTAGGCCTTTGTTCATCAATCATTAATTAAGAAACTGCCTTATTGGAGAATGGTTTTGTGCCCTGTGTACTCAGATGTTGATTTCTATGCCTAAAGAGCTGGATGAAGTCTCAACATGGGCATATTCATTATTATTGAAGCATCTCTTATCTCAATGTTGTTAGAAATAGTTCTCCTTAGTCTCTGATTGTTCACTAAAGTGCTGAACAGCCAATAGCTAGGCTTGAGAGGATAGTTGAGGTTGGACTTTCAATCCCAGGTGGGAAAGAAGAGGGACAAAAAGGTCTACAGGAAGAGTAGGTCAGCAGCAATGAGGAGGTAATGTGGAGTCCCCATGAGGACATAAATGGAGCAGGAACAGCCAGGATGAGACTAGATGGCAGGTAATGAGGCACATGGTTGGAAAGTAGGCCAGATCAGCACAGTTCGGTTAGAACAGATGATTAGCTTCCCAGTTATACTGCTTTTAATCATATTAATAAATATAATAGGTCCCTAGGTCCCTGTGTCATTTATTTGGGAGCTTGCATGATCATAGAAAAGCCAATACTTAATTTTTGCAATGCTCTAAGTCCTATCTACATCACAATCTTATGGAGGAATAGCCTCAGTTGAGGTTCCCCCCTCTCAGATGATTCCAACTTGTGTTAGTTTGACATAAATCTAGCCAGGAAACAGTAAATCTCTGATCGGAGATTTATATTTTATTTCCTAGTATTAGTTGGATAGTACATGTAGGATAGAGAAGCACAGAGAGTTGGAAGATTTGTAAAAACAGACATTTCCATATTGCAAGATAATCAGCCTTTAAGCAAATAAGTCACCATGTCTGCTCTTTCTATTCACAAAAGTGTAAGGTGCGTGTAAAAAATTTAAAAAATGTATGAACAGAATTTTTCTTAAAAAAAAAATCAGTTATCTCCAATGTCCAGAAAACATTAGCAGCTAATATTCACTTTCAAATCACCACTTTAGTAGCATAAAAAATACCTCCCTCAGATACTCTAAATCCTTCAAAACTTTACTTTCAAGAAAGTAATATAGGTGATTTGTTAAATAATGAGCTGTTTTTATTTACTGAGATATCTTCGTAGTCATCTCTCTGTATCTCTCAATCTGCTTGTAAAACAGAAATTACAGATTTTCTTGTCTTTCTATGAAAATTGTGATACAAGCATGGGAGAATGGAGAAATAGAGGACTCAGAGGGTCCTAGAAACCTACAAGAACATTATGATGGGCGGATCTGAGCTCAGGGGTCTTGCTCAAACTATGGAACCAGCCAAGGATAATATGTGTAGTCAACTTCGAACCCCTACTAAGATCTAGCCAATGAACCGGACATTCTCCACAGTTGAGTGGAGAGTGGGGTCCGACTTTCACATGAGCTCTGGTGTCCATATTTGACCATGTTACTACACATCCAGGATTAATCTTCATAGCTTCAAGCAATGCCCTCCCTGAGCCTCTGTAAAGGGACATCCCTAAAACACACTGACACTCAGGTGGCTTTTAAAAACTGAGTTGGTATTCCACAGTCCATTTCTTCATGTACCTTTCACTCTAAATCCAGAATCACGAAGCCGAAGTTGCCAAGTTCCATTGCTTCTTCATGGGACTAGGATTTGCTTTTAAATACATTTGCATCAGTCTCTGTTGGTGGTGCTAAATTCTTTCTTTAGTTCAGCAGATGAAAGCATAGCTTGGTGGGCTTGCACTGAAATCACAACTCCCTTTCTTTTTCTTTTTCTTTTTTCTTTCTTTTCTATTCTCTTTTTTATTTTTTTTTAATTATTAATTTATTCTTGTTACATCTCAATGGTTATCCCATCCCTGTATCCTCCCATTCTTCCCTCCCTCCCATTTTCCCTTATTCCCATCCCCTATGGCTGTTCCTGAGGGGGATTACCTCCCCCTGTATATGCTCATAGGGTATCAAGTCTCTTCTTGGTAAACTGCTGTCCTTCCTCTGAGTGCCACCAGGTCTCCCCCTCCAGGGGACATGGTCAAATGTGAGGCACCAGAGTATGTGCAAAAGTCATATCCCATTCTCTACTAACTGTGGAGAATGTTCTGACCATTGGCTAGATCTGGGTAGGGGTTTAAAGTTTACTGCCTCTATTGTCCTTGGCTGGTGCCTTAGTTTGAGCGGGATCCCTGGGCCCAACTCTGCCTATCATAATGTTCTACTTGTAGGTTTCTAGGACCCTCTAGAGCCTTCTACTTTGCTATTCGCCCATGCTTCTCTCATTTAGAGTCCCAATAGGATGTCCTCCCTTCTGTCCCAGTTTTCTGGTAAGTGAAGGCTTTCGTGGGACATGCCTCTTGGGCTAGTATGCAGATATAAGTGAGTTTATACCATTTGAGTCTTTCTGCTTCTGGGTTAACTCACTCATTATGATCATTTCTAGCTCAATCCATTACCCACAAATTTCGGGAATTCCCTGTTTTTAATAGCTGAGTAGTATTCCATAGTGTATATGTACCACAGTTTCTTTATCCATTCTTCTACTGAGGGACACTTAGGCTGTTTCCACGTTCTGGCTATTATGAATAAGGCTGCTATGAACATGGTTGAACAAATTTTCTTGTTGTGTGCTGGAGCATCTTCTGGGTATATTCCAAGGAGTGGAATAGCTGGGTCTTGAGGAAGCCCTATTCCCAGTTTTCTGAGAAAGCATCAGATAGATTTCCAAAGTGGTTGTACTAGTTTGCATTCCCACCAGCAATGAAGGAGTGTTCCTCTCTCCCCACATATTTGCCAGCATGTGGTGTCACTTGAATTTTTGATCTTAGCCATTCTGATTGATGTAAGATGGAATCTCAGAGTTGTTTTGATTTGCATTTCCCTGATGACTAAGGAGGTTGAGCATTTCTTTAAGTGTTTCTCAGCCATTTGATATACTTGAAGTTCTATCCAGAGCAATAAGACAACAAAAAGGAGATCAAGGGTATCCACATGGGAAAGGAGGAAGTCAAATTATCCCTATTTGCAGATGATATGGTAGTGTACATAAGTGACCCTCAAAATTCCACCAGAGAACTCCTAAAGCTGATAAACACCTTCAGCAAATTGGCTGGATACAAAATTAACTCAAAAAAGTCTATAGCCTTCCTATACACAAATGACAAGTTTGCAGAGGAAGAAATTAGGAAAACCACACCCTTCACATTAGCCACAAGCAATATAAAATATTTAAAAGTTACTCTAACAAAGCAAGTGAAGGACTTGTTTGAAAAAAATTTCAAAACTTTGAAGAAAGAGATTGAATATGACATGAGAAGATGGAATGATCTTCCTTGCTCATGGACCAGGAGAATTAAATAGTAAAAATGGCCATCCTACCAAAAGCAATCTACAGATTCAATGCAATTCTTATCAAAATACCTACACAATGTTTTAAAGACATTGAAAGTTCATTTCTGAACTCCATATGGAAAAACAAAAACCCAGAATAACTAAAACAATCTTGTACAATAAAAGGTGCTCCGGAGGAATCTCCATACCTGATCTCAAACTGTACTATAAAGCAATAGTAATTAAAACAGCATGATAGTGGCACAGCAACAGGCTGGTTGATCAGTGGAATTGAATCCATTCAGTGGAAAAAGGATAGCATCATCAACAAATGGTGCTGGTCTAATTGGAGGTCTATGTGTAAAAAAATGCAACTGGACCCATATTTGTCACCTATTTTCTTTTATAAATGTAGTTTCAGGTTCTTTTTTAAATGTTTTTTATCTCTTGATAACTGAACTCATTTTTATTACACTTTGTGGTTCTTTTTTTCTCCTTTAGTTGTAAATTTTGTTTGTTTTTGTTTTTTTTTTTTTGTTTTTTTTTTGTTTTTTTGCTTTCTTATTTTCATCAAGATCTGCCTAAAAGTGGTTACCAATGACCATACAGTACAGACAGTATTAAGCCATCTTGAAATCTCCTCTACCAAAGCGTTTAATCCCAAACTCTTCTATTAATCCTCAGGCATATACCTAGAACATGATCAAAAGTAAGCCATGTTTTCTCTTGCCAAAGTATCACAAAACTGGTCTCTAGACCACTTATTAATATTCTTCCCTTCTGAAATTTCTTGGTTTAGGCATCTATAATTTATTTTGTTCCCAGCACCACTGTCTTCTATATTTCTACTAGTTTTACCCATTAATCCCCACTTTAAGAATTCAACTTCTTTCCTAATCAAATGTCACAAAGTCATATTCCACTAACAGGTAGGTTCAGGCTTGTCATTGCAATACTTAGCTTGTTGTTAGCAACTGTTGTCTCAGTCGCTGCTCTAGCATTCTGAAAAGGTGCTTCGACCAAATCAGTTCTAATAAGGAAACTCATTTAATTAGAGGTTGCTTATACTTTTAAAGGTTTAGTCCATTATTATCATGGTCAAGAGCACGAGGACGTGCATACAAATGCTGGAATACTATTTGAAAGCCACATCCTGATCCATAGGCAGAGAGAAAGACTCTAGGCTTGGCATTGGCTTTTGACACCTCAAAGCTGATCAGCTCTAAAATGTTTTCTTTGGCAAGACCACACTTCCACGTCCTTCTAATCCTTTCTAGTAGTGCCACTCCCTAGTGACTAATCATTCAAGTATACACACCTACGGGAGCCGTGCTTATTTAACCAACAAAGTGAGTGTAGAAGAATGCAGTTAGGAGTCATATTATTGCTATGTCCCAATAGAAAAACAGCATTTGGTTGTCCTAGCTACATGGTCTATTTGGAATCAGGTTCCTGACCTTTGAGCAGTGCCCAGCATGATTTTCATCTCATGGTGGAGTCAGCCATAATTTCAATCATATGGTGATTGGAGACTAATCCATCATTTATGTTGCCATTACACTTTCATTTCTCATAGTCAGATCCCCATTGCAGATCACTGATTTTGTAGATGGGTTGAAATTTTAACTTTTTACTCTAGAGTAGTTTCCAGTATCATGGACACTAGTCTATTGGGTAAAAGCTCTAGGTTGAAACCAGATCTAATTCTTACTGAGGCTCTTTGTTTAGGATTCAAATAAGTTTATTTATTCAGGTTTTGAGCAATTGAAAGGAGAAAATTGGCATTGAATGATATCACTCTGTTTTGTTTCTCAAAGATAACTCAGAGATCAATAAGAAATTAATTAGATACAGAAAGTGAGTACATCATTGAATTGGAATTTAAAGAAAGAAGTACGGGCTACAAGATAGTTAAGTAAGAAGCATTTATGAACAGACGGAAGCCTTGAGACTGGAGATCAGCTAAGCCACATGAAGCTGGTATCTGAGGACTCAGGTCTTTATAGTTCTCTTGCAAGCACCCTTAAGCCACTAAGCCAGCTCTCTGTTTCAAACTATGTCAACATCACTAGAATAAATATAAATGTTTTCACTTCTCTTAGTACTTTTGTATTTATTTATATACATAAAACACTAATAATATTTTATTTTATACATGATCTAACATATTATAGTAAATGCTTTATGCTTCAAAGTTAACTTAAAATATAAAGACATTTTAATGATTATGATATTTACCTCTTTTCTTAATATACGTTTTCTAGATTTAACTTATATTTACAATGATGTAAATGAACAACAGGAGTGTTTTAAGGGACGTTATATAATGAATCTCTAGTGTATTCACTCCATTCATTTGTCATGTAGAAAGCCTGATAAAATAAATTCACATTAAAATTCCTGTAGTGCAATAATAATACCTCAGGAGTACAAAGGCAGTACATGAGGAAAGTAATTTAATGTATGAGGCACAAAAGGAGAGTAAGACCAAGTGTAAAATTCCTTCACAGAAACAAGGCCTAAAGGCACCACCAAGTCAAAGGTTATAATTTTGACAGCATGCAAATGCATGCTGGAAAGCTTCACTTAATATAACACAATGAGCTAGTTTGGTATAAATATTTTTTTTCTGAAATGTTTTCTTAGGGACAACCAGATCTGTTGTTCAAACACTGCCACCCACATCCATATGTATCATCTTCCCTGCCAATATTTTTCATTCACTTTTTGTTTTATTTTGTTCTTTTGGTTTTGGCCACCATGTAGATCTTAATCAGCCAATAGATATTCACACACACACACACACATATCACAAGTATATTATGGCACATAGTACAAACATTCAATTACAGTTTGAATGGAAGCTGCTTGCTATATTCTAGTGCAGTGAAGTCTACATAGTTGGTAAAGTGAGAAAAGGTCATTTTTCTAGTCTCCAGATAATATATGAATGAATTTCAAACAACACATTTTGAAAATGTGTTATCAATTCCTTTTGAAAAAAATAATTTATTGATGTAGATAAAAAATCAGTCTTCTTGGAATAACTTTTTTTTACTAGAAGTAGCACAGTGTTCTGTCACTTTATTCAACTTCAAGTGGAAGTTATATACATTGTCTAAAAATATCTTATCTGCCTAACACTAGATTTCTATTAACACTAGGAGAGATCATTAAATTCATTCATTATCATTTAACCATGAGACTGCAAAATAACCAAAAAAAATTTAAAAAATCAACATGTTTTAATGTGTTTAATTTGAAAACAGAAAAATATATCTCAAACACAAGAGATGAGAAAAAGACATGGCAATGGCACTGCTTCCTACCTTGATGAGGAGCTGGTGAAACCAGATTGATAAATAGTTTTATAAGGAGCGCCTTATGTCAGTGGACGTTACATTCTTTTAATATGGTCACTCCACATATATTTAATTATAGAGTTTTAATAGCTCATTCTCCTGAACCTGATAATTTTTCCCATATATTTTGTAGAAAAAATTCTGAAGAATATGGTATTTAAACAAAAATATCCAGTCATGACTATTTTGCTTTAATTAAATCATCATAATACAAGCTCCCTTTAAATATTTTTTCCCCACTTCGGTCCCACAAGTTCTCTAGAGTGAGCAACATTTAGCATTAGATATTGGGACACTTCTAATTTTTTCAATTGTATAACATTCATTTTAAAATAATGAACCATTTAGTTGCATATTTAAAGCCTGAAAAAGCCAAATTTAGTGTAATAGCCTAAAGAGGGAAAATTATGTAAATGATGCATTCAAACAAAAGACACCAGTGTGTGTGTGTGTGTGTGTGTGTGTGTGTGTGTGTGTGTGTGTGTTTGTCCTAAATAATAGATTCTTTACAATAGGCACAAAAAAGATAAGTGGTAGGAGGTTTACATCATTGCGAAGTGGATACCAGTTTATCCAAGCTTGAAACCACCTGCAGTGAGTCCTAAACTGAGTAATAGGCTAACTTTATTCCTATTCACATTTCCAAGGGCAAACAAATTTTAAGCACCCCACATAAAAAGACTTCTCTTATTGAGTAAGATCACTTTAGATATATTTTTATCTCCTAAATCGAACTTGTATTAAATATATGTACTATCTTGAATACAAATACTTAGTAAAGTACCAAAGCTCATAATTATTCAGGTAGTGCCACAATAATCAGCTTGAATAACCACAGCATTGTATGTACATATTTCTAAACACATGGTGTATGGCACAAATGCATAAACTTTCTATTTTTTTTTTTTTTTGAGAGAATTGTTAATGGTAATTAACAACAAATGGTAACAGGTTGTAGTGGTTTGAATAAGAATGGCCCTTATGGACACTTATATTTGAATACTTGCTCACTAGGGAGTGGATGTGTAGCTTTGTTGGAGAAAATGTGTCACTGGGGGGTGGACTTTCAAAATCACATGCCAAACCCACAGTCTCAGTCTGTCTGTATCTTTCTCTCTGTCTCTGTCTCTGTCTCTCTGTCTCTGTCTCTGTCTCTGTCTCTGTCTCTGTCTCTCTCCCTCCCTCCCTCCCTCCTTCCCTCCCTCCCTCCCTCCTTCCCTCCCTCCCTCCCTCTGTCTCTCTCTCTCTCTCTCTCTCTCTCTCTGTCTCTCTCTCTCTCTGTCTGTCTCTGTCTCTCCCCAGCCTGGTTGCCTTTCCCAATTTTTCATAAGAGTTGTTGTGGTCATGGTGTCTCTATACTCTAATAGAAAATGATTAAAACACATGGTTATATGTCATCTTGTGTTTTGGGGGTTACCTAACTTTTCATTTAACTCCACTTTTATTTCAAGTAAATCACAAATGGCTACAATGTAAACTATTAGCAATATTGTCTGTTAAATTATAAAAATCAGAACTGATAAAAAGTAAGTAAGTGTCTCATAGGAATTTTGTTCTGTATAAAAAAACAAATGAAGGAAGTTTTAATTTCACTTGAAAACACAAGTGAATAGTTGTTTAATTTTCAGGTTCGGGTGAAATCAGAAATGAAACCACTTTTTCTAGAATAAGTGCTGATATTTTCAGTAGTGCTGACTCTGCCTGTAGAAATTTAATTAAATCCAATGTTCCTATTTTATATAGGCATTTAAAAGTATTTTAGTGGAAGATTGCAAAAAGAAAAAAAAAAGGAAAGAAAAGAAAAGAAAAAGAAAAATGAGCATTTGCAATTATTTTTCTTAGAGTTTCTGTCTCCCTTAGCAACTTTCAGACTTGTTTTTATATAGTTTTGTGTTGTCCTTTAGGAAACAGCTGTTCCTTCATAGTTTTAAAAAATAATTAGAATCAAAAGACCACCTTTTGTCTCCTGTCATCTGCCGTCTCCTTAATTCTATCTTTCTCAAATGCAAGCATGAAGTTTACTCTGGCACTTTGTCACTCATTTTGTTGGAACCTCCTTATATGTACTTCAGACATACATGGGGTCATGGATTACATATCCATTCATACTGGAAAGTGTTTATTGCCAATGCTTAGCATATATGCTTTCAGCGGAGCACAGTTTGATTGATTTTGAGTGCAATCTGAGGAAAGGTCAATTCATGATTCTAAATAAGAAATGTCCGGGTGGTGACCTTTTTTTGGAATTTCAATGAAATGATATCCTTTTCTACATTTTGAGTGGAGAATTTCAACAACTACATTATGTAGCAAAATTCGATGACACCAGATGGTATTGACTGTTGCATTTAATAACATACGAAAGATTAAAAACAATGACGAAAATGATAAGCTGAGAAAGCTAAGCACATTTCTAACTCTTGCTCAAAATTAACTAATAAAATATCAAGAGGACTTCCAAGTGAACTTAAGACATTCACAATCTATAAGTGATATATATATATATTAGGAGTTGCATGGAAAAATCATGGAGTGCAATCAGCAAGAAATGAATCAACAGGTTAGACTGTTCAGGCTTGTAAGGAGTCCATATTACAATTAATTAATTGGAAATATTTAATGTCTATACACATCTTTCATATCCTATCTTCTTCTTTGGCAAGTTCTGATTTTTATGTTCACTTGCAAGTTTCTCAGGATCCTCAATTCAAAGAGATTTTGTTGAAGAGAAAATGAGTCTGTGATTCAGAATTCTGTGAGTCTAGTCCCTGCAGAAACTTGGCAGAGGACAGAATCAGTTCTTCCGATGCCAAATTCAGTGGCTCCAGGCCAGATGCTAATTTGGGATGCACGGCACACATCACTTTGTGTCTCGATTAAGCCATGTCTGTGAGTCCCACGCAAGCACAGCACCAGGTCTCCTGAGACACATGTATTAATGTGCAATGTGTCCTTGATTTAAATCTATTTAAATGTGTGACTGAAATTACTTCTTGAATGTCATGGCTTCTACAGCTTTGGAAATAAACAACCAAGATTTAATTGACTTTCTCTTACTGTTTTCCTGGATTTTCATATTATTTCTGTGAGTAATTATTATAGGTTTTCAGAAAGAAGTAGTCTTACTTAAACTTATAAATAACGTAAGTATAATGTAAGATTACTTTTCCTATTTATTTGCTATTTTAATATATATTAGAAGTACACAGTCATTAAGTAAGTTAGTCAGGAGCTTTCAACACTAATAAAAACTTGGGAGCAAAGAAAATTAAATGTCAGTATATTTTTTACATGATCATATTCATACTTCTGTTTTCTGACCTGGGTACCTTGCCAGAATGTTTTTCTTTTCTATTCATCTTTTATTACCATCCTATCATTTTCCAACACACTTTGCTGCCTTTGTTGCTATTCTCATTTGTATGTCTATTATAAACACACATGAATTCATTTTAAATTAAAGGAAAATGAGATGGTGAATACAGATTTTTAAAATAAGAGTTAAGAGCTGCCGGATAAAAAAGGACTAATGTGCTGGTCTAATGTACTTATCTGATCCTATGCTAGGATGTTCAACTTATAGCCAGATTAAACAGGAAAAAAAATGAATGAATGAGTGAGATGCCCATATCTGTGTGAGCTGTAATAAAGCAAAGGATTCTTGGAAATCTATTCTTTGGGAGTTACAACAGAAGAATTCTGGAAATATGCTAGCAAGACGGGAGTGAGCCCTTACTCATAAGGAAGCCTGGCCTTCTTTTTAAAGGAAAACATGCCTTAGTGAAATGATTGATTTTTGTGTAAATTTTTCACTATGTAGCATTATCCTGGCTCCTGTGATCCTCTGTTGTGTTTTAGCAATTCTGGGAATTTAGACAACATCTGATACTTAAAAAAAAAAAAAAAAAGAGAGAGAGAGAGAGAGGGAGGAGTAAATGTCCAGGGCTGAATTACAAATTTTTATTCTAGACAATTGTGTGACTAAACATGATGTTGCCTTTTTTCTAATTAAGGGATAAGATAATTTACCCCAAATTATACTGTTGTTTTATAACATCCTTGTGATAACATATGGAACAGATATGGAAAAAGAAGTAACTCGAGAGGCACAAGAAAAACATGTATGGTTTTTATCACTATATACTCATGTGGCTTTGAATGGATCCAATCTAAATTGTGAGTATTGTGTGGTCATACATAAAGGAGATGAGATTGAGGAGGTCTGACATCTCTGAATTTATTTATTCCACCAGTGTAATGCTAGCCACCTCCTGTTTTTATTATACCAATTTAATGCCAGCCATTTCCTGTTTTCATTAGACCATTGTGATACTAGCCTCCTACTGTTCTCATTAGTGCAGGACTGTGTAATGGCAGCCACCTCGTGTTTTCATTATAACAGAGCTGTATGGTGCCAGATGCCACTTGTTCAACTTTACTGAGAAGCATTTGACCATGGACTACATACTTCCACAAGCTCGTGCCAAACAAGGTCTACAGGATTCTGGTGAAATAGGCTCAATGCTTAACTGACTTATTGGCTATTAATTTTTAACAGATAGAGTTGATCAAATGAGCTAAGAAAGAACCAAGAGCTGAGCATACACTTAAAGTGTGGTTTGACCATTGTTTTTCTATTACTACTTTTTTGTTTGTTTCTTTAGAATAGTGGTATTCAACCTGTAGGTTGAGACCCTTTTGAAGTTTGATTAATAGGGCTGCCTAGAACCATCAGAAAACATAGATATGTGCATTATGATTCATAACAATAGCAAAATTACAGTTATGAGGTAGGAAAGAAAATAATTTTATGGTTGTGGGTCACCACAACATGTGGAACTCTATTAAAGGGTACCAGCACTATTTTATAATAATTACTCTTAGAAAGATTTGTAACAATAGTCCTGTGGTTATGTGTTGATAGATTAATGTTATTGACATGAATCCATTTGTGATAATCAATAGCATTCATTGAGAGTTTGCTATGTGTCCACATGGCTCTAACCTTTGCATGAACTATCTCCCTTATTCTATACATTTGTAATAAGAATTGAATTTATTCAAGTTGCATAAATAATAAAACTTGAGTTTATAGCAGGCAATTCAGGTCAGTTAATTGTACAGCACATGACTAAATATTATTTTTGGTTTCTATAAAACATACAGACTTGTCTTAACTTTTCAAATCCTTAGTTTGAAAATAGCCCAAAGCAATACATAGGTAAATGGGTATAAGCCTTCTCCAGTCATTTGCAAAATGAAAGAGAGGCCTAGATTTGGCACAAGGACTGTATTTGGCCCACCTGGATAAAAGGCCATATAACCAGAGAGTGGGAAACTAGAATCTATATTCCCAGTGGGGAGGCCAGGTGCCGTATCTAGTATCCTCCTCTTAACCTTCCCTAAAGGTAACCTGAAATACTCACAGTTCTGTTCGTTTGAGAATCCTGATAATACAACAACAAAATTTACAAAGAAAATGTACCTGGTTATTTACTACCGTGAAATACTTTTGCTTCCATTTTATATTTTCCTAGTTTTATTTATATTTTAATATATAAGATCCCTAAGAAATCATTTCAGTAGTAACACAGATATGAAGTATATTATTGAAGAATAAACTTTTAGATACAAAAAAAAGTATTAAGCAAAGTCTTTGTTCCATGCAAACATTTTGTGACTTTTTTCATTTGTTACCTTTTCAAACTCTCAGATAGCCATATTAGTAATTTTTCTGAATAATGTGGTTGACAGATGTGTGTAAGATGAAAAGCTGTTAAGAATTGTAGCATGTCAGTGTTCCCTCAGAAGCAAGTCCTATCCATGTGTTAGGGGACTCTGAATGACTGTAATTAGTCACCTTAAAATGGCAGCTGTCACCCTAGGACTTGAACCTTGAAGTAGGAAAAAATGCAGATAAATAGATGTTAGACTGATAGAGAGGCAGTACTTCAGGAGAGGGAACATACATCCACACATTTTATGTTCTTGGTAACAGAAGGAGGTCAGACAGTAATATTTTTGCTATATTAGGCTGTCAACTAGAGTATGGATAGGTGTGCTATGGTCAAAACCAAAAATCAAAGAGGAGCCATGATATGAAAACTTGTTAGCTTATTGCATTTTGGTATGTCTGACCTGTCTGTAACATTTCCCAAAATAAATTTACTCCCTCATTGAACTTAGACTAGCTTAGGAAAATTACCTTCATTGAACTGAAGAAATAAATGGGAAGGAGACAAAAGGAAGGAGAAGAGATTGAAACAAAACTCGTGAACCTGTGTGTGAGGGCAAGAATTATCCGTTTTTGTTCTGTTTGGTTGAAGCTGAATCCTGTCTGTTAGATTCAGTGCTGCCAAGTGAGGATGAGTGGCTTCAATGCGTCTAATATTCACTGTCACTTCCAAAGTTCTATTTTCTTAGTTTTGGTATTCTGTCTCAAATGGGGCAGGTGGTGTCACCACATTTTCTGTGAAATAAAATGCAAATGCCACTATGCAAATAGGCCACTCGAAATGAAATTAGCTTGAACAGTAGTAGTGTATCACAACTGCATTGCTTAATAATACAGCAATATTTAGTTAGGGATGGTGCACCAAGCATCCTGTGAGTGGCGTCAGGTTCCAAGTGTCCACTGGAGAGACCAACTTTAGAGCTCCGGTTCTGCTTCGTTTCCAGCCTCTTCTTTAAAAGCCTCTGACTCTGAGAGTTGTCCTGGTCTGTATGAAACACCAGAATCCATCACAGCGAATGATACACATTTATCTTTTAATGTACACAGTTCATATGTATCCAAGTAAAGTGGAATCTCAAATGTGCATTGGCCATGGTAATTGCTATTTATATTAATTGGCCTGTCAATGCATAGACTTTCAACTTTGCCACCAGAGTTCTTGTCACCCTTTTAACACATTACCATTATTATTTTAAAACTAGAGTCATTTCAAGTTCAAATTCATAAAATGTGCATTGGAACCACCTACTCTGCATTACAGATGGATAAAACAGAGTATGTGTCAAGAGAAATAAGACTTTTAAGAAACTGTTTGCACTCACCTTCCCCTCACCTCATTTAGAATGTCAATCTGACTTTTTTGGCATTCCATGTATTACTTTGAAAGAGCAAAAATTGGTACTTATGGTTGGAAGCTGCCTGTATAGATCAATAAACTCATCCATTCCGTGGCATCAGGTTTACATATGGTCACTAACTCCTGTTTGAACAATGTCTTTGCCTGGTTTCCTTGTCATATCATCACCTCATCACCATTTGGTATGTGGCTTCTACCAAGCCTGATGGTGACAGAGACAGATTTAACACACACACACACACACACACACACACACACACACACACACACACACACACAGACACACACAGACAGAGAGAGAGAGAGAGAGAGAGAGAGAGAGAGAGAGAGAGAGAGAGAGAGAGAGAGAGAGAGAAAGAGAGAGAGAGAGAGAGAGAGAGAGAGAGAGATTAATTCTGAAGACAAAATTGGGTCACAGCAACTGACCTGTAAGATTAGACCTCTGAGACAGTCCCCAAAGTAGATTTCATTCTTCACCTCGAGAGATGGGAAATTTTCTTCCACCTTAGGGTTTGAGCTCTACACACCTTTAGCAGGATTAGAAGCCTGCAAAGTTTTATCAGCCCATGGATCATTGGCACTTATTAGAGCTGGAGATAAGACTGTCAGTTGGAGAAAGACACTGAACCTGCCAGCTTCCAAAGATGACAATGCAGAGAATTCCTTAATGCTAAGGAATTTAGAATCTCCCAAACTCCTGCCCAAACTCTGAAAGAAGACGCATTATTCTAATTAACATTCAAGACCAAACATCTTTATCCCAGAATTGCTTGCTTATCTTTTTTAAACTACATAATTTATCAAACCAGGAATCACAAGCACTTTGGGTATTTTTTTCCTGCATGTAGATAGATACCATGCACATTGTATTATATTTAATAACTCCTTTAGCTTCTACCTTGTAGATGCCAACAGCCAAAACATACACACCACTATGACTTAATAAAAAAAACATTGGCAGTGGACACTGTAATATATCCTTGAGGGGGAAATTTGCCCCATTTTGAAATTACCAATGTAAATTCATTGATGTTCTGCCTTAGGGTCTGAAATATGTATGTTAATATATCCATGAATAGAAGTACCATGATAGGTCACTTTTGTCAGGCTGAAGAGGCTGGGTTAGCAACAGGAACAATTACTGGAATTATTTTAGCTAGCAGAATTCATGCAGTACCTTCCAGGAGTTGCTTAGAGAATCCAGGAATATTAAAAAGTCACCATTCCATGGATGGAAGACATCCATACCCTTGATTTCACCTTCATATTGCTTTCCAAAGCATCAAAAATGATTACAGATTTTAAAGGAAGAATTATTTCTGGGACTGTAGAAACACACATAAATACCCTGCTGATGGCTTGGAACTGAGAATTTCAAGATTCAGAAGAGCTGGCACTGCCTCTTTATAGCTGGACCAGACCCAAGAACAAGGTGCTATTAGGCAGCATCTTATAAAGAATGGATCACCAGGCAGCAGCAAGCTGTCCTGGTGTTATTTCCCCGAATTTACATTCAGCTTGGCAGGACTTCCACAGAACTCTTGGAGCCAGTAATGCTAATTCAGGTATCCTTCCATCTCTTCACTTTTACAGTAGACATAGGTGGAGCCCTTTCCCAAGCTCCACATTTGGGTCATCCTAACCTCATCTAACATAACTCTTCAATCTTTTCTAACTTCCATATCAGAAAATATCCTGACTATTTTTATGTCTTTGCACATATCAGCCTCTTTGTCTAGAATTCAATACCTATATAGCTTTGCTGCCAAAGTCTCTTCTTTCCTTCAAGGCTCAGTTCAAAGGCTACTGTCTCCAGGAAGTTGTTACTGTTCCTTCCCCCGTAAGACTCTTTAGCTTAAACTATATCTATTTCAGTATCTCTTTTCCAAGCCCTTGTAACTTATACTTCTCACAAGAATCAACTACACTTTGGCTTTTTACAAATGTCTTAATTTGACAGTCTATTGTAATTATATAGAAATGACAGTTAATATGTTTCTGTCCTATGTTGCCAAAATATACAAAGCATGCCCCATATATAAGAGGTGACCTAGTTGGGAATGCCACATTCTCCATAATGAGAAGCCATTTTTTACTCACTCATTCATGCCCTTTCCTCCTCTGGTTTATAAGCAGAGTGTGAGTGTCTACACGCTTATGAAAATGAAAGATATGGAATATATGTAATACTTGAACAATGAAGTTGTTTAAGGAACATGTGTAAGATGAGCAATCATAATAGTCTCAGAGAATCTTTACTTATCTTCAATCAATGTCAATCATTTAACCTGGAAAGATTTCTTAATACATAGGAATTGGTGATAGTATAGTAAGATCATTCATTTTTTTCTAATTGCTTACTCAGTCTTCCAAGGAAGTATTAAGAACTTCTCGATTAAAAAAAAAAATAAATCCTATTACTAATCTGTATTCTCTTTGTATACTACCTGTGAGAAATAATTATGCATTTGTAATCTTAACACTCCATGTGGGAATTTAAAATGATTGCTAGTTTCCATAGAGGTCTAGAAAAGCGAATTGGAAATTTTCCCCTTAAAGCAATCATAAGGCAAGTTTTGAAGAATTCCACATTAATTTGCAGCATGTGAACATATAAAGGTAAGATAGCATTAAACTAGTATTTATAGGAAGCTATGAAATAAAAATGAAAATAACATAGTCATTTAAAAGAGAATTTACAAACGTTACAAAATATTAATTTAATTTATTACAAAATGCAATTGTTAAGAATCAGATTTTTAAAGGAAAATATTAAAATCTGAAAACTCTCTTAGCACAAATTTTTAGATTTAATATATGTGAAAACATAGAAATAAGGAAAAACATTAAAATTTAATTGAATAATTGTTAGATAATTTGTACTGAATTATTTAATTGACTAATGAAGTTAATGAATATCACATTTGGTTCATATTAATTTATATTTCAAAAATATACAGTTATAAACTCACTAAATTGGTCTTCTTGAGAGTAAGACTGGATTTCTGTGAGCTGTGTGGGAAGATAGTAAATTAAAATTATTTATTTTACGACTTTAAATGAAACAAATTTAATTTTTTGATGAACTCCAATGAAATTGACATTGATAATATTGCTGTCTTCCTATCTGAACTCTGAAAAGACCCAAAGTGCAACACCAAGCCAGAGTTGGGAAGTAAAGTCAAGTCCAAATGTGTTAGGGATCCTTTGCTGAAATAATAACTACTCTCCTCTATTTTATGTTAGTATTCTTGGAAATTATCAGAGTGTCATACACTGTTATGTATGTATATATACATATATACATATATAATATTACTAGAGTTTACAGAATCATTTCTAAAAAATAAATTAATTATCCAATTAGTTAAGCATAAACAAATTTCATGATGTAACTGAATTAAATGAACCCCTGCATGCATGATTGTTTCCAAGTGAGTTTATACTAAATTCACCAGAAACCTGATTTTCTATCATTTGTGGCTGTTGAGAGATAATAACATAAAAGTTGTATAAAACTTTTAAAGATGACAATTAACCAATTACCAATAATATTTGCTCCGATGGTTTCTAAAAGTCTGCTGTAAAACTCTAGAAAAAAATTTTTCTTTTTGTCTTTAAATTCCATATTGTGGGAATTTGTAAAATAGGATTTGGTAAAAATGAAGACGATAATGAAAGGAAAAACATAATATTAAGACAGACACAATTCAATCCATGTTCTACCATCAAACACACACGCGCACGCACACACACACACACACACACACACACACACACACACACACACACACTTCTTTCTGGATTGCCTGGAAGTCCTAATTCTTCAGCTTTTTAAATACTTGGATAGCAGTAATGAACTACCGCACTTAGCTCGAGACAAACATGGTGCTTATGAGTCCTCTCAATATCCATTTTTTTTATTGGAGACTGAAAGAACTTTTCTATTTCCAAATGATTCACTGAAAAGGGCAGGTGATATCATCATACTAAAGACATAGGAGAATTAAAAGGAATTTCATATTAGTTGCATGTTTTAAAAAGGAAGTTTTTTGATGATAAAATGGACATTCTAGTGAAGACATACAATACTGCAAGGTTTTAGAATCTGAACTGGGTACTCAAATTAGATACCTGCCTTAAGTGAGTGCAGGTGTCCTCGATAGCTGTTTTTGAATGTGCTTTGCTTTGGAGCTTTATGTGAATACCTAATTCTATAAATCTATGCAACATAGAAAGTGTTGTAGAGCCAGAATTGACCCATATCAAATGAGGTTTGTGCAATTATTGTATTTGTTGTTCACAGGCCACAGTAAACCATGAAAGAAGTAAGAATAATTTTTTATAAGTCCTATAAATGCCAAATACTTACACAAAGTATGACAAACTATGAAAAATTGAACACAGTTCAAAATTTGAGTTTTACCTCTTTTTTTAAATATTAAGATTTTTAGTAAGTCATGTGACTTTACACAAACTTTAAATATCTCATAACAAAAATTAGGTTATGGAGCTCAGAAATAAATTAATACATATATGAAAAATGGGAGATGAAACAAGATTTTGTTTCTCTCAAGGTAAAATGCCCTGCTCAAAAGATAAAATAAACAAATAAGTAAGTAAATAGTAACATAAATTTTAAGTTAATGGGTGATGAATCACCCTATAGAAACCACCGTTTTGTGGCACCATCCTCAAAGTAGCTAATGAATTTAAAAACAATTATTCACTGGGTATTATACTTCTTTGTGCCATAGTGACACCATAAGTGGGTTTTAATAGTTATTTTCTTAATATTTTCCTAAGAACTGTCAAGCAATTGCACCTTTTGGTCATAGCTATATTTAAATGATGCAATTCCTAGGACTTTGACATTTCATTGACATGTACTGAGATTTTGCTGTGTTCACGATCTCCCATAACCAGATATGGCTCTTCAGCTAAGTGGTTAAAGTCTCCCTTGACCATGGCCACATGACTCATATGACTAAATTAGCAGTATCCTAATCTACCCTTATATTTTGAAGCAGTAAACTATAGACTAGGCAAATGATACTAGCTACTCTTACAAAAAAGCAAGTCGATTCCTGTGTTCATGGGCCTTGCCAAAGTACAAACTGTGAGGGTTCAGCATGTAATTTGTGATTGTCTTAAAGAATCTCTGTACATTAGAATTCTTCTATAGATACAGAGATCTAGCTAATGTTCAATGAAACTAAAATTCAAACATATAAATGAATCAATGTGTGGGCTGGTAAAATTATTTTAAACTGTGCTGATAAGTCTAATTAATGTAACACACATTGATAATGTCATTAAAAAAAAAGACTGCCTATGAGGCAAAATATTACATGAGTGTGAATTTTAATAGGTGTCATATGTCATGAATTAGCAAGGACACAGGATGGCTGGGTAACAAAGAAAATCAATGGTGATCAAATGCAGCCTTTGAAGAGCTGGATGGAATAAAACATGTCCAGTTGTTTTTACCACCTGACTGCAACCGAGGAACCATTCTGCATACACACTCTATAGGGCATATTTGCTAGGTATGCAACCACATGATATGAGTGAAAGAGGCTAATAATTTTTAAAAGCATGAAGAAGCATACACTTCCTGCAAATTCTCTAACACACAGGTACCTCGATCATCCATATGAGACAGTGAAGAATTTTAGGAAGTGACTCCTTTGAATAGTTCTGGGATCTCGTATCAAAGTATTATTACACCAAATGTAAATAATGCAACATGTAAGAATTCATAGGGCATGGCTTCATGCATATTATTTGACTAGCATATGTATCCATGATATTGGAAAGAATATTCACTTTTGCTGGAAACTAATGACTTATTATTAAATCTCCCTTTATGGGATTTTAAAAATCTCCCTTTACGGGAAAGTAGATAATTAGCAAAGGCAGTTGTGATACCATGTTTGCTTTTGCAAAGTAATTATAGTTAGGGTCCTTGTGGTGTGTAGTATGGAACGCATCACTTATTTGTTAATGAATTCAAGGGAAGGCAACACTACTATTAGTAATAGCTTTTTATTCAGAGTCCTCATTTTCCAGACAGGTCACATGAAACACAGCCATTAAACAATAGCGTTGAGATAAATCCATACAATGTGTGCTGTTTTGTTGTTGTTGTCGTCATTGCTCACCAATCACTTGGTGCAACAAAGAAACTCATGAAGTGATGGGACAAATGAATGGAAATAGCTAACCTGCAAAAACACTGGGGCCAGGAGAGTCAGACTTTAATCAGGTCTCATTCAATTATGCTTCAAATCAACACATCTTGATAGCCAAAACTCTCATGGAATTAATGCTCTGACAAATGCTGTCTCTTGTCAAAAGAATATAATTAGATAATAATGAGCAGGCATATATTATGCCAGTCCCTGGTCTATTTGTTGACCCCAGTAACTTCCACTCCATTAGACAACAAACAGCTTTTAACCGGGTTCTCATAAAGCATACTGCTCATTACTACATGACTATTTTTATGGTGCCATTTTTTTTTCTTGAACAGTGCCTACATCCTTAAAAGGGAAAATTGTGTTTTACAAGAACTCAGTTAATTTAGGGAAAGGAACAATCACTTTCTCTCCCAGTAATTCCGTTAATAGATGGAAAAAATCCCTTTTATTGTATGTTGTTTGCAACAAAGATAAGTTTGTTGGGTAAAGAAACAATGTGAAAACCTTTGAGATTGCATAAGATATGTGTCTTCAATGTTTACTTTGATATAGTTTAACACTGATTCTTACTATTTTGAACTTTAATGAAACAGTTGCATCACTAAGCGATGATGAAAAGATTTTATTACTGATGTTTTGTTTGTGGTTCACAATTAAGCATTTTATAGTATTTGGAGTCTTTTACTAAAATATCCTGAAGTGGACAGTTTTCTCTGCTTGAATACCTCTAAAGAATTAAAACTTTTTTCAGCTTGTGTGTGTGGCGTGTGTGTGTGTGTGTGTGTGTGTGTGTGTGTGTGTGTGTGGGTGGTGTGATATAGTAGGGGGAAAGCATTCTAAATTCCAGAAACCCCTTCAACTCTCACTGATTATGTACTGCCCATTAGAGCCATTGTTACCCCCAAAGGAATGATTTTGGCATCGCAAACGCTTCCTTGGAAGCCAAGCACCAGAGTTCTGTCATAACAGCAGGTCCCAGGGAGATGAATAAAAGCAAGATTCCCTCAACTATAAAAGCTCAGAGTCCTGACTTTAACTACCACCAACTTGTAAATAAATAATCACTACTCAATCCAGACAATGTATTAAACATCTAACACGAGTAAATCACGGGTGAAAGCTTAGAGTCAATTCTTCCCATATTGGCACAACCAATTCTGAGACTTGTGTGGTGTTTCAATGTTTCAGACACATAACAATACATTGAACCAACTGGTTACTTAGAATTAAGAAGTTTTAAAAAATAAACCTATTCTTTGTGTTGAATTCATTTGCACACTGCTTTAGATTTCACTAAGTGGTTATCTGAATAGTGAGAGAGAGAGGCAGAGCTTGGAAAGACTAAAAGGATATGTTTCTCATCAACTTTCCACTATCTAGCAAGCTAAATCAACTTGTAGTCTCCTGGTAAAAGTAACATCATCGAATAGAGACAACACATAGTAGATACATAAATTGTCCAAAATACGGTGGCAATTGGGTTTCCCATGTAAAAGATACCTTCTTTTCTAATTTAAACATGTTTGGATAATAAGAAGCAAGAGTAGAGCTGTGGGAAGGTTGGGACCAAGAACCAAATGCAGTTCTCCAGGGAATAAGGCTGATAGAAGTCATGCATTCTTACACCCAAAGCAGTTTTGAGAGTGAGGTACAATCTAAAAACTTTCCTGAAATGATGAAAATATTTCTAGCAGATTTCTTAAAATTATAAAACTTAATTTAGTTCAATGTTTGTTTTGCTTTTCCTTTTGTTTCTAGTATAAGGATTTGATGACATTTATGCTGTTTCTACACTGGTTTGGTGGCCAGAAAAGAAGGCACAGAATTCTCTCCCAGTTTGCAAATAATCAGGTTTTTTTTTTTCTGCTCCAGTGCACAAACAGCCTTTATTTAACTCAGCACCACATTTTCCAAGGTATGGGCTCAAACTGTTTGCCATGAAGCTGTTAAATGCCAAAAAAAATTTAAATGCTGAAGGAAAATGTCAATCAAGGCATTTCCCCATCTGCTACTACTTCTGTGAGTGCTAATTTTATTTTTCCCAATTCCTGAAATTAGAATTGTCTTAGCCTCATAAGGAAGTAAGTTGGAAACTTCTAAATGTCACAAGAAAAGGTGCAACCAAATGATGGAGTAACAGGTATTGTTCTCAAAGAACACCAATAAAAGGAGGCAGATGAGCACTGAGATAAAGGAAAATTAGTTTTGTTAAGACCCAGATCTCTTGAAACACAGTACACAATGCATATAACCAGCACTGGTACTACACATGCATCAAAGCATTTGCCATGTTTAGGAATATGATGGGTACACACACCTGAACCACTGAAGATACTTTTGAGAACCAACCAATGTTATGATATCTACATAGGCAGAAGCTTTATGCTACTGAAAACAAGGTGAAGATTTTTCAGGTATTGGTACAAATGTAATTCTTGTGATACAGCATGACTTTAATCAAAGCTTCTACAAGGACTTGCACAGAATTATGACTGACAGATGTATTTTTCTGACCTTTCAGTTATATCCATCAGCTCACTCAAACACATTTTGAACAGAATCATGTACTGTATACTTGGTAGACTATACATTAAACAAGAGACTTTGCTCTGAGGCCCTGCTTCCCACACTCCATGGGGAAAAGGAAGCAGGAAAAAACAAAACTCATAGAGTTCGACAGCTACCGAGGCAACACTTGCCATTTACAATATAAGCCCAAATATTTTTGCAACACAACTATATATTAATTTAATAAAATACACAATATAGCTCTTATACACTCAACAATTTGGCTCATATGCACGGAATCTGCAATAAATCAATAAAAATATGTCATTTGATGTAAACACATTGAATCTTCTTACATTTGCACATTTAAATGGTCATGTAATTTGTTATGTCTAAGACTTTTTTCACTTTTCTGGGCTATTTTAGTGTCCAAAATTCAATAAAACATTTTAATCTTGTTAATTTTCTCTCAGTATTACTACTTAATTATTTCAGAATTGTTCAACTGTAAATCAAACTCATCATTGCTTATATCTTTGTTGGACACTAAAATGCTAAATAGACATTTTTAAGTCTTCAAATTTTCTTTAATGAAGTGAATAGGTCTACATGTGTTCAGGACAACACAGACTATATCTTTTTACATTGAACTTTTATATGACATGAGGTGTCTTACAAATGACCAAGGGTTTTTGTTGTTTTATTTTTTTCTGTTTTGTTATTATTATATAATTTTTTTTTGCTTTCTGACTAATGACATGGAATGGTCTTTGTGTTTATATGCTTGGCAGGTACTTTATACAGAAATGTTTACCACAAATATGTGTTAATGTTTGGTGTAGCTTGGACTACTGCAAGGTCTTTTCAGGACTTTCAGTAGAAGCCTGTGATGTAAGCTAGTAATCCACCACAGATAACAAATATGACCCTGCTTTGTATGGGGTTTATAGGTAAACAGTTAAGTCAGCATCTATCTCGGAGGACAGTCTTAGAGTGATCAGAAATACTTTAAGTCTCACACTGCATACCTTCCTAACAGATTGTCAAAAGGTAATTTGTCTCCTCATCCTCCATTTTCTTCTCTCCATTTTCTTCTCTCTCTCTCTCTCTTTTCTCGTTTCTCCTTAAGCATCATTAATTCTGTCCTAATATAAGTTTGGTCAAAAACCATTGTTATTTCTGTAAAAGAAACAGCAGTGAAAAGAACATACTTGTGGGCACTTCAGATGTTCACTAAAAGCCTTAAAACAGCATTGATCCTTTTCCATCCCTGTAAAATGGGTTGTCACTGGGAGTGATCATTTTCAAATCAACAGAAGAGACAGGAAAATGCCAATGCCTTTTCCCCCTCACTTTCTCACAGCCACTGGGTCATTTCCCCGGCAGTCCTGCAGGAGCTTATCAATCTCTCTCACAACTTCTTCTGCATCCACGGACTCTCTGCCCAGATCTCTGTTGGGGTGATCAAGCTGCTCCAGCACGGCTCCCATCTCGCTGGAATCCCGGCTGGCTCTTGAGTGCACATCTGCAAAGACCCTCGCCATCTGATCCGAAGCCATGAAGGAAGGGTCTCTTGGTTGCTTACTGGGTGACAGATACTGACTGTCAGTGGGCAGGTAGGAGCTGCTTGCTTCAGCTAGGGCCCCAGGCTTTGCTTCACAGCCATCCAGGGAGCCTTTTGTTGAGGTGCAAGGCTCAATGCATGCCTTGGTTGGGCTGCTAGATGCTGAGGGGACCTCTTGGAGGAGAGGGCTCAGGGCACGTTTGGCTTTTAAATAAGGTTTCACATTGGCAATGAGAATAGTGTGCTCTCGCTTGTCTTTTCCAAATGTACAAAAAGTCTTTTTCCCAGTGGGATTCACAGTTTCATAAGTCTCAGTCTCAACATTAGCTTCAACTGTGGGTACAAAGAGATTTGTGCGGTAATCTGCATTTTCAGCCTGATTGGCTGCAGGGAACTGTGGCATCCAACACCTATCAGAATGACCAAGCACTCGGCATTCTTCTGTGCAATTAATGCACTCTTCCGGTTCTGCAAAACAAAAGAGGAAACAGCAAATCCAATCATTAGAGTTTCCTTGACATTTCTACTTGAGGCTGTGATCAGCTCTCAGTGGGCTTGCTTGACCTCTGGTCTCTTAATTAAAAAGGAAAAGAAAACAATAATTAAAACATTTCAGGATGGTTGCATAAACCTGCTGCTTGAGACAATGGTTTTATTTAAGTCTATTCTCTAGATATTAACGAATTCCCATAGCCTGGGAAGAAATAATTGTCAGTGGAATACTGCATCAGTGTAACCAAATCCCCTGCGGAATTTAGCCTTTGTTCTATGAAACCTGTCCTGGAAACATGGAGCTTCAAAAAGAACCTTCAGGATTCATTTTGTAAAAATCAAATAACACGGTAAAGAGTGGATCACACACTTCCATAGTACATTGTAAGCTGATCTAAATTATTTTATCCTTATTTTATTTGTAATTGTTATTTTGGTGACAGTCGTGAAATGAAAGGTTTCCTTTCAGAGTTGACTTTTTCCCTACTGCGAGTGGCAAATGGGATTTTCTATCAGACTGTATTATGAATAAGCTTATCAAAAGGGCATTTCCATGTTTTGTTATATATGCACGTGCATCTTGTAATCAATTTGCTTCACTTTCAGTTTTGTCTTTTGGTGTAAGTAGTTGAAAATTACTATACTCAACAAGTATAGTTCAAAAAAATATTTCATGATTTCCTACTCTAAACAATAATGTTTTCTGTGAGAAATTGTACTTCTTTCTTGGCCAATAGTCATATGGAGATCTATAAAGAATATTTAAGGATTGCTATGTTAAAGATGCTGATGAGGAAATGAAGTAAACTGCCTTTGCAGTGATGGTAGCTATGAACTTCTTATTGACCCCAGTATTTTCAACAGATCTTTGACTTACGTCTCTTCAGTTGTTCCTTTTTCTCTGTGAAGGGTTGATTCGCTTTGTTTATTGATGCATTTTAGATAGGAGACTTTCACTAAGAGAGGAGGATATTTACCATTTACCTCTGTGTGATGGGAATAGAATTCCCTACACATTTAGGAGCCCTAGGGCTTGCCTTTTAATTGATGTGAGATGATCCCTACAAACCTATGGTGCACTCTACAAGGAAAGAGAAGTCTAGAAACAATAAATCTGACATAGGAAACAGCAAATTTAAAATAATTTGTATAGTAACTTTTCAAATTCATAAGAAACATTTGATTTTATATTTAAAGCCCATAGAGATTTTGTCATCAAGCAACCAAACATACCCATGAATATTTTACCACAAGAGATTTTAGCCCTGAAGCAGATAACATTTTATAAAGTATCAGAGTAGCACCTTGCTTGACAACACAAAATATTGTTATAATTCATAGCACGATCAGCTACACATGTGAATTTTTTAATGTACTTAGTTTGCTTGCATTTATTTTAATTTGGTATTTTTAAAAGAAGTATTTTTCTTGGAATAAATGCAGTATTCACTCTTAAATTTATTATGTGCAGCAGGCAAGATTCTTAAGAAGAGGTCTGAATTATGCCCAATAGAGTAGTACAGACTTTGACTGGAAGCTTGTTAATTGCAACATGAATTACAAGAGAAGACCCATAAAACATTGTTGCAAGTCTTACTGTGTATTTAAATAAGAGCTCAAATTAAAATTTATTTTTAATGTCTCGAAGGTTCTATATGGGGTAATTTCACTAATCTGATTGGTCTGAACGGCCATCATATGGCTTCCTTAATCTTTTGTATCTTTTAGAGACACACACTATATCTTAAAATGATTTACAACCAATACACTCTTGTTGAAATACGCCAACAATGGTTTCATATTTCAATATTGACCAGAATTCCATTTCAACTATTTAAATAATCAGCACTGAATGAACTCAACATGGATTAAAGATCAGAGAGATAGACTAATGCAGACTTACGAAAATGTGAATCCACCCTGAATTTGAAACTGCCAACATAAAATGACTGTTTGTGCTCCACTGCTGCACATCTGCAGCTTTTTACTACACTCCTTTATGTCACATCCAGGGTAGCAAATTTGGAGTATTGATTATGATACATTTCAAGCCATGCACCTTGTGATTAGACTGTGATTTGACGCCAGCAGTTCACATACAGTGAGGAAAATCGAAGGGCATTTTTGTATAAACAGCAGACACAATGAGCATAAAGCAAGCTATAACTGCCAAAGTTCAAGTAAGAATTCAGGAGTGGAACCTTCCTGAAAGCATAAATAAACAGACGAATAGGTAAGTAAAGGGAAACAGAGGAAATGGAACAATTGAAAGTAAGGAATGAGAGAACAGTAAAAGGGAGAACAGAAGGAAGAAAAAAAAAAGAAAGTAGGAAAGACTGAAAAGGAGTAAGGAAAGGAAGGAGGCAAAGGTAGAGGAATAGAAAGAGAAGGAGGTTGGTTAGAAGGGCATACATTTAAAACATGGGCACATCAGCTAGGAGAATAAGGGCCCCATGCATCATCCATCCCAACTATTTTAAATCTCCTCAAGTAACCTAAGGGTGTGTAATAAAGAAGAGAATGCAAAATATTCAAACAAGTGTTACAGCTATAAAGGAGATAATCAACTTGTTCTCTCTGTCTCCTAAAGAATAGATACTAGAAAAGACACGTAGAATAATAAAATTACAAAAGTTAGAGAGTGTGGAGGAGCACATTATTTTGATGAGAGTATTGCTATAGATTTGGTGTTTGTGTTATATACAATTAGAGAAGCTGTCAGCAGCAGATCTCACAACAGAGTTTATCTAATCCAATTTACCTTCTGATTTGAGATTACCTAGAAATAATTCCCATTTATTATCACCTTTACTTCAGTACAATATGGTCATCCTTTCAAAGAATGTGATTCTTCCAGGAAAGATAGCAGAGCCCCAAAGATATATGTGGGACAGAGACCGAAGAATTTAAAAAAAATCTGAACATCAATAAACAGAGGCTACAGAGTCTGAACTATTAAGTATCTAATTCAAGGAGACACCTTTTGACAGTCACGAGCTTCAATCCTTTTCTTGGTATTAGGATTACTTTTCAGCTAAATGTGGTGGTGTGCATAAATGCCTATAACCTTATGACTTGGAAGTGTGAGGAAAGAGAATTCTGAATTTCAGGACTGTCTGGATTGGAACTATGGACTGCAGGACATATTGTATACATATATATGTATATAAATACACACACATATGTATATGTGTATATATAATACATTGTATATATATTATATATACACATGTACATATACATATGTGCCATGTAACCAGCACTGAGGAAGATAAAGTAGGAGGACAGCCAGTTCACTGTGGGCATCATAGTAAAATCTTATCTCAAAATGAAAGAATGAAATAACTTAATAAAGATAGAAATGTAAAGAAAAATCAATATGTGCCATTTTAATTGTCACCTTTGTTATTAATGTGAAATCAGTGATTAGACCAACAATTTAACTATATTTAACTTTAATGTTTTATAATTAAACACCATGCAGTTAAGTAATTAGACTTTTAGCAGTCATAGTGAAAAGGTCAGCATTATTTAGCTTTTATATTGTGATTTTAATCTTAGAATGTCACTACATCATTAAACATACATAGTCATTCTTATGCTCAGTGAAAGGTGTTGTCAATTATTGTGAACATTCACACTACAAGTCAAAACATTGAAGACAGCTAGGGTCTGCAAAGGAAAGTGAGTGAGACTTTGTCAATTATAGGTAGTTAGCAAAACTCACGCAATTTCCCAGCTTCTCACATGTGTGCACGTGTATGTGTTTGTCCATCATAAATAAACACTGTTAAATAAAAAGCCTAAAATATCAACTCAGAGTAAATATATTTTATTATTCTTTCCTGTCTTGCTTTTGGGCAAAACCATCACAAATCCTAAGTGTAAAGCTATTCCGTCATCTTCAAAGTGCTAGACACCAGACCTAAGGCAAAAATATTGGCAACTAACTTGTAACCACTTAGGGAAGTGGTAGAGGATATCAAAGAATTCCCTTCCCTTAGTTTCAGATTTACTTTCTACCTCCAAAGTTTGCATGTTCCTGTATCTGAGAAAACACAGCACTTGTAGGAGAGAGAGAGAGGGACACACACACAGAGAGAGACAGAGAGAGAGAGAGAGAGAGAGAGAGACAGAGAGCGGGGGGGGGAGAAATTTTCCAGGGGCAGAGTTTACAAATATGTTCAGTGTTCCACTTTATCTACATATATATGAATTTATAATATCTGCAACACAGATGTTTGAAAACCTGTCTATAAACCAGCGTGTCAGTGAGGAAGTTCTGCAATGCAGTGGCTGTAGGGATAGGTATATAAAACTCATCTGTGTTTTGTGAATACCAATACGATGTTTTTATTTCTTGTTTGTAAACAACTTTAAATAGGAATAGTGTTCTATTACAGCAGAGGCTGGTAGTGTTTCTTAGGACATCTCAAAATTAGTATTGTAACCAAGCAGATTGCTCTATAACTGAAAGCCCATTTTTCATTCTCATGTTACTATTTTTTTTAATTTCCAAAATACCTTTTCCAACATGTAATAATACCTATTAGTTGCCTAGGACAGTAGAATAGGCATAAATCTCTATTTCCTGCTGGCATGGTACTCTTTATATTAATTCTATAGAATCTAAGCACAATGTCCACTTCATATTCTCATCTACTTGCCAATCCTGACAAGACCTTTGACTGCAGATCAGGACATAGAGCTTCATACACTAGCCTGATGCTGCTCCTTTCTGACTGCAGTGCATACACATAAGTGCACACATAAGGGTTTTCTTGCTTCTCTACAAGCAAAAGAAATTGCAATTTCTCCAAATATGTTCTTACATACCAGAGCGAAAAAAAGTCTGATTGCCAACATGGGAATCTTGTCAGAATACACACAGTTCAGTTCAACAAACCTAATAAAGCAGGTTTTCTTTCAATAAGTTGGCATGACTTGCAACACCCTGTGAAATGACACTTTTCTAACATAAGCAGTGTTTCCCCCCTTTCTTAGCTATGTTATTATTCATTTACTTCATTTTGCCATTCTATAAATCCCTATAGCTTGAAGTGATGCTGTGAGTCACTTCAGACAACTGGGATCTTAACAATCTATATCCACACAAATTAATTCCATTCTAGCTTGTGTGCCTCCATTTTTTTAGAGTACTTGATAAAAAATAAACCTGGTTTCACTCTTTCGGCTGATGAGTAGATACATATTTCACTTTTGATATTATTCTGAAAGATGTGAAGAAGAGCTATGTTGCCTCAGTATAAAAAATAATAGTCTGATAACATAGTTGTATTAGATGAAGGGGTTTTGCTTGACAAGGACTCACACAAGTGGCTTGCTTTATTTTAGACACGATTTAATAAGTTTGGTAAATGTACAATGTAAGGTAAATAGAGGATGAGGATGGAAAACTGATAGGAGAAAATGAATCACTTTACTTAGCTACGCAATCTTTTATTCACTGCTTTGTATTTCCTTTGTTTCTTACTTGAACACATGGAACTATGTTGTTTACTAATCAAATGCCACAACTGATTGGTGGTGAGATGTCATCTCGCTTTTTAGCTTTAATGCAAGAAGTAAGTTATCTTACTACAATATACTTCTTATAGAAGGTACCTGTTCACATACCAGTGATTTAATGGGAAAATCTTTCATATTAGAAACAGCGAATTTAATCATTTTATAGTAACTAACCATACATGATAAGAATTTAGAAACATAATTCACAAAACAAAAATATATAAAAGGAGCACTCGTACTTTATTTGACTGCACAACTAATCCAGCTTCCAGACTTTATTTTAGTTGTGGGAAGCCATTCTATCTGCTTTAGATGGGCAGAGAGCCTATTCTGAAAAGGAGGTTATTATAATACCATCAAATAGTCAAACCGTGGCAGCATCGAAGTACCAGTCCTCAAGCGTGCACCTGCGTTGCACAGTGCTTCTAAATGTAATGCCATGGCTGCATTCAGACACCAGAAACCACTGGCCTATATCATTCAAGCGAATCCAATTGCATCTGGGTATTTGGAGCTGCTTGGATCAGTAGCACTTGCTATCTAAAGCACCTGCTTACCTTCAGGGTTAGTTTAAGTGTCTGTGACCTCTTAGACATAATAAAATGCCTATCATGGTGGCAATTTTTGAATATATATTGATAATGCATAGGTAGTGCCCAGAGATGAAGAAAAGTCTAAGATAAATTGAAATGAAATTATGTTATAGAACAAGTACAAAACAACATAAGGAAATTTGGTATGGAAGTATTTGATATATAAAACAATGAGATATTAAGGCACACAGTGGAAATTTACAGCACAAATACAATTGTGTCCCACAGCACACTTCTCTGAGATTATCATTTAAGATTTAGTGGCCCTCCTCCTCAGTCTTTTTAAATAGGCAAAACCATCACCTGGGGCAACAGCAGATGCTTGGAAGTGAAGGCACAGCTAAATAGAGCTGTCTCTTTCCAAACAGGCACCATTAGAACTGGCTTTCAGACTTATTATTGTATTGATACAGGTTGCATTTGCTTTGTGAAAAGGACTCTGCCAGAATTTACAAAAGGAAAACAATACAATCCTATTATTCCAACAGTGAGGTTCTGGTGGTGCATGTGTTGTGTGTTTATTCAATTTCTTTAAAGAGACCATGTTTAATGACTCATTGTGACCAATGTGCTAAGCAACTACTTTGAGTCTAGTTGTTACAACAAGTAGTAGTTTATAGCAAATGAACCACTTTCAAATTCACAAGTTTCTGTAACTTTCGCTTATCCCCACAGAGCTTGAATATCAAGAGAGGACACAGTTTAAATTCTGCATAAAGGAAACATTCATGAACAAATTACATTTTGAACATCAAGGCACAGAAATCTGGAGAATGGTGTATGGATAATATCATGAAGAAATTCATATAAAAGGTGCCATTGATCTTTATTTTAAAGGATAAATAGCATTGCAATGGAGTTTAGGAAGAATGTCTTCCTGGTAAAGAAGCATAAGCAAAAATAATAATCTTATAGAAATGTACAATTCACAAAGATCTATGAGAGATTGGCATTATCTGTTTAAGAATGTATTCTGCATCACCAACCAATAACAAAAATATAACAAAATAACTGTGTTGTTGAAATTAGCCAGCTAGCCTCTGAAAATGGAATAGAGATATTCTTAATAAGATAGTAGACTCAGTACAGCAGGCAATACAGTACAAAGGTGGTTGAGTAGTTGACTGCATATCATTCTTGTATGATTCCTGGATTATCCGAGCCCTCACGGGAAAGATATCAGACAGTATTTACAATAGTTATGTGTACTAAAGGGAGAATAATACCACCAGCATGGTTTTCAGAAGGCTTGCATCACAAGTCTTCTGTCTCTAACAGGAACATGATTCACTGTTCCCAAAACTAGTCTCAGGTATGGTCATTGTGACCCCAAGTCTTGGATATTCAAATTCCATTTTACTCTACTCTTATTTAAAAGGTAGCTTTAAAATCTTAAATTACAAAAATCTGTATAAATTAAGTATAGATTGTGACTGTGCATCAGATAAATGCTTCTTTTTTCTACACCAACTATTATCTTTCTATAATTTCCCATCATCATCACCTAGCTTTCATATATATGATCACATATGTTTAGGAGTAAAAGATTAGTGTAGAAAATGAAGAGCATATAAGAGAAAGATTAACCTCAAATAAGGTAGAATATGAATCTCAGATGGCTTTCCAAAAATATAGATAATTTAAATTCACATGAATAGTTAAATGAAGCTCCTAATTTTTCCAAAGTAAGGACATTCAGTTTCAGATGATGATTTTCCAAATAATTTGCATGGTTCACCATTGTCTGCAAATATTTATTGAGGTTAATATCTTTGCCTTAAGAGATGTCCTACCCAGATCTAGCCAATGGTCAGAACATTCTCCACAGTTGAGTGGAGAATGTGATATGACTTTCTCACGTACTCTGGTGCCTCACATTTGACCATGTCCCCTGGAGGGGGAGACCTGGTGGCACTCAGAGGAAGGACAGTAGGTTACCAAGAAGAGACTTGATACCTTATGAGCATATACGGGGGGGGGGGTTATTACCCCTCTGGAACAGTCATAGGGGAGGGGAATAAGGGGGAAATGGGAGGGAGGGAGGATACAAGGGATGGGATAACCATTGAGATGTAACAAGAATAAATTAATAATAATAATAATAAAAGGAAAAAAAGAGATGATTATGGCGTTTGAGAAAGAAGATGGCATGCACACTTTTCAGTGAGCCTTTAAAGAATACAATCTAATATATACTTCCAAATATGAACACATGAATGTAATAGGAAGAAATGCTAAGTTTACAAGGTTCCAAAGACAATCAGTGATTTTCAGTAGAAATTATTATTTTACATAATTTAGAATCATTCGTTTATGTGCTTGTAATGTAAGCTTCACACTAGTACAGAATCTACAAGTTTTACATAGGGGTCTCTATTACTATGATAGTGCTTAGAGTAACATCAGATCCACTTGTTAAATATCATACTTGTATAAAAACCCCAATGTCTAAAGATAATCATTTTAAATGACAAAACAAAGAAATCTTGTCTGGAAATATTATTCATTCAAATTTGTAGGTCTGAGTACTTTCCCTATGGAAAAATAAGTCAGCAATGCCGCTATTGAATTTAAAACCTATTTTTAAATAACTACCTTGGAATCATTTTAGATTATGGAATTATGGGTATCTGGGAATTAGTGAGTACCTGGCCCACACCTCAGCATGCATATGTGTCTTTTTTTCTCCCTAGGGGTTTCTTAGTGTCCTTTTATTCTCCTGTCTCCCGTGGCAGTCTGTATAAATTGGGCCAGCTTTTCCTTTGTTTGAACTTAGCTGCCTTGGTATTTCACACTCTATCAGAATGCTTCTATCCACATATAAATTAATGTCTTCATAATTGTGGGTTCTTGAAAGGGTTAAGAAGATTCCAAAAGAAACTAATTTATATGCAGTGTGAAACCTATGCTCTGGTATGCAATAGTTAGCAAAAAGCTGTTTAGTTTGCAAGGACAAATTTAAATTCTAGCAACTTATATAATTGTGTGAACTTCAGACCAGAGACTATGTAAATATGCTACTATTCTTTATCTTTCCTGAGGATGCTTTCCGTATGCTTTTATTGCCTCTGTAAGCTAACCCCATCTCTGATAATGGCACTATTTTTGATGACATGGATGAATACATTTAAGATTCAAGTCATCTTCCTAGCAAAGTGGTAATCCTGTAAGGAAGGTCAATAAAAACATGCCTATTAAGCCAAACTCTGTAAGAAGCAAGCAAGATAGTCTTATTAGCGTCTCTCTCTCTCTCATGCCTGGTATCTGATTTCTTTGGGGAAGTACATCTATTTACCAATTTAAATCCTGTTGTTCTGCTCATTTCTCGCACTTCTTTGTTTTCAATTGCTAGAAACAAGTAAACAGAATCAATGTCACATGCGGCATTCTTAAAAAAGAGTTGTCAGAGATGAAGCTAATCTTCTTCTGCTTATTATTTAAGAATCAATCAACACTTTTCAATGAGATGTGGCTTTGTAAAGGATGGATTTTTAAGAAAGATTTTAATTGCTTGGTTTATTTTTTAATGACATTCTAAAATAGACAGAGACAGATAAGATTTCAGCTGCTAAATTAGATGGATATAATTCCAAATGAGCGGATAGATGTCCTGCTCACATCAGTATTTTTAAACTATGCATATGTATGTGTATATATATATATAATAAAAATGTAATTGAGTATTTTTAAAATTAGAAGTAGGAGGTAATATATAAGGAAAAAATAGTTTTGGAGAGACAGTTCCTATAATGGTTTTTCATCTCAACCAAATATAGAAGGAAAGTGAAGCATCCTCCATGGTTGTGTTCCATGTTCATGTTCACTCTCACAACATGTGTAAATCACAAGAAATATGCACCCTAATTGAATACACACTGCCTTATGGGAAATCTTTACAACAGAATGCCAAAATGGGTGGTATCAAAAGATTACCTCACAGTGACGTATGGGAAGTTTGAATCTCAATAACTTCAACTTAATTTCATTAAAACAAGTCACCTGTCATGGGCCAGACGACAACGTCATTATCACTGACACAGAATCAGAAATATTAAAAATGAAAGAGCTACAAGAAAAGAGAGATACAAGAAACTTTCCTATGTTCTTGGAAAATTTTCCTGAAATCATTTGCTGTCAGTACCTGTAAATATGCTACAGGCTTATTGGAAGCAGATGTTTTACCATGCAGGGTTGGGTCATCCCAAGAATGAAAATTTAAGCAAAATCAATAGATTCAATTTCCATATTCTAGAGTAAATATACTGAAATGTTTCTTGTAATGGATTTTACTGGCAAGGATAAGCCATTTTTCTAGTAACAGCTTTAATATTCCGTAATCATTAAAAAAAAATCTGAAGACATGAAGAAGCTAAGCAACAAAGGTCAGGAAACAGAGAAAGCAAAGAGATGTGTCCCAGTGGCCTGGGCTGCTGTGTAAACCCAACAAGGGCCAAAAGCGCAGAGCCAGTATAGGAAGATGATCCCATATATAATGCAGTCCACACATCAGAGGGTATCCGCAGTGGGGTTTTAAACACTTCTTTATCTTAGATAGCACTTCCTTTGATTTAAATGATAATCAACCCAACCACATCCAGAACAAAGAAGAGATGATTAAAGAGAAACATATTTCCCCTGAGTACCAGGAAAACAAACTCAAAATGACATGAGAACATATTTATGTTTTAGATTTGTAATCTCAATCTAATTTTTAAAAAAATCACTCAATTTGACCTCACAGGGAGAATTCTTTAGGATGTTCTTTGTTCATTGAAGCATGTTGTACTTGAGATATTCTTCTTCTAAAACAGAGTGATGTATTTTGCTGTACACACTGATCTTAAATAACTGGACTTATTTATTTTTTAACCTGTTTTTAATTTCCTTGGTACTCACCAAAAGGACATCTTAATTACTCAGTTAGAGTCGAAAGTGTTCCATAATCAGGCTGACACAAAGCCTTAGGCACACAATAAGGAAGTTCCGACATGTTAAAAGTGTTATTTTCTTTGTGCCTCTGTGTCTGACTCTGTCTCTCTGTCTCTGTCTCTCTTTCTGTCCCTTCCTTCCCTCCTTTCCTCCATCTCTTACTCCCTGCCTCTATTCTCTGGTAGAAAATATCTAATCCATAAATTACAAGGGGCACTACATTAGGAAAGTACCAAGGATACTTCCTGCAGCCTTAAGCAAATTCCCATGCAATGTCATAAACACTGCAGCAAACTCTTAATTAAAACCGAAAAAGACTTTAGAAATAAGATTAGAAAAGCCAGAGTATGGACACTACTGAGTACAGATGATGGAATCACAAAAGTTTCTGCTCAAAGAAGATAAAACCTTAAATCTGAATAGTATTCTATCCTTAACTAAAATCCATCCATACCTAATTTATAACCTGGAAGTATGTATATTCTTTTAGCCTATGATTGTCCTGAATAAATTCCCTAGGCCACCTACAAATAGAATATAATTTTAACTATTATATTTGCTAGCTTTCTAATAAACCTGATTTAGTGTTAAATTATTATGTTTATAAAAATGTATATGAGCACGAAAGACACAAATATGGGTATTTGTCATATTATTGAAAACTGGAAAATGGTATCAGGTTAGCAGTCGTTGGTAAGTAGAAACTTCCAGCCCAGTTTCCTTTGTTTACTGAGTAAGAATATTTTATTATTGAAAATAAATATATTTACATATACCTCCTAAAAATAAGTGATTTATTATTTTACTTAAAAACTTTTTACATGCACAACTTATATTATTGCTTATACAACAGAAAAAGTGTTAGACTTGTTGTTGCTTGGTATCCAGAAGAGAGTACACCATGCCCTATAAACATCTACATTTCTAATTTCTCAACTTCTTGTTTAAAGTGAGGTTTATTTCTCATGAAACTCATACATATCCACCTGTGTATTTTAATCATCTCCACATTACTTCAAATGTCTAAGAACCTATAAATGCTATATAAATAGTGGTCCTAACTTTTATAGTTAATGATGACAAGAAAAATGTGCATATTCAATTTAGATACTTTTTTCTTCAGATACTATTTTACCTGACACTGGTTAAATATTTCTCTAAAACCTTTTAATACAGTTGGCTAACTATACCTGTATAAATGTTTTATTTGTACAATAATAGATATTTTAACAATAAAGTGCTTCTATTTTATTACTTTATAACATTAGATCATTGATTATCACATGTGTGATACTTTTGTCATACTTGAGAAAAACATGCAGATGTTAAGAAAGAGTTATATTTAGTAAACCTCCAAAACTATACTCTAAGCTGGTTTTATTACATAATATATGTTAATGGATGATATCTGCAAGCTCCGCTATGTTGATTATCTTGATACTTTCAACAACAAACTACAAGTATTGGGAATCAAGATAACTTTAAATTTGCAACATAATTACCACTCAGTAAATACTACTAAGTATAAGGCATATATATACTTATGTATTCACTCTCTATAAACATAAAATTCCTATACCAAATGGAAATGAATGGAAAGGATCTTGACTAAAGGCAAAAGTATAGAACTATCCAGATATAAAAATAAAGTTTCTTCTACCTAACCACAGTTTTGTGTTTCTTAGTGCTCAGCCAGCTCTAAAATTCAAATGGATCAATGGTTATGTCTTTGAATATATACCTTCTAGAACACACGATATGCACTTGAACAGAAAGTGAATACCGGATCAAGAAATAAATATATATAAGAACACAGGGAACAAACTATGCAGATTTGTATTTTGAAAGCTAAGAATATTTTTGACACATCCATATTATCTGTACAATTAATTTGCACTAGATTTAAAAACAAAACTTTGCTTTTCGATTTGCCAAAATTAATCCTGCTTATGAAAATGAAAAAAATTACGTAGTTTGTTTATGTGTGTGGGTATGCATACAAACCTGAAATTTAAAATTTAACCTAAAGTCACCAAGTGAGAGACAAGAATAGTTTTTCCCACTTCACTATTATCCATATAAGCTTTTTTTCTTTACATCTTATCTCCAATTTCCATTCATTTCCACACAGGATATAAGGCAACCTTTTCTCAATTTCTGGCAAAAGCTAAGCAACACAAATAACTGTAACAGTGATTTGTAGATTGCTGGAGTATACTTTCATATTTTTCAGCACAGCAACAGCCTGATATAATCATTTTCTCCAATGATGTGGCTTTCCTGTATGCAGAGATTAAACTACTCAGAGGGCGATCAAATATGAAATGCATTCAAATGATTCAAACCGAGATTTTACAAATCCAGACACACATATATATATATTATACTATGGCAAGCTAAGACTTCTTCCTATGCCCCTTCCTGCTTTTCACTCAGCATGACCAGCTACATCAAACCTCAGTGTGCTCGGATTATCTACATCACATTCAGAGTACGCTCAAGGATTATAATATATTGACAAAATGCCTCATCTTCAGAGGATTGTGAGGTTGTCCTCTGCCAGCTATTAAAATTCATATGAATTAGGCTCTGCTCTGCCTCTAGGAATTCATATTAGACTGGTATGTAAAGAGTTTTTTAAAGCAGTACATAGAAAACCTCTAATAAGTTCTCATAAAAGAAACCTTATCTAAGATGACCTGCAGAAAGACAGAAGAATTCAGGGACTTGGAAAACAGAGTTCTTTATACTGTGACAGTGAAGTCCTTCATTCTAGACCTAGTACACAACATTCAAGTCTCTCTTTGCCCAACAAACTACTCCAGTACATCAATTTTTCCCCCTGGTCAAATCTTATCCTCCTTACAATGTGACCTGTAGAATTTACCTATATATAACTGCCAATGGCCCACTAAACTCATCTAAGTACGTACAATTAGCAACAGAAATCCTGATTTCACACATTATTCTTGTTCTTGCCTCAACTCCACCGTATATACAAGTCTTCCTGAAGTACTAGTAAGGCCAATGTAGTATTAGCAGCACATAACTACAATTTTTCCTTTAATGAAATAAGGTCCCCATTTCTGCATGGCAAATGCACAGTCACATGAATGCCATCATCTTACAAGTAAAATTCGGATCACAGAGAAGAAAGCTAGCAGATGAAGAAATTGCTCACCTGGAGGAAGCGGATCAACAGATTGAAGTCTAGTAGTGATGGTGTGTAGGGTGAGGATAGCAAAGGAAAGCAAAGTCGGGAATGCTTGAAAAATAAAATATTTTTAGTTAACAAATAGAAAGACCAAGTGGGACAAAATGGGCCAACTGAATCATGAATCCTTCCTTATCTATTTGATTTTTTAAATTATATTCCAAAGAATAATCAATTCCTAAAAAGCTATAGTCATTGACAATTCCTCAGTTACATAAGACATAGTCTTCCTATGAAATCTTACTTTAAAGGAGATTTTCATTTCAATGAGAAGGAAAGGAGTACAAAGTATCTGCCAGTAACTCTTAGTCAATGGAGAACTTTATCAGTACAATGATATGTCCATTTGTTCATATAAATAATTTTCTACCTGAATGAATAGAAGATGCAAACCAGCAAATAACTAAAATTTAAAGTCCAAGCTCTTCTGTAACTCACCCAGACATCAAGTCTTATTCACAATGTTCCCTGAATCCTAAATATTAGTAATATAATACAGATTGTCTGAAGTCCAAACATATATTATATACAATTTAGTTTTTTACTGGTGAATTAATATTTAAGTATGTATTTACTTTAGTAATTGTTATCCATCAATACAATAATCTATATTCTCAAATACATAAAATATATTTATTTATAATATCTACTATATATTTTTGCATTTGATCTTAACCAAAAGGCTGAGAAATGATCAACTACTTAGTTCTAATTTGCAATGAATATCTCTTCGAGCCAAAACATATAACATAATATGATATAATACTTAAATTACATATGTATAAATTTTGAATGTAACTTTTAGTTAAATGTGAAAAGAATAACAATACAAATTTACTGAAATAAAACATTTTTCTCTTTGATATTTTTCCTTTTGTTTTATAAGCCTCTGACTTAGGTATATCATGGGCGTGTATAATTGATCTACTTCCTAGAACAAAGAAAAAAAAGAACATTCTGTTTTGCATTTGTATTACTGAAATGTGCAATGAAGATGCAGAATCAATTGCTGCCTAAAAGGCCTGCCAGAAACGAAAAAGGAAAAATAAATGCCTGCTGGTGAGCAAAGGTAACCTCATTTTTAAAACAGTCTCATTTTCTTAGCTTCATGACTAACTTCACATCTGTGGCTGCCCCTCCCTTGGAGTGAGAATAGGCAGACTCTAAGGTAAAGCTTGTTGAGTAGTTCCTAAGAGCTCAACCATTTTGTCATTGTTGCTCTATACATATTTCATTATTCTCCTCTACCCCCTGCCCATTTCATGTTTAATTTATGTGTTTTTCTCCTACTCTTAAAGCACAGCTACAACAACAGATGGGACATCTGAAGTCTTCCTCAATCACATGTATAAATGTGACATTCATTACAGTAAAAGAAACATAGAATCTACAGAATAAAGACAGTATCAAAGTATTTTCATTGCAATTATCACCTTAAATTTTTGAAAGGACATTAGAATTACTTCTAATATAAACATAAAAGGAAATGTGTGAAGTCTGTGATATTCATTAATTTTAACAACTATTAGAAATAGTAACATTTCTGTATATGGTTCAGTTTCCTTATATTTTAATGCTATGAACCAGAAAATGAACTTGTTTTCTAGCTGATGACTCACCAGTCAATATCTAATGCATAATGCATTTTAGATAAAGTCAAAGTACTGTATAGTTTTACAATAGCATAAGTAGAGCAGCATAAAGTATAGACCAACTTCAATTAGCAAAATTCAGTGAGTCTATGGCTGCACACTGAGTTCAAAAAAAGTCCTTCAAATTCATTTCCACTCAGCACTAGTTCATAGGCACATATTCAGAAATAGGGTCTGTATGGATGAAATTCTCTAGGATGAAGTGATACTAGGTTAAAGTTTGTCTAATACAAAAATTGTCATAAGAAGGCAAAGCAGGCACATAGGCAGAGAGATCTCAGAGGAACCATAGGAGCAGACATTAGAAGTAGATCTGAGATTGCTGATAATCACCAGAAGCTAGGAAGAAACAAAAAAGAGTGTCTGAAAGATTATGGCCCAACTAGTTCCTTAATTTTATAGGTATAGTCTCTGTTTCTCTGAGATCTTACAAACTTGATTTAAGATAACCAGTACCATCCATTGGGTAGATCTTGGTAGGAGTTAAAAGTTTACTGCATGTATTGTCCTTGGCTGGTGCCATAGTTTGAGCAGGACCCGTGGGCCCAGATCTGCCCATCATAATGATCTTCCTGTAGGTTTCAAGAACCCTCTGGATCCTTCTACTTCCCCATACTCACACGCTTCTCTCACCTAGAGTCCCAATAGGATGTCTTCCTCTCTGTCCCACTTTCCTGGTGTGTGAAGACTTTCTTGGGACATGCCCCTTGGGCTAGTGTCCAGACATAAGTGAGTATACATATTTGACCACGTCCCCTGGATGGGGAGGCCTAATGGCACTCAGAGGAAGAATAGCAGGCTAGGAAGAAGAGACTTGACACCCTATAAGCATATACAGGGGGAGGAAGTCCCCCTCAGTCACAGTCATAGGGGAAGGAAGTAAGGGGAAAATGGGAAGGAGGGAGGAATGGGAGGATACAAGGAATGGGATAAGAATTAAGATGTAATATGAATAAATTAATAAATTATATTTTTAAAAAAGATATCCAGTACCAACACTTTGCTACAGCAGCCCTTGTAAACTAATACTGCCCCTATCAAAAGAAAAATGAAGTCATTAAAGAAAGAATGAAAAATATTTATAGAAAGGAAAATGGTACAATTAGGTACTGCAAAGTTAAAAGATGACAAATCTAAAGTAAGTGCATTTTTCCTATGCAATGATTCCCAAATCCTTTGGCCAAAGAGTTAAGAACGCATGCTACTCAAAACTGATAAGACCAGATACAACAAATGAAAAGTTAATCTTTTTTTTCTGAAATCACACAAACGCATTGACTTAGAGATTGTCTCCAACTTATGATTATTCAACTTAGGTCTCTTTGACTTTATGAGAATGAAAAACTAACATGATTCCAGTAAAAAGAACTTTTCTATATTTTCATCTTTTTGTGAAAACGATACATGTTCTGATGTTCTCTTAAGGACTCACAGCTCCTGTTTAGCCACTTAACTATAGGGGAAGTCCATGGTAACAGGCAAGACAATGCTGCTTAGCAAAGATGACCAGTAGGTGAGATGAATTAAGTTATGCTCACATACACTATTTTCAGTTTCAGGATGGACTCAGTAAGTGCAACCACAAAGTCCAGGAGGCTTACTAAGATCCCTTCTTAAAATATCTACACACTATTGGCTGCTTTTGCTTGCTGTTTCCTAAGACTACTGAAGATTCCCTCTTTTTCTGATATTCTGTTTGAAATTTCTGGAAAGGACAGCACATCTGTAGTTGCACAAGAAGGGACAGCTTCTCTTAAGGTGTTTCTTTGCCCTGCATTATTAAATAAAATTTGTAACTAAAAATATTTGTACACCTAGGTGTGGTTATTTTTATTAACAACTACAACAACTAAGACACTAATCTTTTATGATTTATGCAATATATATTTGCAATGTTCTTTCTAGTCTCCAACTCCTCTCAGGTTCTGCCCCTCTACCCACCAAAAACAATGTCTTTTTCTCTATTTAAAAAAGAAAAATAAAAACAAAAGGTGAAAGAAACTTCTAAGAAACATGGAGACCTTTTATATTGGCTAACTACTCCTGAGCATGTTGCCTGGCCTGAAATGTGGTTGATACATACAGTGTCACTCCTTTGGAAAGTGTTGTTTTCTCTCCTAAAGCATCTATTGATTGCAAATCGCATCTTGCTCGGTGTGGATCTTTTGTTTCCACCTCTCTTTATCTATGCCGTCGCTTTGTCTTGCTTGAGTTTGTTCAGGTCTTGTGATTTCTATCACAGTCTCAATGAGTTCAAATATGGGTCTACCCTATCTTGTCTGGAAAGTGTTGTTTCCTTCAATTGAACCAATAGCCCTGGATCTTACTAAGCCGATTTATTATCTAGACTATTTCTTTTTGAATATATATATAAATGTATTACCATAGAGTTTTTCCTCGTATATACCGAACTTTAATATATTCTGTGAAAAGAAAAAAGATAAAATGTCAAAAAATAAAGTTTTAAACTAAACAATAATATAGGAAAGCTGGAAGGGATTTATAAGGATGGTGTTGTCAAATGGGGGAGGAGAATTAAGGAGGACATGAATGACTTTAACCACAGTACACTACATACATGTATGAATTTGTCAAGGAATATATAACTTTTAAAAATCGAGTTAAAGCTTTCAGTCTGTTGTGAACTAAAGTAAAACATATTATTTTATTACAAATTTACATATAATATTCACCTGCCCTAGTAAGTGCTGAGTCTCAGGATCAATTATCAATTCATAAAGTTATATAATAGTCCTTTAAGTGATTGAACCCAGTGATGTTTTAAATGTAATCACAAAATTTAAATATTCACTTATTTGTGCACTTGTTATTTTTAACTGCATGTGTATGCACTTATGTAAGTTTATGTGCATCGTGAGCACACAGGTCGATGTAGAAGCCAGAATAGGATATCATAACTCCTGCCGTTGTAGTTACCGGCACTTGTGAGGCACCATTTGCGTGATGAGAACTGAACTATGGTTCTGTGCAAGAGCAATAAGCTCTCTTAACTCCTGGTCAATCACTAGCATCCCCAAAATAGTATTTAACACATGGATGCAATAAAATGTGACTTCTGTTTAATGCTACTGTTCATAGTAGAATGACTCTACCACATGATAGCAGTGTCCTTATGTGATTACTCAAAATCCACTTTACTGTAGCATATTAAGTTACCTCTGCAACTTCACTTCAGATAAGGTTTTTTCTGAGGTCTCTGTCTACATCTTTTATTTTAGTAGTTTGTGAATAGGGATTTGAATCAATGAGGCCATGTTTTACAATAAAGAATCGATATTAAATTATATCTAATACTTGTCTATTATTCATTGCAATGACCCAGAATATAATGGAAAGTTAGATTTAAATTTTTGCATTATATTTAAAAAATAAATAAAATAAAAATTTGCATTATAGCAACTATAATCTAAGGTAGAACACTTAAAACGTTTTTGGTTTTCTACAGAATTTCTTTTGTCCACTAGGCTGCTTTAGTGAGCAGATTTTGTTATCTGTAATACTTTCTAGAAAGTCAGGAAGACATAAAAAGCCTTGTAATCATTATTGTCCTTGACAATGGCTACGAAGTAAGTAGAAATTACTGAAACCCTTTCACTTTTATCTCAAAACAAAATGTCACATTGAAAAGTTCAGATTGGGTTGTGATTAAATTTCAGATACTACAAACACATATAACTAAATTCTCATTTGTTTAGTCTTGAAATCAGAGATCAGGTACCTATGGATGAAAATATATCCACCAAGGTCAGAAACAAATCTTATTTGAAGTTTTCATTGTGAATTTCTCTAACTGTATAACAATAGCAATAACTGTAAGTGAAAAATATTTACAGCAGCTTTCATAATAAGAGAGAACGCAAACAATGCTAAGTTATGTGATCAAACATAGAAACTTTGTAGATATTCCACAATTAGAGAAGGATTCTTTTCTGGAGAGTGTTCATTATTCTGCTTTTGTAATTTAAGTACATTTTTACTACATAATAAAAATATTTTACTATGTAAAAAGTGAATGTTAAATAGGCTTATATATTAGTTTTAAAAAGCATGCTAAATTCAGACTGTAGTTAAATTAGAATGCTAAATACAGTATTCTAACTAGCTCAAGATAATTAAATAAATCCTAATAACAAAGAGCAATGAAATAGTGTAGGTTTTATTAGCCTGTCCTTAGAACTTTTGTAACTTGTGAAACACAAAGCATTTACCTCAATGAAGACTTTATTTTAAGTCAAGCAACTTATAGGTACTACAGTGTTGGGCTTAAACATGCACTGATTAAATTGTACCTTAAATCAAATTGGTATTTTAAAAGTTGATAGACCTAACAAAGAAAAAAAATCTACCTTTGTTTAATGTTGGTAGCCCTATCAAAGAAAAATATCTACCTTCTTTCAAATTAACTTCTTGGCCAACAGGTATATGTTCTTTAAAAGGCTGAGCATTTTCTCTTTTTTTTTCCTTTCTTTTATTTTATTAATTTATTCATATTACATCTCAATTGTTATCCCATCCCTTTTATCCTCCCATTACTCCCTCCCTCTCATTTTCCCCTTACTCCACTCCCCTATGACTGTGACTGAGGAGGACCTTCTCCCCCTTTATATGCTCATAGTGTATCAAGTCTCTTCTTGGTAGCCTGCTATCCTTCCTCTGAGATAACAAAGGTCGAGCCTTCTAAACATGGGTTGATTCTTCCAATTATGAACTGTGGTAAAATTAAACTGAAGAGAGAAAAAATGGAGACAGGCAGAACACACACATATATTCATGTGCACTTTCTTACACACCCTTCTGTAGGAAAAGTAGAAAAAAAGGCCAACATCATGAGGGAACCTGTAGTGTCCAGACCTGTGTCATTTCCAATAGATTTGCCTGTCTGCCACATTGTAAATAGGCTGCCAGCCCCAAGGGCTTGGGATATAAAAAGGACATGTAGAACAGAGGAGCATTCTTTTATGTAACCATGTGCCTCACTTGTATTTAACGCAGCTGTAACATTTATATTTGTTGCACATGAGTCTATATATTTATTTCATGTAGCTTATTGAAATTTGGTGCATATAGAATATTTATGATTAGTCCATGAGGATCACATATATCTGGTGCATGGGTGTCATATATTTGAATGAATGTTGTTCATTCATATTTGGACCACACTGGTCTTTCTATTTAGTGTATATGAGTCACCTGAATGTCAAAGTTGCTTGTTCTCTCACATGCAGATGCATTGAATATTGTTTAAGTCTTACAGTATATAATGAAGATTCTTGAGGCTTTAGACTCCTATATTTTAGCTCAAATGTCCAAACCTGGGTATTAGATTTTCATAATTATGAATAAATAAATTTTAGATACATTTGGAATGAGACAGATTAACTCCTGGCAACACCCAGCCTACCTCAAGGAAGATGATGAGCATTGAAAAACCTCCTTATGAAGGTGGCTTCAATAGTGGCAAACAAGCCACTGGGGAAAATGTTCTGGTTTCTACCACAGACAGAATTCTTCCTGAAAACTGGCAAGCTTGGATGCAGGCAGAATTGATGGACAAACTCTGCCGAGACAGGGTAAGCAAGTCTTCAATAGTTCCTTCCTGACTCACAAATATGTCTGTCAGAAATATTGGGCCAGAAGGCTGAAGATGGTGATGCTCCAATGCTATAGAGAATTCTGGGTGACTGTTCAGGCAGCAAGCCTTCTCTGTCATCTTCTCATTTGGAAAACTGCTAACCAGCACTTCCTGTATACTCAGGTAATTAATTTTATTCTTTCTCAAGTCTCTGATGGGGTTGAAGACCAGATAGTTCAGTTTTAGAATTAATCTTAAGATGTGTTTATGTCTAGATAGATGTTTTAAGATGATAATGATGAGATATAATAGATATTTATTTTCATTCAGAATTTTAGACTCACCATGATAGGAAAGATGTTTTCTTTAAGGCTGCCAAATACAAATAGCCAAAACACTATGAATGTAAAACATATATATATATATATATATATATATATTTGCTTGCTTTGTGGTTCTCTTGTTGTAGGTAGTTTATATATGTATAATAATATAAGTGTATATGCAAAAAGTATTTAGTAAAAATTTGATAAATTCATAATAGCCAGATCATGGAAACAGCCTAAGTGTCTCTCAGTAGAAGAATGGATAAAGAAACTGTGGTACATATACACTATGGAATACTACTCAGCTATTAAAAACAAGAAATTCCCGAAATTTGTGGATAAATGGATTGAGCTAGAAATTATCATAATGAGTGAGTTAACCCAGAAGCAGCAAGACTTAAATGGTATATACTCACTTACATCTGCATACTAGCCCAAGGGGCATGTCCCACCAAAGCCTTCACTTACCAGGAAACTGAGACAGAGGGGAGGACATCCTATTGGGACTCTACATGAGAAAAATTAGCAATAGTATTAGAGAAAAGCAGGTGGAGTTTAACCAGGTTCAAAGTTTTACTCCATGTGTTCTTGATGGAATCCCAAAAGCCCTATGTTATTTTATCTTCTTATTTATAAAATGGGGAAATTCATTCTCATTTGCTTGTATTGAAGAAATAAATTCATTTCTGCAGAGCCCTCAGGTTGGAATTTGGTGATATCTAGTATTAATTTACTAGGCCACAGGAAGAATGGCATATCGATGCAAATACAAGATAACTCAGATAAACCCTAGCTGAATGTAAGCCATTGTTTGCACAAAAATTATTAAAATAAGGAATGGATCAATTTCTCCTAATTGTCAAAATGATTGACAAGAAAGGAAAACTGAAAAGTATAAGAATGGGAAATGCAGTTGACAAGGGCCATACAAAGTAGAGAAGCCGAAGGAATTTAAAATGTGTGTCAATTTTACTATGAGATTTTTGTTCTCCACCCTCTTTTAATATATAAAACAGGCAGTAGAAAAACAAAATACTATAACAGTGAAATTTGGTAAAATGTGAAAGATGATGCTAGCTGTTCTTTCTAACAACATTTTTAGTATTATATATTCAAATTTTTAAAAAAGGAATTCTATAAGACTTCAGTTCTGAAAGAAAATTATAAAAGAGATGTGTTTTGCTTTAACATAAAATTCATTATCTGCCAATCATTTTAAAAGCTCAATGAGATGGCAAAACAAAATAAGGACATAGAATTTATTTTTTAATTAAATTTTGTGGTTCAACTGCTACCTTCAGAATTGTTTTCATTGAGCTGTATTAGTTTATCTACATCAACTTCCCGTGACAGGATGAATTTTCCCATACAAAGAATATTTTTAGGTAAGGATTTATTATATATTTTCCACACATGCTTGGTTAATGTCAACAAAGCTCAAAAAAATAATAAATATTCATTTCTACAATGTACTTTTTTTTAGTCTCTTAAAACGAATATACCTATCTAAGTCTCATCCCTTGAAGCTATTGTTTCTTTGACTCTCAGAGGGAAAGCGTGATTGTTCATATTTTATCAAGGAGAGGCAGCTTTTGATGCAATGTAATAGAATGCCTATTTTCCAGTTAAGAATATTGAGTTCAGGTTAGTTAATGGGAAAACAAAACTGGTTCTTCTGAATCTTCTTTGCACTACCCACCGTCAACCTTTGTATGTCCCCCTTTGGTTCACTTCAGTGCAGTAACCTAAAACAGGGTGTATGCATAATGCTTTGTTGAAACCAGTAAATTATCAGAAGTTAGGTATTTAAAAGCCCTGCCAGGACAATAGTTATAGAGGTTTTCTAATGTGGCTGTAGCACATGGTAACTCTGTCCTAAGACAAAGATAAAGCAGATTAGCAACCTTTCTATAATATGAAAATGTGATTTTAAAAAAACCAAAATTTCACTTCAGACTAATAATCTCAATATTTCTTTTATGGATAATAAGATGAAATTTAACTTTTAAAAGTGAAAACAACTTCAAATGAATTGACCAGCATTTCCATCTAGGTACATAGGAAAAAATGAGACAGAAGGCCTTTGTTGGGTAACAAATATAAACAAAACCAGTGACATGGTAAAAATAGATCTACAAAATATTAACCTAATCATGTATTTTAAGATAAATTAAAAATTACAAAATGTAACAATAAACGTGTGACAAAAAAAAAAAAAATCTAATCAATAGTAAGCAAGGAAAGCACAGCACATATTAAAGCTGAGAAAAAGACACTAGATCCAGAGTGAGAACAACATGAAATATGCAAAGATGCTGAAATTAAGCACTTGAAATGAAAAAGAAAATACAATGTGCAAATGGTGAAAGAATTCCTGCGGCACACATTGCCTAATCAAAAGAAGACAGATCAATAGTCAAAATTACAGAAAGAGCTGAGAGAATATGCTCTTAAAGGCAGGAAATTATTAGATTTCTCCATCTCCCCCACCCCTAATTTAGAAAAAGAGAAAACAGAACTATAGATTGTTTTATGTGCGCAAACTTTAAAAACACAAATCAATGGTACGTAATGGAAGTTTATATAAACTTCCAAACATCTCTTTGACACAATATCAATGCCTTTAAGGGAATGTACAGACATAACAGTAACAGTCTGAAGTCACTCAGATTTACCACAGCTAGTGATTAGCTAGGACACGGAGCGATCTAGGCAACAGCTAATCTAATAATTCTGCCATTATCTCTAATACTTCAGGTCTGAGCCTGGAGCTAAGAGGTTGTCAGGGTGGAGCTTTGTTTACATGGGATGGAGTCTAGTTGGGGGTAGAGATGTCAAGGCTAATATTGTCACCTATTTGTTCTTTTAGTTTTAAGTGTGTAATAGTTCACAGAGGTTTTATTCTGATGTTCTATGCGACGCTGAAGCAGTTTTTCTTTTCCTGATGTGGATTTATGACTTCCCAGTTGAGTTTTTAGCTCCAAAAGCCTGCTCTATCTATGTATATGATATCATCCCTGGTTTTCAGAACTCTATGGCACGAATGAATCCATCTCAGAGTTGGAAAAGCCATGTGTGGATATTCGGAGTAGGGTTCAGTGCTCATTGATTTATGCACAGTAGGTAAATTCACTTTACTACGTGGGATTGAAAGTGAATAATTCAAATTAGAAAAACTATAATGTGATTTTTTGTGTGTTTTTCAGAAACACAAATAAACAAACCAACAAAAACTGTCAAGGGTTCATAATAGCAGTTTCCCAGGTAGATGAAAAAACAAAGCTGTACAATTTTGTAAAGCTCTGATGACTGATTTCTGATTTTTGCCTTAAGCTAGAAACGTCATCATAACTTGTCTGTATCACTTTCCCCACATGGTCAAGAGGACAGTTTTGCTGACAGAATATTTTCGAAGAATATCATTTAAGATCAGCACACAAAGAACAAATCTTTAGTTAATAACAAAGCACTCTACAAACTATAGATATTTATAAATAGTTTGTGTGTGTGTGTGTGTGTGTGTGTGTGTGTGTGTGTGTGGTGTGTATGTGTATGGTGTGTGTGTGTGGCGTGTGTGCACTCATGCAAGGAATTCAATCAATGCAGAATATCTTTATTTTGGACAAAGTATGAAAAATTAAGGCAATTGATAAAATATCTTTATACAAAATCATGCTCTAATTTCTTACTGCTTTTTAATAGCTGCAAAGGTATCCCCTTCCCCCTTGGTGTCCTACAGAAGCCACTAAAGAATTGCTAGGATGTTAAAGCATGTCTTAACATATTTGAAGGAACAATGAAGACAGGAATTAAAATTCTGGCCTATTTGACACTAAAAGCAATTGAAATTTATTTAACATACTGTCACCAGAATAGGAACTCATGTTCTGTGAATTCTTTATACCCTATTCCAACTCTTTGTTGCACTCAACATAGTCTTTTTTGTTAGGAGTGGCAAGATATTAAAAGATAATACTGCATTCTAATATTTGCATCATAGTTTCTTTCAAGAATAACTTACTTTGACTTAAACATGACTATATTCTTACTTATGATTTAATTGAGTCATTCTTAATCAGGAAGTATTACATGGGGTGTTACAGCTAACTTTTGTTAGAACCATGACAATACAAGCTGACTTAGCAGAGAGTGTGAATTGAGAACTCTTCATGCTGTATATATAATCACTTATCTTCTTAATATTTAACATATTTCACTTTTTTAGAAAAATCAACACATTGTTGTGTTGTGATCTTATATGTGAGTCATGCAATTGGTTGTAAAACATATTAACATGACTCTTAAATAACAGCTTAAAACATCCTAGTATGTCAGCAAGAAGAAAAATCAGTTTAAGCTTCTAGCACACAGTGATTATGTGAATATTTTCTAATTCAATCTCTTACATTAATAGTTGTACAAAAGTACAAAAGCAAATAAGAGCTGTTTCTTATACCCATTGGCTAGAAAGAGTTGCATCTTAGCCCGAACACATGAGCTTTTCCCTTACTTTCCAGTGCAGTTCAGTGTCAAGAGCGGCATTAAGAAATGAAATTAGGTATAACAATGCATAGATTGTCTCTAAATATCAAATTCCTGCCTTAGGAAAAGCATGTGATAACATGTGAAGCAATAGTTGCCTAATAGTTTCCTTAAGTCTACTTAAAAATCCAAAATAATTTAAAAATTACTCCAGACAAACCAATTGGGCATCTGTCAGTTTGTTGGTGCCAGTCACCTGGCTGCGGGAGGGGTGGACGTGCACCTTCTTGGTGTTAGCCTTTGTGTTTGACTCCATCTATCAGACACCTCAGCAGCATCTCTGCTCTTTAAAGAGAAGGGAAAAGGCTTTATATTCACTGTGACTTTTCAATGTGTAATATTCTTATAATTTCTATTGTCAATATCCAAGATGTGTAAAATCATGTGCCTTGTTTAAAAAAGAGAATCATTAACATCTTTTATCCAGTGCTAATGACAAAAATATACTTAATTCACTGTTAACACTGTGAAATATATAAACTTTTACAGGATACACCTTTAGATATGGTGCAAATATTAACTAAAAGGAATCTAAAACAAGGATACTAATTTTTTAAATTGTTCTTTGCAAAACTTCTAAATCTGAATTTCGATTTGAAATAACTAACATTTTCTGTAAAAAATAAATGTGTTTTTCAGTCAATCATCTTTAAATGTTATATCTAACATATGGTAATTTATAAAGATTTAAAAAATTTTGAGCATATTTAAGTAATATACCTTTTGCAAGTTTTCCCTGTTTTTAACAACCAAAATAATAATTATTTTCTATTCGTTCTCTATTGTCTGTTGTCTAAAAGACAAGATAGCAGAAACACAAATTAGCTTTTATCCCTTCTTTCCAGCAAAACCCCTTCCATCAGCATCGACTTAACAGAGTTACAGGATTTACCCATTGCTCTCCTATATATCTACAGAACTGAAGTACATCTTGACAGAGAAGCCAGTTGATATTAGATCTGGATTTCAAAAGAGATCCTAAGTCTAAATATGTACATAACCTCGCTATGCATGAGCACTTTGTGGATTTAGTGAGGATTTGGGTTTTCTGCTCCATTATCTACTCTTTTATTAGAAAAGAAAATCCAGCAGAAGCTGGGTTACATAGAACGCCCATTGCACCCCATCTCTTTATGAGCAGGGGACTAACATCTGTGTTACAACAGATTTTATCTGGGGGCAGGGGGGCGGGGAACACCCAGTACATAATGGACGTGATTGCAAGCAGAGGCCTGAGAAACATAAGGTTATTCCCACCCCAGGGTCATATGTTTAAATACACCACAACTTTCTAACTCAGAATCAGTTCATTCAAGAAGCTTCACTTTCTATCTATAGTAAATCTGAATAGCCAAACGCTGCTTGCTTCTATGGGTGACTAACCAGGCCGTGAATTGCCTTTGCCATCTCTTGGTTTTGGAAGCTGCTTCCCTGCACTTCCTATTTATCATAATTTTAATCCTTCTCAATTTTGTGATACACTTGATAGTTCTAGTTTCACAGTTAGTCTTAAGTGGTTTAGGATTTACACAAATGTTTTAAGGTCTAAAAAGAAGTTTTAATATGATAAATAGAAGATGTGATAAAGAATTATTTAGGTACAAATCTTTACACTAACCTGGATAGGATAGATAGTATTTTTCTTAAGGTTTCCAAATACAAATAAGCTAAACATTTTGAGTGTAATTTTTACATATAGATTTACTGATTGTTTCATAACTGTTCATATACAGAAAGAAGGTTAATTTTTCAAGAAAAGGTTGACTATCACCAGGCAATAAATTGAAATTTGATTTCCCCTGAAATAATGAAAGTGCTTTTTTCAATTTTTATTAAATATTTTTCCATATTCATACATACATACATACTATATTTATATATACAATATAATACCTACAGCAAGAAGAATCACAAAACAATCAGGAATTATATATATATATGTTACATTCATAGCGTTTTGGCTATTTGTATTTGTCAGCCTTGAATAAAACATCTTTCCTATCTTGGTGAGTCTAAAATTCTGAATGTAAATCAATATCTATCATATCTGGTCATTATCACCTTAAGATATCTATCTAGACCTAAGAACACCTTAACCCATAAACAACTAAGTTTACTTGTAAAACGAAACTATCCAACCACAGACTATATATGATGTTGACCTAGAGCCTCTGCTCAGATGTAGCAGATAAGCAGCAGTCTTTGTGTGGGCCCACATATAGGGAGTAGGGACTACTTCTAACATGGGCTCTGGTTCCCAGCTTTGATCACTTCCCCCTGGCAGGAAGCCCTTGCCACGCCACAGAGGAAGAGGATACAGGTAGTACAGATGAAATTAAAGTACTTTTAAACTTTTCTATTGAAGACACAATACCCTTAGGAAAAAAATTCTTCCCTCCTTCGTGTTCCACTTGTCCCCTTTCTCTTCTTAGTTTCCCCCTTTCTCCCTGTGTTCTGTTTTCTTCCTTACCCTTACCGTTAATCTCAGTTTTACCTTCACTGGGTGTCTATGGAATCCGAACTTTGGCAGCATGCCAAAGTCAAGGAGTTCAGTTCATGGTGCTACATGAGAGGTGACAACCTAAAAAGTGCATATGATAGTATCTGCCCCTTTAGACAATTATTTATGTATTATTTATCAATCTACATGACACCGTGGTTGATAGCATATTATCGATAATTGGAAGGAGATAACACAGACTTCACATCTGCATACTTTAGACCTTAACTTCTTTATGAAAAGAAATAAAATTTATTCCTTCTCTTTTTTAGGTAGTAGAGAACTTCCAAAACCTCCAGTACATTGTGACTTTCACTTACTGTAACAGAATAGATTCTTTCTTATAAGGTAGACCTCAACAGTGAGGAGGTTAGAAAGAATACAAACATTACAGTCTATGTAGCACAAGAGATCAATATCTTGTTACTCCTCGTCAGGGAATTAAGGAAACATCTTGACCTAGCTTCTCAGGCACACAGGAGTTGTCACATGACTCAGATCCTTGATTAATAAACTCCAGAAGGAAACATCCATACACCAGGCATTGGCCTACATAGAACCTCTCTGAGGACTGAGGAAAAAATAGACCATCAAAATGGAACAGTCACGTTATGGCATACCATAACTGTTTTTGTACTTTACGTAAAATAGAAAAGCAAAGGAGAATTTCTTTTAACAATAATCAAATGATGGCTTCTGGAGAAAAGGTTTTCTTATGGAGATTTGGAAATATTTATTATATATGTTATATATGTATATATAACTTACTCTTGTATTCTGTATTTTGAAAGCCTGAGAAGAATATTAAATGGATTTCTACAGATGATATTTTGAAAGTTAACACTGACTTTAAACTGATTTTTTGTTACAGTTTCTGGACATTTAACTTATAGAAGAAACTTCTGTATGTAATAATTGGCAGAAAGCTGCATTCTCAAAATATATCTGCATATTCAATACCCATGGAATTTAAAAACATTCCATTTATGGTTAGCACATGAGATATTGCTGACAAAATGGTTACCGAAAAAGTAGCTATAGTGGTAAATATACCATATCTAAAAAGTATTGCAAATATGAAACCTCTCCATTATAGCTAAACAAAACAGAACAAACACCATCTTTGACCAAAAGAAGAACTAAGATTCTCGTGTGTGAAGTGATTTGTTTGATACTGCTGCTTCCATATTGACAGCTGCATGACTTTTACAATATCAAGATAGAAATAATTTTGTTATATATATTTGAATCTAGATAAAATATAAATATCAATGCTAGGCATAGTAACAGATGACTGTAGACTCAGGTCCTTGGGTAGATGGCTCACGCCCAGAGTTTAAGGCCAATCTAGGCTAACTCTCATTCTGCCTGATATAATCTGTCCCTCCTTATGTATTCCATACTATTACTATATTGTATTATATTACTATATCATATTAATCATATATATACATAAATATAATATTAAAAACATGGCTACAAAATATCCAACTTGTACTTCTCAAAGTTTTTCATGTGCCGGTTTTAATGTAATTGGTCTAAAAGTACTTTTAGTGCTGCAAGGCAGTCTATGATTGTTCCACAATTTATGAATTGGAAGTATCATTATCAACATTTTGCTTACAGACTTTGAAGATATAACTTGCACTGTTACATGGTAAGAATGACACTCTAAAAACTTGAAGTTCAAAAGGTTTAATACAAAATATTTAAATAATTATATTTGTTTTTCTAGCAATACAGTTATGTCAAAACCAGTGATAAAAACACACACACACACACACTTCAAAAGCTGACTGTATGTACAGAAGAAAAATCACACAATAAACTTATATAATTTAGGAAAATGGTTATTTGACTGAAATAAAAATCTGTATAACTATTTATCTCCTCTAATCAAAATTTATTTCAATATAGCTGATTTTTTAAATTAAATAATCATTATTATGAATAATTGTGTCTCCTTACCATAGGGTTTGAAATAATAAAAGTCAAAAGTAATTTGATTTACTCACCATTGCAAATACAGTATATATAATTATTCTCACTCCAGCCCATATGTAATCTCCTTATTAATAAACTGAAACTTAAAATAATAAATGAAAATGTATGGATTTATAATTTATCATATTCCTAAAATTGAACATTACATTAGGGAAATTATGTAGCATCTTAATTATTGATGTACCTATTAAACTTTGTGTAATATATCAAGTTTGCTTTAATAATTTTTCTACCTTACATATGATTTCATCTTGTGATGGGATATAATATTGATTATGAAAATATATTGATATTCATTGCATTTTCTACCTTTCTATAATACTAATATTCCTAGTATTAGAAAACTAGATGCCTAGAAGTCAAATGCTAGTAACTTTGCCATTTTTTAAATGAGCAATGTAGAATCAAAACCACAATCCAACATCCTCACAAATTCCTTTGAGCTAAAACACTGAGCAATTTGTGTCATTATTTTTCAACTGTAGAAATCCTTAAACCCCCATGTGTGTTTCTTTTTATAATAGAAATGAATGTAAAATCATTTGATTATAACACAAGCTACAACAAATCAAATTTAAAATATACTAGATAAATTTTATTATTAAATGAGTATTTATGTGTGTATATAATGTTCTTTGATATAAATAGTAACTTTGACAATGGGATTTAGTTTTATAATCTATTATTGGTACATTAAATGAGCAATTTCTTCCTCTCTTTGAAAAGGATGGAAAAGGATACTAAAAAGGTATGAGAAAGGGGGAAAGACCGTATTTGATTTAAAATAAATGAAAGATTGCTAAACTACGAGTTATCTTGTTTTAGTCTTCTGTCTGGCACTTTATATTTTGTCTTTTCATACTGGATTGAAAGATGTGTCCCAATAAAATGTGATGCACATTTTAGAATTCCATGATATAGATGTCGCATCTTTATGTATGAAAACAAATTATGACAGAAGTAGTTGAACTGGTTCATAGTGTATCTTAACTCACTTTAATAGGAAAGCTTTATTTTCTATGTCTTTTGTCAGTGTAAATAGATCAGTGCTGTCATTCACTAAACATGAGAATATGTTACACTATAGAAAGAATTTAAAGGAAATTAAGTATTGCTAAGCCAAGGTATCAGGAAATGTATCAACTTTTATAGAGATCATATAAAATTATGAGCATGCTTTCTGGGAATGGCTGAAAAATTAAATATTCCTCATTTTGTTCTTCATTACATAAAAACCAATTTAGTAATAGGCATGAAATTTTTATTTGATGCATGACATTGCTGAATATCAATGTCTGAATACCAGAGAACTAATGATAAAAAGAAAATGTTGTCAGTGTCCACCATGAAACATTATCAAGTTAAAATTATCTTCCTGAATTTTGTAAGCCTTTTTAACTTCCTGTTCTCATTGGCATTTATTAAGCTATAAGTCATTTAAATTGGTTTACTGGTATTAAAATTTAATAAGTTCAACTGTACTTTCAAAATAGAGTTTTATACACATTCAAACACAGCTTTGCCTTGAATTAAACAGTCAACTGTCTTTATCAGTTCATCTCATCTTAATCTAATTATTGAGGAAAAAGCAAAAAATCTATCAACAATATAATTTCCTGTATGTAGCAAATATTTGTTCTAAATAGGCCTATAATTGTGAGTTAAAGATTAAATTAACTTGTTTTATATAGATTCTCCTTGAACTTTCTCACTTCTAGTTGATACAGAAGGAAAATACGTAAGGCTAACTGTAAAGCTATTAAGCTTTTAATTGATGTATACACCTATGAAATCATTGTATGGAAAGAATTTAGCTTGTATTATTTTTAAAAATAAAGACAAAAATGCTAAAAGCTTTTCCATTAAGAAAAGCAATCACTAGAGAACTAAAAAAAAAAAAAAAAAAAAAAAAAAAGAGTGTTTCATTCTCTAGTTCCTATTTTATTTTCTGCTGTAGTTAGGTTTAACTACGTAGTTACTAATTACTGGCTGACAATAAGTTCAGGCTTGCTCAAAAATTTGAGCTATAGTAAAATTCTTTTTATGATCAAAAATGTACTGCTTAGTATAATTATACTCGATCATCCTTCTCTCAGAGCTGGAGAGCTACAGATTAATACATGAGGTTCATTCAAATAAATAAGCAGTTTTTCTCATTTACCCTGTCTCTTATTTTGTCCACTGTTATTTTGGTTTAAACCATTTGAATAGTTGCAATAGGTCTCATTGTCTTATGCCTGATTTTTGAAAAGCAACTGACTAATGGGTTGAGAAGTAATAAGCCAAAATTTTGAGATAATGACACGTCCAGTGAGAAAATAGATAAAAACATATACCAAAGACATTTCTCTGGGATGTAACTTTTAACTCAAATGCATGTAAGTTAAATGCCTGCAAAATGCTTCTGCCAAAATGTTGATACTGCATTTAAAAGCCACAAGGGATACAATTTTCAAAGGTTATACAGTTACCGTGTCAAATGAAGGGCACACAGTAAAGCTGGCGTAATGCAATTAGTATACACATTGTGCTTGGATTACTGTGAAACTGTCTAAGGCATAGCTAAAGGAGACATGATTAATATCACAAATATAAAAGCTATAATAAAGGATTCATGTTTATTAGCCACTGTTACTACTATAAGAATCTTCAGGTCTTTTTCAAATGTCATATTCTGTCACCACAGGAACACACTGAACATTTTCATATGTTAGTAATTCATGATATTATTAAATTTTGTCTGTCTTGGTTTAGTTTCAGTTACTTAATTTGATAAATAAAGTATATTTGCTTGTGAATATTATTGTAGTAATTTTAAGAGTTTGTAAAACTGCTATCTCTAAATTTTGAACTTATTAAATGGGCTAAAAGAACTCTCTAGTCAGAATCCTCTAAACCTTTCATCAGTGCAATGAAGTATATAGAAGTTCCTGAAACCAATTTGGAAGAAAGACCTTTTTTCAAAATAATGGAAATAACATATAATAACCAGCTTGAAGATGGTTACGTTGGGCATTTAAAACTAAAATAATTGTTTTAATACAGGATTTGTGAGTTGCAATTGCATTTATTTCTTAATTCTTTTTAGTTTACTGGTCTAGTTCTGTATGTGAAGATTTCAAGAAATATAAGTTGTTTTAGTTTCCTGAAAAGTTTTAGTTTTTAATCAAGAGTGTTAAAAAATTCAAATTTTCTTAAAAGTAATTTTATTAAAAGTATCTTATCTTGCAGAAATATATATGTGTATATATATATATATATATATATATATATATATATATATAGAGAGAGAGAGAGAGAGAGAGAGAGAGAGAACCTTATGTATATGATTCATTCTGGGGGGGAAAAGGAAGAAGCTAGCAAGTATTATCACTGAATGCACTGAGCAAGAACTGTTCTTTCTCATGTCTCATATGGTTGCATACAATCCATTCACCTTTCTATATGATTTCTATATTAAGCTCACTCTGTCAAAGTTGAACAGGAGTGTATGGCTTGTCTTCCTCAAGCCTGACAATTGAGTAGCACCGTGGTCCTTCTTTGTCCCTGCAACTCTCCTTGGATTTAATGGCTTCTTAACTCTTCTCTTCCCTCTTTAACCTTCATATGTTGATGAGAAAGACCTGTTCTCCAAAAAATCTATACCTACTATATTAATTCAGGAAATTTGTTAAGGAGGGAATGTTTTGAGTTGAGCAATGTTTTTAATGCTTAACTTTTTATCATCTTATTTGTCAGACTATTTTCCACAGCATCAATAGGATAGCTGAAACTCCTTAAAGTACAAGTGTATTCCTTTCCTAAAGAATATTTAAGGATTTGCTTTATGAAAGTAGTCAAAGCTTTTTCTATATTTAGTACATAACTGGTGGAATTCAAATAGAATTTGTCAAATTAGTCATACGGTGGCAAAACTTTTCAGTTTTCACATTTTAAGGAGCTTAGAAAAAATTAAACTTACTCCAGTGTGTTTCTCCTGTGTGTGGATAAGGCGATTAAGATCCAGGCATTAAGCGAAGCTCTAAGCTAAAGATGGATACACAATGGGTACTGTTATTGCATCAACAATAGAATTAAGTGTACTAATTCATGATCTGTACATATGTATTTGTGTAGAAGATTTGAAGTCTCTTCCTTTGTATTAATCTGTCATATGAAAAATAAAATATTTCCTTATTGTTGTGAAGCAATTGTTTAGTACAACATCTATATCATCTAAAAATGAGAGAGAAATATTTTAAAATACATCAATATTGCATGCATCATTTATAAAAATTACTCATGGGACTTAGAAACAACTTTTTAAAAAATATTTCCACTTAAATTAATGAAAAATAAAGGCTTTAGTGGAAACAATCACTAAGTTGACTGATAGCTGTATGTATTCATATTTATCAAAAGGGGAAATTTTTCTTACACTGTTTTAAAATGTGATATCTCTAAAATGTAAATACTATTTCTATATAAGTTGACCCCCCCCCCGCACTTTCTAAATATTGCAGAAACTGTAATGCGTGTGGAAGAATGATTTTATTACATTTTTCAATCAGATAAAAAGAAGTTTCAAAACTGCTTTTTTTTTTTTTCTCACTATAGCATTACTGATATAAATTCACCCAGGTCTGCAGTTTGTTTTATAAAAATAGCCTTACAGAATTCTAGACATCGTGAAATTCTTGCAAGTGCTAGAAAGGACAGCATCATAGTTGTGAGCACACAGATGCAGTTTTGGAGGCCCGTCCCTGCGCTGTCTTGGGTGATCGTATCATATAGTGAAACAGAGAGCACGTCATCCTTTCAGAGGAGAGCTAAGTTCTAACTCTTTTACCCACATTAGTAACGATGTAATAAGTTGTACTTCAGTAAATCTGAATAAAACATGTATTAGAGGCCTATATTAGTTAAATGAAAGTCTATTTTTAATGCTATGTTTTACAAAGACATTCTTCAATCTGCTCTTTTTATAATATATTTTATTAATTTATTCATATTATATCTCAATTGTTATCCCATCCCTTGTATTCTCCCATTCCTCCCTCCCTCCCCTTTTCCCCTTACTCCTCTCCCCTATGACTGTGACAGAGGGGGACTTCCTTCCCTTGTATATGTTCATAGGGTATCAAATCTCTTCCTGGTAGCCTGCTATCCTTCCTCTGAGTGCACTCTTTTGATAGTGAAAATAGGTGCTTTTAAAAGAAGAGTCACTTATTTAATGTACTGTGAGAGTGTAGAAAACACTGTTATTGGAAGTTGCTGAGCTGAGGCACAGATTGACGAGTGGATAGTAACTTAGACAGACATATGCTAGAGGAGTATATCAACCAGAATGAGTGCTGATAATAATAACATATTGTATGTTGCACAAAGTCTGTAATAAGATAGGATTACAGCACACACACACACACACACACACACACACACACACACACTATTGTTTCAGGAGATAAATAACAGATGCGCTTATTCTTACTTGAAAATTATACCATGTGACATGAACGAAATAATTATGTGATACATCGTATGTATGTATGAAGATTTTTTTTATTTATTCATTAAAAAATGAAAGTGAAGGGGAGTAATCCTAAGGATCTATTCAAGTGTATAGGAGGAAAGGTTAGCTCTAACCGAGACTGTTTCATTTATTATGAACTTCTAATTAGAATATTTCAAACCCCTGTCTACTGGATTATTGCACACCATCAAATAATGTCAGGTCCCTCTCTGTAGACAGTACTGGTCTTTTATGGGCCACTTCCTAATTTCATCATTGGCACCATTAATCTGTCTTTGAAAGGATCAGAAGTAATTCATTTTCCTTCTATAAAATACAAAACTCAAAATTGCTTTTTTATAAGTAAAAAGTAAATATGCGGATGAAAATATACTCCATAAAAATTCCTACTATCCTATCAATTCAAACATATTTTACTTTAGATTATTATAATAATTAGTAATTGAGGGAGCATGGTAGAGATTTCTGATAGCCTAGTGTTTAGCTGATGTGACTTATTATATATCTGAGTTAACCCAGAAGCAGAAAGAGTCAAATGGTATATACTCACTTATATCTGCATACTAGCCCAAGGGGCATGTCCCACGAAAGCCTTCACTTACCAGGAAACTGGGACAGAGGGGAGGACATCCTATTGGGACTCTAGATGAGAGAATCATGGGAGAATGGCAAAATAGAAGTAGAACATTATGATAGGCAAATTTGGGCCCAGGGGTCCAGCTCCAACTAAGGCACCAGCCAAGGACAATACAGGCGGTAAACGTTAAACCCCTACCCAGATCTAGCCAATGGCCAGAATATTCTCCACAGTTGAGTGGAGAGTGGGATATGACTTTCACACGTACTCTGGTGCCTCATATATGACCATGTCCCCTGGAGGGGGAGACCTGGTGGTACTCAGAGGAAGGATAGCAGGTTACCAAGAAGAGACTTGATACCCTATGATCATATACAGGGGGAGGAAGTCTTCCTCAATCACAGACATAGGGGAGGGGAATAAGGGGAAAATGGGAGAGAGGAAAGAATGGGAGGATACAAGGAATGGGATAACCATTGAGATGTAACAAGAATAAATTAATAAAAAAATTTAAAAAAAGAAAATACTGTTTTTAATTAATAATACCCAATTATAAAAAAAAAAAAAGGCTACAAAACAGTTACAGCCAGGTAAAAAATTTCAGGTATCACTTTATCATTTCTGAAGAAGTTTCAAATCATCTAATCACTGAACATTCTTGGAGGAAGTTAAGCTTCCTTTAGCTTTGCAAATCCAAATACATCTTCTTTTAGCCTATCTTGTTTGAACCAATCAGCAACTGTATATTCTAAGATGAAGATCATATGCTATTTCCCTATTCCAAATCCAGTTCATCATGTCCCAAATTTTCTCTCTAAATTATCCAGACAGTTTTCTCCTATAGCTTGTCAAATATTGTTGATGAGAACAGGAGATAAAGACCGGAGAGGCAATTTTAGTGACAGTGACCTCCAAAATGAGCAGCTCTGATTCTTGTCCTAGGCCAAAAATCTCGAAATGTCCTTGGCTTTGTCCTGGCAGGAGACCAGAAATGCAGAATGCCCTTAGGTACTGGCTCGAGGTCTGGTGCCTTACTATGTCTTTTCCAGGACACAACAAAGAGCACTGTTGTCCAGAAACTATCTGGATGTTGGGAATAAAACTAAAATATGTGAAAATTGCTTCTGAATGGGGCAGCTGGACAGACCAGCTCCTCTCAGCCCCTTCCCAAGCCATTAAAGCACCATCATCCCTGGATGTAGACCTTGGCAACAGTCTTTTCTTGAGACTCCTATTGCTATACAGGAGCTCTGCTTATTTTACTGGAAGCTCTCACCTGTGTACCTATAATAAACTTTGAAAACCTCACTCTCCCTCTCAAGTTCATTTCTCAAGTTTAAGATAATGGGTCCGTGCCATAACCAGCCAGTTGGGTTTGTGGTTGTTAAATTTCTGAGATACTACCCATCACCTAGAATGTGTTCCTAGTCACTTACCACTCCTGGGCATACTTCACCCAAAAGATGCTACACCATACAGCAAGAACATTTACTCAACTATGTTCATAGCAGATTAATGTGTAATAACCAGAGTCTGGAAACAACCTAAATGTTCCTCAATAGAAGAATGGATAAAGAAACTGTGGGACTACTCAGCTACTAGAAACAAGAAAATCATGTAATTTGTAGGTAAGTGGATAGAACTAGAAGAGATTATCCTGAGTGAGGTAACCCAGGCCCAGAAAGACACACATGATATGTATTCACTTATAAGCAGATTTTAGCCATATAGTAAGAATAAACATACCACAATACACAGACCTGAAGAACATAAGTAACAAAGAGAACCCAAAAGAGGATACTTAAATCTCATTCAGAAGGAGAAATAAAATAGATAGACAGAGGTAGCGGTTGGAGAGAGGTAAGAAAGAGAGCATAGAGAGAAATTCAGGTCAAGATCAGACCTGGGGAAAATGGAGCAAGAGAACTAAAGACATGAAGAGAAAAGAGAAACTGTGGGCAACAGCATCTTTGTGACAAGCTGGAGACCTAAGTCAGAACAGATCTCTAAGAGGATATGAGTGGGACTCTACCTGAGACTCCTAGTAGGAAGCACCCTCCCTGGAGACTGAAAAGACACTCTCTAACTAGATGAGATTCCTAATGGAGGGAGGGGAAGTAAATTGAAAATGGAACTCCCACTACTCCTTTACAGTGCCACACACCATCATTGTTAGTTATTTACAGTTTCCAATGTATCTCTTCCTGTTCAAAATAACTACCTCATAGTCTCTGGTCCTCATGAATGTAGATGAGACTTATTGACTTACAGTGATCCACTTATAACATAGTTGGCTCCTAAATTTATTTGTGTAGTATAAAGAGAGTGTCTTTATAAGTGGAAGCTTTAACTGTGTTATGTCTGCAGAAGATTTTAATTTGAATTTTTTTGCGCATATACAGAATCTTTATTTGCATCTGAAAAAACGAAATATTAACTATCAAAGACTTTTTTTCTTAAGGTATTTACTTGCTGAACATGAATAGAATATTACTACTATATTCCAGACACTCTGCAAAGACCTGCCTTCGACAGTTCCAGTGACTGGAAAAAATATGTACGTAAACATTAAAGTGTTCAGATTCGTAAGTTAAAACCAAAGTTCTAAGAAGTTTTGTTTCAATATTTTTTGTTATGCTAATATTTTCAGGATATCTGTTTGATGTGGAAAATTTTATATTTTCAGAAAAACTGAGAAGATACTACAGAAAATTGTAAACACTGCCTCCCATCTAGTAACCATTTTAATCATCCTCTCATTCACTCATCATCCTACTAAAATTTTACTGTCAACTCTTTTCATTGGCGTTCACATAGTAGGTCTGAAGTGTTATGCTTTATATTTTTGAAAACAGTATGAAATCAACAATTGTCTTCTAAAATCTTTGAGTATCACATATAACAAATGGAGAAAATGAGTAGAAAAAGGCGGAGATTGGGCTCATTTGAAGTACTGTTATCATTAGTGTCTTTCGCTGAGGGATCTCTCAATGAAAAACCACACTTAAGAAGGTAGGAAAGAATAGGCCCCAATACACTGGAAAAATCATAAAAACTTCCATTCAAACATAATATAATTATCTCTAGATTTTTTTCTTGTTCAATATTTAAATAAAAAATATATTCACAACAAGATAAAATATAGCATGAAGGAAACAAACTAGTTTGCTAAGCAAAGAAAGTGTGCTGTTAACTTCATCTTTGACAATCATAAGGATTTTTAAAGTGACACAATACTGACACAAGTTGACTTTCATTGTGACATTGAATCAAAGCATATAATCATTTGACTTCTTGTTAAAATTATTCATGATGCAGATAAACTCCCCCCAAGGTAGTATTAATGACACTGCTGTATTACTAAAGTGAGTCGGAGTGGTTTGACATCATTGAACTGACATCAGACAAAGCTTAGTTTCCTCTGAAGAAACAAGAGCTATCTGCTCAAAATAGAAAACACTAACAAATGCACAGCTTTCAAATAAAGTGGGGGTGGGTATGGGTGAGTAACAAACTCACTGCAATGAAAACATACGTTTTTATTTGCAACTCAACATTTCTAAAGCTAATTGAGGAGGGTACTTAAATTCTTTTTGTAAAAGGCGTAATACATACTCAGCATAAAATAACTTAGTTGTCCTATAGCTTTCAGAGAGCTGGTTTTTCTTATTTTTTTTAACTTTAAGTATTTATATAATGGAGTTTAATAAACTATTAGCATTCGAATGCAAAATAACTAAGATGATAAATAATGTATTTGAATATTCTAAAGCTAAGAGACTTATGCAAAATCCATTATTCTGCATTTTTATACATTTTGTAGTTTCAAGAACAAGTTCCCGGTGATCTGAAATACGGTCCGTGCACATCACAATATATTTGAGACAATTCTACACTCTAAATGTCAGTTAGGTATACACTTATGAATCTTTTAAAGTGTTTGAAATTCAAAGTATAAATGTATCAAAATATTATATATATTGGGCAACTATGTGTGAGTGCATAAAAGAGGGAATATGCTTAGTAATCAAATACCTCAAAAATTAAAGTTACAAATCAAATAAACAAATATATGAGGAGACTTATTTTTTCTAAAAACTGGGGTTTAGAAAACCTACTTTTTAAAAAATCTTAAAATACTATAAAGAAAATTTCTAACAAGCCGTGCTGCTGTTCTCAGTATGTTTCAGGAAGAAAGCTATAGAGAAGTAGTTTTTTAATCTCTTGTTTAAAGAACAGACTCTCCTTATGCTAAGGTGATCTCATTTCAAGCCCTAAAGAGGCACATTAGCCTTCTCTTTTCCTGTTGCTATTCTTTTTCTTAGTAATGTTTATCTTGTTCAGCAAAACTTTTCTTTTTCCATCAGTATTTTCACCACATTTCTGTTTAACTAGATGGATGTACCTAAACCGATGCATTTTAAAATAACTCTATGTACATGATATGCTGTATAGGTTGTAGTTATCATAAATAAATGTATACTCCTCTCTGTCTATTCAAAAATCTTATTTCATTGAAAATATGGCTTCTCAGTCTTGTAATATGAAGTCCTACTTCCGAGTCCTGAGACATATTTAGAGACTCTCCCTGAGAGTTCTATGTTGGAAACTCTCAGGATGAGCTTTTCTCTTGCTGATTTGTTTCATTTTTCTGTATCAATTTGATCATCTGTTCTTCCGAATGTGTCACTTTTCTACTTGCTCTTTTTTATATATACTTAATAATATATATTATATATATTTCTGTATATACTTTTGTAAAATACTGACAGACACTCGAGTGTAAAATAACTTAGTATATCCTGAAGATGTCAAGTCACATTACTTAAAGGCAGGAACATGCTTCATTGAGATAAACTGTGGACATTTTTACATTCCCTTTTGTCTTTCATTCTTGCTGTATCATTAATATCACTGATACTATCTGTATTTTATATTCCTCAGACAACATTAATCACTTGTCTAACAATATCATGAAAACATTAAAATATGGCCACATCTCTGCTTCTTTGGGAAATGATATTATCTTTATTTTTCTATTTTTCTTTTCTATTTATTGTTTTTTATTGTTTTAATGTTGTTCCTTTTGTTTCATTTTTCAGACCATTTCTGTATATGTATCTCATCCTCATCCTCCTGCTTCAGTTTCCTCTTCCCAAGGAGAGAAAAATGTAATCTACATCTCAAGGAGATAGATGCTTTTCTTGCTGGTGCTTGTTAATTAGACTGGAGCAACACTGAGCCCACTTCAAAGAAAAAGCTGGCAGTGTAGGCAGTGACTCACTGCAGGCTCAGAAACACTAGGAATTCCCTACGGAATGAAGTCGTGCCAACCACCTATGATAGGGTGGATACTGAGATGAGAAAAAGATACTGAGATAGAGAAACAGTCCTGGTATATAAGACAAGGCATATAAGGATTCTAAGGAGCTGGCAGGAAAGAATTCCTGTTGGAAATGCCACAGTTAGGGTGCACAAAACAAAGAGCTGGGCAGAACTTTTGTTTTGTTCATTTAGCTGCAATTTTATTATACAATGGCATTGAAGGAGAATAAGATATGTGAACTTCTTTTTCTCTTTTTTTTCTGACATTTTTGTTCTGCTTTTGATATTATGATTCATTATCTTTCCCTTCACTTTCCTGCTTCCAAACCTTCCAATACTTGTACTCTTTCAAATTCATGACTTATCTATTCATTAATTGTTGTTAACATATATGTATGTATGTATATGTATATTCTGTTTATTTTCAGGGTTGAACTTTCTTAATACATGTACAGTACAAGGTATTGTAGTCTATTCTTAACAAGGTCAATAAAATTTATGTACACACAGATTTATGAGTAGCTTATCATTCTTAGTTATTCCACTAATGAGAAAACCTAATAAATGTGCTTCTTTTAAAACAGATTTAATTTATTGCCTTCAAGTTAGCAGACATGCCATTTCTGTAAACCTAAAAGGTTCTGCATGTGAAAACAGTACATACAAACACGGGGAAGAAAAGCAAAACCTGGGACTTAAAATTTGTGCTTTGTATTAGGCAAAATAATTAAATGCTTGTTGGTGATGGCCATGACAACAACGATGATGCTGATGAAGGTTGAGGTGATCAGAGTTAAATAAGGTGGCTATAGGTGATACGGAAACACCCTTCACAATTCTATATGTGTTGGTAGAAAGATATAAAATGCAGTCTTTTTAAAGTGTCATTACCTATTTTTAACTTAGATTTCTACTCATACTGACTTCCAAACATGGCTTTAATGTTATTATTGAAATTGATGAATAAGTAACTAAGAAAAAAGAAAGATGAAGGCCTTCATGTTATGCAAGACCTGAGATACTGCTAAGGGCAATGTCTCTTGCAAGTTTCCCATGTCCTCAAGGTTGTAATCACATAGGGTGTGGCATCAAGCACATCTACTGCTGCAGGGCAGAATGGCTTAAAAGTACTTGGAATGATAGCTATTGATTTACATTCAGAATTTTAGATTCACCAAGAGAGAAAAGCTGTTTTCTTCAAGACTGCCAAATACAAATAGCCAAACACTATGAATGAAACGTATATATAATTCCTTACTGTTTCGTAGTTCTTTTTGCTGTAGGCAGTTTATTGTATATACATGTAATAATATAAATGTACATGTGAAAAACATTTTTTAAAAATGTAAAAAGAAATGTACTCTGTGTGGTGTTTCACAGTAGATGTCCAATATATGTTCTGTTTTGACTCTTTTTCTTTTTGGTCACTCATTGCTACCTAATTATGTTATTTAATTAAGTTAAATGTTATGTGCTTATAATTCTTCAAGTTTTTCTTCAAAACTCTAGATGTTTATGTTAGCTTTTAAACCTAACACTCAAGGAACAGAGGCAGGTGGGTCTTTTAAAGTTCTATATATATTTAATATGGTGACATCACTTTTGTTAATGAGAGGAAATGAAATGAAAAAATAGGAAAGAAAGAATGATAGCTCTGCATTTGGTAACCTATTTATTATATGATCTCTTTGGCCTTGAGACCCTTTTTCTTTCCAAACCTGCTCTGGTCTATCATTAAAAGATATGTTCTAAGACTAAAACCTGTTTAAGTTCCTCTACTCAAAATAAAGGTTTTAGCTGCCAGTGAAATCAGGTATACATTCCAAATTAGACTACAGACAGCTCATTGTCTCCAGTCTATCTCTACACTCCTCAACTCAGTAAGAGCACATCTGCTTATTTGCCATTCCTCAACTCTATCACCACTTACCACACCTCCAGCTTTTTGGTGCTCTGATTATTCTACCTGCACATTTCAACTAACTTTTTATCTCATAATCATGATTCATATGGAAGACCCTACTAAAAGTCCATCTATTTATCTAAAGATATTCGTTTCTACAGAAGTTACTTTTTATATTTTCAAAGCAGAATATGTGTAATATATTCATATATATATTATACATATATAATATACATAGGTGTATTTTCATATATATAAATATATGTATGTATACATATGCACATATATATATATATATACATATAGAGGTAAAAAAATAGAACCTTTGTATCCTTTAAGACTAAGAAGATTGCAGATAGAATATCAGGATATCATCACATGAATTCTACAGTACTATGCACTATGGTAATTTATAGATGCATTAAATTTACAAGATCTATCCTGAGGAAAGTTCACATATAACCTCATAAAATCACCTAAAATTTTTCAGTTTGAAATTTCCTTAATATTAAGTCTACTTTATTTTGTTTTCTAACAGTATGAAATAATACATGTCTTATCAAACTGTACTATATAATTCATTAAAATTTTCCATGGCTTTTCTTGCCATCAGCTCTTAATTCTTTAGATATTGTTAACATTGTCTGTGTAAAAGTTCCAATGTCTATATAAAGAGTACTTTGTTCTATGTAATAAATAAATATAACAATTGAAATTAGGATGGAGTGACTTAGGACCAAGACCAAAGCAATTGCTTCAATGTCTTCCTTCAGTATGAATCTCAAAATGTCGAAAAAAAGAAAACCAAGAGGAGACAAATCAATTTCCATAAAGTATATATTTCGGTGGAAGTATTTCTTATATCAGACTTGCAATCCATAACAACTCTACTCCAAAGGATTGTATGGTTAAACCACTTTAATGGTCAATATTTGGTGATCATATAAAACTCTTAAAATCTAAAATATTATTTTTCCTTTATCAAGTCAAATGTTGGACCTGAACTATATATTTTACTATGATTTCATAAGATAGTGGATATAATAATTTCTCTAGGGAAGATACCTTTTCTTACACTGACACTTGAGGTTTTACCATTCTAATTGATTTTCAAAAGCTTAAGAAAAGGTTACAAAAGACATATTCACCTCAAGTGTTTATGTTCCTTAACAAACAATTTAAAATGTAAATATGACTGTACAATGAAAATTGATTTGAACTAACTAGGATTAATATTTCTGTTATTTATTCACCTCATTTAATGTGACTATTTCAACTCTTTACTATAAACCACTGTGTTGAGTTAGGATGCTGTCATGGGCTATTGACTGGATGCTTAATGCTATGTAGAGGAAACATATCATTTTTCAAAGTTATGAAAAGATTATTTCAAGAGACCAGCTTATTCTGGGAAATACAATAAATATCATGATATCAATCTTTAAACAGTCCTAAGAGATGAGACTGAAAACTGAAAGTCAAATGAAATTTGCATGTTGATATTAATTTACTTGAGTTGACATATCAAAGGTTCCAAGTTTTGTATTTTACCAATGGTATGTGCAACACACTAGCCTACCTGTTTTGACAAATGAATGTGTCATGATCAAGTATTTTGTATTTCCTGTTATTTTTGGGTTTTCACATATTTGAGTGCCATTTATATAACAGATAATCTATAAAGAGAATTAAGATCAACTCTGCCTTTGATGTTATAGGGAAGATTTAGAAGTACATATTTTGAGCAGCAATTTTTTTCAGTTCCACATCGATGTTACCAATTTTAATCTCTCCTTTCTAACAGTTAAAGACAAAGGGTTCCTTTGAAACTCTATTATATGTTAGGGAGTATCTTTCCTCTACTTCAGCTCATCATATATGTGCTGCTGTTTAGAGCTTTCACTTTGTTACTTAAGTGTTTCAGTCACTGAATAGCCAAAGTATTTTCCACCTTGGGATTTTGCTTCTTACTTGCCTTCCATTCCATATTTGCTGTCCCTTTTCTTAGATAATATTTTCTGTCTTCGCAAAAGGGCAGACTTTCATGGTACACACTTCTGAAGCATGTCTTTTTTTTTTTTTTTTAATGACCCTGTCAGAGCTGCTGTTATGGAAATTAAATGTGACCTGTTGGTTTTTGGAGGTAGAGCCTTATTTTGCAAGAGTTTCCTATTGTCTCACAATGTTTCTTCCGGGCTATTTTTAGCTACTAGGACACCATGGCTTCCTACAAACCCCGTCTTTTATTTAGTGACCTTTCCTTTCTTGTTGTGACTGACGATTCCTGCTTCCTGCCCATTCTTCTCTGAATACATCAAACTATTCATTATACCTCAAGGTTGGATATATTTTGCATACCCAATGACTATTTATACTCCTTATGGAGTTTATATTACCTTTCACAATAAAAGTCATGTTCATTTATTAAGTTCTATCCAAGAATCTTTATTTTTTGAATTATTCATTAAACAATTATTATTGTGGATTACCCCCATTTGCAAGCCTTACAGTCTTAAACTGACATGAAAAAAATACTTTATGTTTTTCATATTCTGTTAAGTATTGAATGGTCTATTCTTACTACTAGACTATAGGTTCCTTCCTTTCTGAGAATGCCGAAAGAAATATCATCTTAGAAGGATTCAAGGTTCTGTGTGTGCAAGAATGTTTGCCTCTTATTCTCAATCATTACTGTCTGCAACAGTGCCTGGCACATACCAGAAATTCAGTAAATGCTGCACAAGAAGTCATTCCAGTTAGAGTAGTTCGTTGATGCATAGTGCCCACTACTCAAAGTTGTCAAAAATCAGTGTAGTATTTAAATGATTGTCTTTCTTCCAAAAAGAACATTATTAGCATCCATTAGTGAAGGCGTGCTGAATCACACGTGGCAGACTAGGTTCAGACTTAGCTGGTGAGACACGAAATACCACCATACCAGTCTAATTTTACTCTAGACCAAAGTAACTTTACCTGATTAATGTATTTATTTAACTTGACTACCAATTGTATTTCAACTGTCAGAAATTCTGAAAACCTAGGCCACAGTTCAACACTTTGTATCAATCTCTCCAGATGTTGTAGCCATCCAGAACACACGAAGTCGCTTCTGCACCTAGGAAAATGGTTGTGGCATTCTACATCTTCTGAATTTTGAAATATTGAGGCCTGTGGATTTTAATCTGGTCCATATTTCTTTTACAAGAATAATTCTCATCTAGTTAATTGGATTTAACATAAGCTATACAAATGACTTCCTAATGTATACATTTTGACCTCTCTAATTACCAAATGAAATTTTTAGCTGCTTCCACTGATAATTCCATATTATCGTCTCAAAGTTTTCTAAACCAATATTTCTACTGTAGATGCTCCCCTTGTAAATTTATACTTTCTTAACAACTTTCGCAATCTGGATTATTGCTTTCTGAGTTCCAAACATCATACATATGAGCTTGAAAAACATATTGAGATTAATCTACCTTCCTGTTTTAGAATGGCCTCCTACAATATCTGAAATATTCTTTTTTCTTTTTTTTTTTTTTTTTTTCTTTTTTCTTTTTTGGCACAATTGAGGCTCTGAAAGATACAGTCTCAATTAATTACCTATTTACTCACTTCTATAAAAATAAGCATTGATCACACCACATGCTGGCGAGGATGAAGAGAAAGAGGAATGCCCCTTCATTGCTGGTGAGAATGCAAACTTGTACAATCACTTTGGAAATCAATCTGGCGCTTTCTCAAAAAACAGGCAATAAGACTTCTGCAAGACACAGCTATTCCACTCCTTGGAATATACCCAGAAAAATGTTCCACCACACAGCAAGTATAAATGCTCAACAATGTTCATAGCAGCCTAGTTCATAATACCCAGAACTAGGAAACAGCCTAAATGCCCCTCAGTAGAAGAATGGATAAAGAAACTGTGGTACATTTACACTATGGAATACTACTCAGCTATTAAAAACAAGGAAATCCCGAAATGGATGGAACTAGAAATGATCATAATGAGTGAGTTAACCCAGAAGCAGAGAGACTCACATGGTATATACTCACTTATAATTGGGCACTAGCCCAAAAGGCATGTCCCACGAAAGCCTTCACTTACCAGGAGATGGGATAGATGTGAGGACATCCTACTGAGACTCTAGGTAAGAGAAATATGGGAGATGGGGAAATAGAAGGACCCAGAGGGACATAGAAACCTACAAGAAGAACATCTTGAAGGGTGGATTGGGGCCCACAGGGGTTCTGCTCAAATTATTTGCACTAACCAATGACAATACTAGTAGTAAACATCAACCCCCTACTCTGATCTACCCAATGGATAGGACATTCTCCACAGTTATGTGGAGAGTGGGGATTGACTCTGACATGAACTATGGTGCTCCATATTTGGCCACCTCCCCTTGGTGGAGAGGCCTGATGACACTCAGAGAAAGAATAAGCAGGCTACCAAAATGAGACTTGATAGCCTATGACCATATAGTGGAGGGAAGGTCCCCCTCAGTCTTAGACCTAGGGGAGGGGAATAGGGTGAAAGAGGAAGGGAGGGAGAAATGGGAGGATACAAGTGATGGGATAACAATTGAGTTGTAATCTGAATACATTAATAAAATTAATTTAAAAAAAAAGAAAGTAAAAAAATAAGCATTGATCGTTTAGAGAAAACCAACACAGAAACCTTTGCTGTGGAAAGCCTTAGTTAAGATAAATTAAATAATAAATTGTTATGAGTCTAATACAGGCACCAAAACTTCTTAATCTTTAGCAGTGGTCATTCCTGGTAAGTCTCCACTGCCTCAAGCTGTCTTTTTTCTTCCACCCTAGCTTCCTGACTTCCAAGACAATGAGAGATACACAAAATCTCCTTAAAATAAAAGTTAAATCTTTAGGCTCCTGATGATCCAGTGATCCTCCATCTGAGTTCACTTCACTGGGTTTCTAGGCACCTCCCCAGTCTCACAGCTGCCATGCGCACTCACACCTCCCTACCCACCTGCTCCTAAAAGCAGCTTCTCACACATTGCTCGGTATCATTTGTGCCTCCGAGAGTGGCCTGTCACCTCTCCTCCTCCAAATTCACTCTGCCAGGTTAACCCAAGGAGTTTCTCAAATGTCTTCTACCTCAGGGTCTTTAATCTGGGCTCTATTTCCCTTCCAAAATAACATGATTTGTGTGGACATACACCTCACTTCTCTGATATCATAGCTCATGTGCCAACTTCTCTTCAACAGCAAAAGCTTTTTGAGGACATCATTTGAGCCTTAACGCATCTTTGTAACCATTGTCAGAGTTACTCTTTATAAGAGAATAAGTGAGCAAACAAATGCATGAAAAATTCCTCTGCTTCCAGCATTCCTCCTTGCTCCTCTATATCAGGGAATGGAAGTTGGGAAAGTATAAATGTTGAGAACAATGAGGAATGCACTGTCCCAGTGTTTGGTGATAGGTATTACTGTGGTATCAATGACTACATATATAACAATATGTTTTATTATCCTTTCCCATTCTTATGCAAATATAGTTTAGAATCAACAATCAAGTTGTAAATTTTGACTGCTGACATATTCGTATCCATAAGAAATAAAAGGTCCTACAGAATCTAGATCTGGTATGCCCAATGTAGACTGAATTTTCAGCTGTGTGTTACAAGACTTTGGCAATATAGAACAGAAAGAGCTGCAGCATTGGAAATTATAAAACAGAAATTACTGTTGCCTGTGCTACTCCCCTGCCTACTAGAGAAGTTGTCTTATAAAAAACACAATTATATGTCTGACTTCATCTTAATGATTAAAAATATCACTTTGGTTAAAAATCAGAAAACCTCTAATGCCCGAATTAAATTATGAAAGTAGAAAAATAAAAACGGGGCGTGGTTCTAACACCTATTAAGTTAGCAAAGCTTATTTATTGCTATTTAATTAAAATAAGGCAAACTTTATCCTGAGTATTTGCAGTTTAAAGGCGTGTTCCTAATTTCAAAAATGTGCTAAATATTAGTAAAAGATTATTTTTTAAAAACCCACACAAAGGGACTGGAGAGATGGCTCAGTAGCTAAGATCATTGGCCAGTCTTCCAGATGACCTGGATTCAATTCCCAGCACCCAAATGGGAGCTCACACCTGTCTCTAACTCCAGTTCAAGGGGATCTGACATCCTCATGCCAATGCACATAATATAAAATTAAATAAGTTACTTTTTTAAAGACACAAAAAGAAAAAATATTTGCTTTTGTTGGGCTATTGAGAAGTATAACCATTCTAAGGCGTAGTGACGATTTTGGACCTGAAGAAGTCCAAATGGATTAAAATTTGTATGAGAACTTCTTAGGAAAAGTTATTTGTATACTTAGTAATGGAAGAAAGTATCAAACTGACATTGAATTTATCATAAATCATTTCACTGTACTTAGGAGTGTTTCATTAAACAACAAATATGAGAGGACAAAATATGTTCGCACGTTATCAGCTGCTGGGTAGCAGAAGCAGATGCCTGTGCTGAAGACAAGAATTCACTAAAACTTGGTTAGTTCAACTACAGCACAGCCATGATAATGAAAAAGTCAAAATAAAGTAAAGATCATAGATTGCTGAATGTTTTTCTCTAGGCATGAGGAAACCAAGTCAATACTTACATCCCTAGGAAGGCAGCCAAGGAGTTTGGGGCTTCTGACATGCTGGTGGATATGAAAATTTTTACATGGCTAGAAAGTCCTTGCAAGTCTTCAAAAGTAAAACATTTTTAAAAACATCACTTATATGAATTATGTGCAAGTTATGTCTTTGAAATTTTGCTTATGCCTTTGTTCTAGCATTAAATATTCAGCAGCTCCTTTCCACTCTTCTTCTAAGAAATTAATTTTCAATTTCTTTCCTAAGAAAAATTTATTGTTGATGAGTTTGCAGCAGCCCTTTTTATCAGCATCATAGACTGGCAAACACTACAAAGAGGATGGACTTGCCCATCACCTCTTCATGCTTGTGCAAGTACATTTGCTTTGCCCCGTGGGAAGGCATGGGAGGAGTAAGGGGTTTCTTTGTGAGTCAGAACTCCAGAAACTATAACACGGAGCAGAACACAGAACACCTGAGAGTGCAGAAGGGCTGGCTGGACTCTAGTTCTCAGTTGCAAGGTATTTTCAAAATAGGTCAAGTACGTGTTCCACTCCTAATCCTCGGTTCAATAATCTACCTGAATCTGAATGAGGACTGTACAATTGCCTTAGCTTCACCTCATTTCCACTACAGTGTCCCTCATTAACCCTCTATGGCAAAGAACAAGTTGTGAAAGGCTTCTTAAACTGTCTTCTTCACAGGTACAAACAAAAATACAGTGGGAATTTAGTCCTATTCAGGAAATCAGGGAAGGTGATTTGAAAGGATTGGGACCCATCTCCACCAAACTGGAAAACCATAAAACAAAAACATGTTACTGAAGATAGATTAAGCATGATTTCATTACAAAGCCCACAGGGAGAATTATTGATACATACTAGCTTGGGCAACGAAATTAATCATAGGAAACCAAGTGCGTTTGACATAGTCTGTGTTTTCTGTGAAATTATAATAACTAGATTCTATTGTGAAATTCTTCTTAATAGAATGAAATGTAAGAAGTGTTGATCTCTCTACATGGAAGAAAGGTAGGATAGCCATAAATTAGAACAAACATAGAAATGACTTCTAAAATGAGCTATGAGGACAAATTTTGATATGACAGCACCTAGGAAGCCAAAAAGTTACCAGAACCCCACAAGAGGTGAATGAACTCCCCACAACACAGGCCTTAGATCACATGATGCAGACCCTGCCACCTCTGGTGAAGGTTGCCAATAAAATTGCAAAGCAGTTTTCTATTCTGCGAGCTGGCTCAGCTTCTGTGAATCAGGAAGAAGTAACAAGTAGTTTTTATCCATGGTAAACTCAAAACTAGTATCAGGTAGACAAGTGTGTGGCACGTATTTATGAAGACATCCATTTACTATTTAAAAATATAAGACCCAGCTATTCCACTCCTTGGAATATACCCAGAAGATGCTCCAGCACACAACAAGAAAATTTGCTCAACCATGTTCATAGCAGCCTTATTCAGAATAGCCAGAACATGGAAACAGCCTAAGTGTCCCTCAGTAGAAGAGTGGATAAAGAAACTGTGGTACATATACACTATGGAATACTACTCAGCTATTAAAAACAAGGAATTCCCGAAATTTGTGGATAAATGGATTGAGCTAGAAATGATCATAATGAGTGAGTTAACCCAGAAGCAGAAAGAATCAAATGGTATATACTCACTTATATCTGCATACTAGCCCAAGGGGCATGTCCCACGAAAGCCTTCACTTACCAGGAAACTGGGACAGAGGGGAAGGCATCCTATTGGGACTCTAAATGAGAGACGCATGGGAGAACAGCAAAATAAAAGGATCCAGAGGGTCCTAGAAATCTACAAGTAGAACAATATGATAGGCAGATTTGGGCCCAGGGGTCCCGCTCAAACTAAGGCACCAGCCAAGGACAATACAGGAGGTAAACTTTAAACCCCTTCCCAGATCTAGCCAATGGTCAGAATATTCTCCACAGTTGAGTGGAGAGTGTGATACGACTTTCTCACATACTCTGGTGCCTCACATTTGACCATGTCCCCTGGAGGGGGAGACCTGGTGGCACTCAGAGGAAGGACAGCAAGTAGCCAAGAAGAGACTTGATACCCTATGAGAATATATAGGGGGACGTAATCCCCCTCAGGAACAGTCATAGTGGAGGGGAATAATGGGAAAATGGGGGGGGGGGAGGAATGGGAGGATACAAGGGATGGGATAAACATTGAGATGTAACAAGAATAAATTAATAAAAAAAATAAATAAATAAAAAAATAAAAAATAAAAAAAAAAAATAAAAAAAATAAAAAAAAAAAAATAAAAAAAAAAAATAAAAAATAAAAATCAAACAAAACTACTCCTTTTTAGGCAATATTTATAAATCACTTGGGAAGAAAAGCTTATTATTAACATTAAAATCATTTCTAAGACTTAATTGAAAACCAAAAGTAAATACGTCCATAATGAAATCAAAGTATGAATAATATTTTGAAACCTAAGTGTAAGTTAACTTCAAAAGCTCTTGAGAGAGTTTTATTCTTAATAAAACCATATGTGAGTCTTCTTTACAAAAAAAAAATAGCATTATATGTATTTTATTGGCTCTTCATGTAAGTAATTTTTATTTTCATGTATTTTGATCAATTTCTATCAATTATTAAATAAAAATGTTTATTAAACATTATAAAATCTACTTTTTTTAACAAAATAGAAATGCTATTAAACTTAAACAAGTTAAGTTCGTATGGCTATCTAATTATCTGCTTATGCACCTATCCATTTATGTACTTGTATTATTTGATAAAGGTAGAAAGGGACAGGTAGAAAATATGATTAATAAATGCAGATGAAGGCCATGCAATTCAGTGAAAATAAAAGGAACTTAAGTACAATCTTTAGGTTTTTCTCAACACAATAAAAGACATTAAAATAGCTTATTTCTCCTAGAGGTTTTATTAACATAAAAACCTTAAAGCTATCATCAGCTGCAGTGTAGTATATCAGACCTTCAATTAGCTGCTGAAGCCTTTCAAGTATTTTTGCTAAAATAATGGGCAATGCCTCCTGCTCTGTATTTGGTATTGTTAAGCTGATGGCAGCAAAAATATAAAGCTATCAGGAGAAGAACAAATGGATGAAAAGAATTAGCTCCACAGAAGTGGAGAGGAAAAAAAGTGACATTTAAACTAAGAACAAAATCTCAAGATGTGTAAGTTATCTCATACGATTGTTAGAATAGAAAGGACCATTGGTAGTATGAAGAATTTTTGTGGAACTGCGATTCATTTATGGATTTTAAATAATATAATTGAGAAAGAAAACATGACCTTTGTAGAGAGACATCACTTAAGCAAAAACAAACAAACAAACAAAAAAAAACAAAAGAAATGACATAAAGATACAAAATACGATATGGTGCTGATTTTCAACTAAAATCGCATATTGTCATACATTTTGTTAGGCAAATAAGATCTTTCTATTTGCTGTTTCCTCTTGCTTTCTCTAGAAATTTTTGAGTGTATTGAAAGTTAGAATGCAAGATTTGAACTCATCATGAGATCATTATTTGTACATGGCTGTCACCATCAGCAAAGAATGTGTCCTCTACACATGCTCACTTAGGTACGTGTGGCACCGCCTGTCAAGGCGATTCTCTAACAAATTAGCAGGATATATTGACCAAGAAAATAGCTACATACTTTTCCAATTTCTTCTGAGTAAACTGTTTATCATTCAACTTATATAAAACACTGATTAGAAGACAGGCTCTGAAAGCATATTTTTGATGTCACATAGTTGTATGCTGTTTTATTTCCAGTACTGTTTTCACTGCTTACGACTGGCATGCATTACAAGTACGTAGCTCTATTAAATGTGGGAGAGATGACACGTTTGTAAATGCTAAATAATTAAATGGCTAACACTGAACTAAGTAAAATGAGTAGTTAATACTCAATTGATGCAGTCCCAGAACTTTGATTTCTTTTCTTAGCATGAATGATATCAACTCAGATACTAACTTACTCACTAATGGTGTCTTGATATTTCACCACAGCCAATCAACACACATCCAAAAGACCACAGAAACAACCACCCATTTGGAGACAAAGTTTTTAGAAAATTCATGTTTTGCTCATATGTACTTTTACTATTAAACAAGTTAATACTTTTGAGTGCCTTTACTTTCTCCTATCAAATAAACAAAAATTTTAACTATTTAAGGTGAAACTGGCTAATGTTCTAATGTTTCAATGTTCTACTTAGACATAAGAACCTAGTAAATTCTAACTCTGTTCTCTGAATTTAGATACCCAGAAAAAAAAAACAGACATACATATACAAAAGAATGACAGGAAAAAAAAAGAAAAACAAAAATAAATAAATAAATATATAAATATATATATATAAAAAAAAGAAAGACAGAGAGACAGATAGGATAGCGATGAAAGACATGAGAAAAAGAGAGAGATCTCAACTATGCTAACTACATATGCTTATTTGAAGAGAACATTTAGGGTCAGTTCATTTTAAGGTTTGTAAACATCATTCGCTAAATATTAGAACAAATATTTACTAAAGTAGAATGTAAAAAAATTCATGGATCCATAAGTAAATAAAGTATTATAGCTAAACTTATTTTTAAAATGGAAGCCAGTGTTCTTTCTTGCATTAACCATAGATCCCCTCAGTCTGCCTTTCAGCTTCGTAAGAACCTTCCAGTATATTTCACAGGAATATGTACAAATACTTTACATGACAAGAGACATTTATATTGGGAACTTCACCCTTATGAAGGCAATTATAAGTAATATTAATTGAAATAACCAATGACTTTGACTTTCTTTATGAATGATAGCAACATTACCTTTTGATATTGAAACTGAGGACATAGTATTATTCTATAATTTATATTTTCATGGCATACTTAGCCATTTCTTTTTTTACAGGAGAAAATACACCAAATACATTACTGCTATAGGTGAATGGATATAAAGGAATTATTGTTTAGAAAGGGGTTTTGCTATGATTTATTATTTTTAAAATGCCTTTTAAAGATTTCACAACATATATAAAGTTCATTTACTGTATACAGCTTTATAAACTATTTTCAATGTGTTTCTCTTGGTCCCCTTATTAATCACACACATAAAAGGGCGAATTCCAAGGTCTGCATTCATATAACGAAATCAGTAATATAATGTGCCTAAAAGGTTTCCATAAGTTATAGAGCATACTAGATATAGATTCTATTTGCTTCTGTTCAGAATATGGTTTAAAACAGAGTTCAGTTATCTCATAATCAGTGATGCTGTTATGGTAAAATATAGGGAAAAAATGTATGTCTCACCCTTAATATCAAAACTAGCATTTATGTGAGGCCATGCTTAAATACAATACTTTTTTTCAATGTGAAAATATAGTTGTTGTTCTGTGATGAATATATTTTCCTTTTGATTTGAATACATCTAAAAATGTAGACTCAGACATTTTGACATCAGATGGATACATGTTTACAATGGAATTTCAATATAATTTGAAAATTCCCTAAGGTTATATACTCAACACAGACAAAAATGTATTTTTGAAGAACCATCACAAACTACCCAAGAAAGCGCATGTCCTTAGTTTAAATGCAGTCTCTCATTGGAAGGAATCTACAATAGTTTATCTTAAACATACATAAATTCTAGTAGTATCCTACTATTTAGGTAATCTGATTAGCATATGTTTATTCATAAAATTTGATCTATGTAAACATTCTTTTCATTTATATAAAACACCATTAAAATCATTAAATTCTCTTCAGTGATTTCACTGAAGAAATTGTTAGCAAATATCTCCTAGTGACTGAAATAACTAAGACATCAAAATTAATATGAAGTTATACCAAATGTACTGAAGACAAGCCTTCAGAAGGGTAATCCATACCAGTACCTTGTATATGTGTCTCATCTATAACAGTTTAAGCAACTTGAGGCTTATTTGGTACCTATGAGAACATACAGATGTAAATCCAGAAGAGCTGAATCTGGCTTAGCTCTTACTGCGAACTTAAAAATGCATTATGAAACAATCAAAGCTAAAGATAAACAAACATGGATAAGAAATATCAAATCTGTACCAATGTTTTCATCTAAAACTGTATTCCAATTTTATAATATAAATGATGGCATAATGCTTTTAAGTATCAAGCTTGTGCCTGTCAAATTTTTCTTTATTATTGACACCCAAACCAGGCAGTGTTAGAAAATGTCCATTAAGTCAGAATCTAGTGAGGAGAATCAAGTTCCCATTTTAAGACGATTCAAGGCCACTTCCTATTAAGACTGTGACAAGGAAAACTTTTGTTGTCAAGGATCACTGTGGGCTTTGCAGTTTCTCTGATATATTATCAATGTTCTAGTCCCATGTGACAAACAGCACTGGTAGTAGTGACAGGCTTATACATACAACTTTACACTTGGTATGCACTGGAGGGCATCACTCACCTTGTTCAAGTGGTTGACTTTTAGTTGAAGTAGTTTTCATCTTGAGTGCCTCCCTAACAGACATGTCACAGCAGGAGCCTTTGTTAGTGTCTTGGTCACTGTCAGCCTGATCACTGTCCCCGTGCCCACTGTCTCTCAGGCTTGCTCTTTCTGGGTCCTTAAACGTGGAGCTACTGAAATAGATATAAAGAAAAAGAGGAGAAAGTGTTGTCTCTACCAGTTTAAACCTGGAGAACAGTCTCTTGCAAAGCAATTTTGACACGAATGCAAATGTGGAAGCCGAGAAAGTTACTTAATAGGCCTTACCTTTGAACAAACTGCTGCCTGCTGCCCATGTAATTGGGCTCTGCGGGAAAATTGTCTGTCTGCGAAAGAGAAGGAAAAAAAATACGTATAGTTGTACACTGGACAAATCCCCTGCAGAGCAACAAGATTTCCTAGTGGAAAAATGATTAATAATTCAAAAATTCTCTTAATCTTGAGATTTGTACATTTTAATTAAATTGGAAATTCCTGACATGTAATTATGTAGTCAGAACAATTAAATGATTCCAGTCCACAAATTACCTGTTAAAGTAAACAATGAACCTGTCAAAACTGGCATTATCCATTAGTACCAGGATAGATAATGCTATCTATGTTGTTTCATTACACAGATATTAAGATTGAGTATTTGTGGGAGGAGTGGGAAAATGGCCTAATTTCTTCATATTAAAATGTGCATTATTTAATAACACTCATTTTTATACATAATTGCATCAACTGCTGGGATTCTATGCCCTTCCTGATGTAATATCATGTAAAGTCATCTACTCCATTAAAAGATAGATGGGCTTTCCTCATAATTTTACTAGAAACAGATACGAGCCCATCACGAATGGTTAAGTTCATTTTTAATTCATTCCCAAATACATCCCAAATACAGAAACTATATTCAAATGATCCATTGGAAATGAGTATCACTTTCTGAGTCTCTCAAATAGAGTGCTATAAAAAAAAATTTTTTTTTAAAGTTACTGAAAGTATTAAGAGCAACGACATTGGAAAGGCAGTCTTGTTTTTACTGCTTCCAAACTGACATGGAGTTCTGCCAACAAGGACTGAATTCTCCTTGTATCACGGAGCAGAGTCTTTTGGGAGAAATAGACTGGATCTTTCATAGAATTCCCTATACTGTACATTCACACACGTTACTTCTTCGTGCAGCTGACTCGGTAACAATGCTTCTCCTGTGTTCTGCATTCCTTCATATCACGCTATTATGCTCTGGAGCAGCAATGGGTTAGTACACAACCATCCAGCGTACAAGGATCAGACACGCGGAACATGCAACCCACGAAACAAGAGGGCCACGGTAAGGTTTAGTGTATCGAAGTATGTGCTTTCTTTATAAATAATAGTAATTTAAAACAGTAGGATTGCTTTTGCTTTCTACATAAAAATTAAATTTATTTCACTTTGTAAAACGCTATGGGAAGAATAAAGACGGGTTGAGGAAGACTGGTGAAAATATATTACACAAATTTCCTGGCCTTTTAGAAGTTTGAGATTTTAAAAAACACAAATTTTTTAATCTGTAATCTTTTTTATGGAACACAGTGGCCTTTATCATGGCCCAGGCAAGATTTTGTGAACACTGTAGATTCAAAATTTCCTTTACCCATACTTAAGGAATAATCGGTAGTCTAGTTTTCATCATCATGTATGTGAACCTGACTTCAGTGAAGCATCTTTTTTTTTAATTCCCATAACTACAAATTAACATCAAAGAAAACTATCTAAACTAAATGGATAGCACAATGTTTACAAAAGTATGGGCTAATTTTAAAAATATCTACAAACTTTGGAATATTACAAACCTAATAAAATATAATTTATTTCAGGTGGTGAAAAATGTGTATCCAGTGCATTATTACTGTCAGGAAAAAGCCAAATATAAATATTTTATAAGACTTTCATAAAACAGAGTATAGTATGTTAACAACAAAGAAAAAGTAAAGTGAAATTGAAAGTTAGTTGGAAAATATTGGTGTCACTATAAATACTATTATGACCCCAATTGTTTTAATTAGGTGAAGCTTCTTAAGTGTTGATTCCTGGTTAGTGAGACCTACAAGAAAGATTGAGAAAATTTTTCTCTCCTCACCTAAGGACAGTTTCTGAAAATTCATGAATATTAGCAAAGTATATTCTTCCTTTGAATAAAGGCCTATGAAAGATAAAAGATTGTGTTCATAAAATGTATACAATAATAATTGTGAACACAGCACATAAGTACTGCCACCCACAACTGTTTAGACGAAGGTAGAGAAATAAAAAGAAGGTAGAGAAAAAGTGATTTGGAAAGAAGAAGAAGAAAGATAAAAAACAGAAGGAAGAAGCTAGAGAAAAATACAAAGAAAAGAAAAATAGATATGTATGAAGGTGAAGCATAAAAGGGGTGGGAAAAAACACAAGACAAAGAACACATGTCTTATGATCCTAGAGCTATAAAAGTATCAAATACACAAGCTTACAATTTCATTAGTAACTCAGTGTCAAAAGTTTAGGAATATTGTCAGTACGTAGTCATTAAAGTAGCTTCGAAAGCAAGAGACAGTGTTTGTCTCTGTGTAATTAACGCAGAGTAGCCAGTTGGCTTTTTGCAAATACATAACTAATTCACTCTGAAAAGGATACAGGTTTAATAGAGACAGAAAATTTCTCTTTATCTGTGCTCAGGGGTGTCTGAAATTCATTTAACATTATCTGAATATAAAATAGCAATAGACACGCTCATTTGTTTATTTTATGTATATGAGTGTTTTGTCTGCCTGTATGTATGTTCACATGTATATACCTGTTGCCTATACAAGTCAGAAGAGAGCATTGGATTCCCTGAAATAGGATTTACAGATTAGCCATAATGTGGGTGATGGGAACCAAACCTACAGACTCTGAAATAGCCACAAGCTTACTTAGTTACTGAAACAATTCTCCATATCCCAAGTAGTGTAACTTTTTAATTGAAAAACTGTTTTATAATTTCCCATTGACTTCTTTTTATATATATTTTATTCTTTCAGGGTTGACAATAAGGTGAGGCATGGGTGATAGAGTCCAAAATTTAAGTAAGGATTCCATTTCGTTATGCTTTTGCAATCTTTCTGTAATTTTTATATGTGCATGAGGTCCATATTAAATCTCATACACTCTGCTACCTCTAGCACTGTTTTTATTATTTAATTTCTATGCATATTATAACCATGAAATTCTGATCCAGTTTCAGGTATTGTTATTTATAGGTTGTTGAAGTCCAGGTTTTTTTTCAAATCCTATGATCTGAGCTAAATGTGTACTAGTGCAAATATGTACTAGTGACAGGAACTTATCCTCCGATCTGAAAGATGGACTTAGGTTCACAGGCCTGCCATCTGGTAAAAATAAAAAGTAAATTATCAGGTCATTAATAAATACCTTTCTAATCCATGGGAACCATGTCCCCTCAAAAGGTTGTTGGACATGATTGAGCTACCTGGGCTGTCAACACCTTCCCTTTAATAAAAAAAAAAATAAAATTAAAAAAAAAAGCTGATTCAAAGTGGGTGGTGTAAGATTTTTCTGGATAATGAAGTATGGAAAAATATTGTTTTATGTTTATTCGCCAGAGTGTGAGTACAATAATCACAGATTTCATCCAGCAACATTTACTTTAATGGTGTGCATCACTGTGAAAGCCTTCTTATACAATCAGCTTCCCAAATCTCATATGATCCTTCTCTCTTCCTTTTTCAGGGGAAAGCCTGAAGACTAGTATTCTGACAGTTTTTAAACACTGATTAGGAGTGACAGTCAAATGATGGGGTCCTTATTTCTTTCATCCTATAAGTATTTTACTGAATACAAGAATAGGTTAAAAAAATAATCAAATTATTATTATTATCATCATCATCATCATCTTCATCATCATCATCATCATCATTATCGTTATGATTGCCATGCTGTTAATGAGTTAATAAAGCAGCACTAAATTTTTAGTCATTCATTCTAGACAGCGTTAACTTGCTTCCACTGTCAAAGCTGCAAAATAATTTTGGCAATATTCTGCATGTCCAAAATACCCCAGATGATAGTCATTTACATTAAATATCTTTTAAATTTTTACATACGTATGTTATTAAATTATTTCCAAAAATAGAGACAACTTTACATGACATTTTACATGGCATTTTTCACCTGGAAAAATGCACTCATTCCTGAGATGGCTCGCAGTGTTGCCCACATTAAGATAGGTGCTGCCCATTTCCTGGGACTCGAGGTGAGTATATTAGAGCTGATGTTGTTAAATCAATATTTAAGTCTCACACTTGTCTTATATCCAAATGAATATGATCTTTTCGTCACAGTATTTGACTCAGTCTCTTTTTAAAAGACAGAAGCAGAAATACTCTGCACTGAGAATATTTACTTAAATAATGTGCAATTGTATAATCGAAAGATTATACATAGAGATAGAGATAGAAATCGCTGCAGCAGAAAATATATCCAGTTGATCATGCTAGATATGCATCAGCTATCATCACTTAGTTTTTCCTTAGTACACTGTAACATGAATAATTGAAAGGGCATATAATTCTATGAATTCTTCAGCATCTGTAGTTCAATGCAACCAGCATTATTGTAAGCAAGCTGTGCATCAGCCTAGCTTTCCTATGTTCTCTCTGGCCACTAATACTCACCTTTAACACAGGAAATGACTTATTTATTCTCCATTATAATTCTACACTATATATAATTGGTACATCTAACAAATCAACTTAATTATTAATGTTCTAATGATTAAATTGAACTTGAACAGAGTCACTTATAGCTAATTATAATGTGAAACTTTTCATGTGCATATAGGTAATAATACAATATGATGAATATATTATTCAAATTTTCCTGTTATCTTGTTATTTAACTTTAAGAGTTCATTGTAATATAAAGTATTCCCCAAAGGAGTGGTCTGTCTTTAAATCTTGTCAACTGTTATTATCAAAACTAACAACTATAATTTAACAAAGTTCCTTTATTCTCTGGATCTTGCTTTGTGTTTGTATCTGAAAGTTCTGCTTAGTAATGATGACAAAGGTTTCCTGCTGGTTTTTTTGCCCCTGAATTTTCTATAGCTTAGTGCTTTGAATTTAGATCTGTGAAACAAACTCTCTCTCTCTTCTCTCTCTCTGTCTCTCTCTGTCTCTCTCTCTCTCTCTCTCTCTCTCTCTCTCTCTCTCTCATGTGTGTGTGCATGTGTAAACTGTGAAGTGTTGGTCATGGTTCATTTTTATTGATTTACTATTGAATTGACTTTACATCTTTTCTTAAAAATTAATTTTCCATATCTGTGCAGGCCAACTTCTGAGCAGTCTCTTTTTAATCATTGATCTTTGTTTCTATTCTATTCCTGGTATAATACGGCCATGTCCTGACTAGTATAGCTTCTTCCTAATAGTGTGACTTGATGTTACATCCTCTTTTTTCAAGTTATTTTAGCTGATCCAATTCAAGTGTGTTTCTGTATAAATTTAAGAATGATCATGTTTGTATCTACAGGAATTCCTTCCACAAATTGAATAGAATTGGGTTTTATTTATTGATTACTGGAAAAGACTGACAGTTCCTATTATCTTCTGTGTTCTGATCCATACACATAAGATGACTGCCATTTAGATCTCTGGATAAAGAAAATGAAATATTGAGTCAAAAAAAAAGTAAGTCTTTATGTTGTAAACATGATAAAGAAATCAACTTATTTCACAAGCTAATTGTGGGTTGAGGAAACACACACAAACCTTTGTCTAAAAGTCATAGGCTTTCACACACTGTGAAATCCTACCACTGGTACAGTAAACTTAGATGTTCGAGATTCAGATAGAAGGAAAAAGAAAAATTCCTTTAAATTGGGGACACAAGGTTGATTATACCCATTGATGCCAGAGGTTTGAAAACAAAACAAGTTGAATGCTTCATTTAATTCAAAGGCATTGCTAACAAGCATTCTTTTTGTGGCAGACTAAACACCAGGGAGTTTTAAGAGCGAAATAATTTATTTTAAGCCTTTTCATACAGACTTTCCTTCTGATAGCTTTGCTTTCAACAGAATATATCGTTTGGTTCTTTCTACATTGCTGAAGTAGGCAATGGCGTTTTAAGCCACTAGTTATAAAGTTATCTGACAGCACCTATGGCTTTGGAGTTGCTAAAGAGCATAAGTACAGCAATAAATACATTTATCGCTGGTTTTCAGAATAATACATTTTATACAAGTATGGTATAGTAGACATTTGTGTTTTCTTCCTAAAGGAATAATAGAACACTGGATAGTCTTACTATGTTGAGGAAAAGCCTGTGTTCCTTTAGATTAAAGTAAGAAAACAGAAACAGCTATACCCTGTAAATAAAAACATTTGAATCCTATGCTCAACAGGCATGACTTAGACTACTTTAAGGTAATTTGCTCCTATGTCAAATACTTTACAAATACTTTACAAATGTTACCTGTTCTATAAATGATGCTGATAATTTTAATAGGTTAGGTACCACAATTTAATTATGCAATTTATAAATCTTCAAGGAAATCATCTTTGACTAGAGGAAATTGAGATTATCAGATGCTAAGATGAGTGCTATTCTGTTGTATAAAGACAGACACAATGCAGAGAGTGCAACTCATTCCCCGTATGTGTTTGCTGAGTTGAATTGTGAAACCCCGGGGCACTGATGTGCCACTAAATGCCAGATGTGCTTCCTCCTTGGCAGTGGTGTAGCATTTGCCATTATTGCATGTCTTCTGATAGAAATAAAATGATATTTAATGGTGGCTCTTCTAACAGCCTCCCTCCTCCATCCAATATACTCAGCCTCTAACACCAGTCTTCTTCCTTTGTTGTTGCTGCACAGGTGGCATCTGGAGCTCAGAGTTCTTTTTTTTCTGCCTTTTGTTATCTCTCAGGCAGACTTTCTGTCTCTGGAGACTGGTTTCCTTCCTGCCTGCTTTCTTTCCATCTCTATAAAGAATTCTGAAGGATGGTTTCCTCTAGAAGTGAAACCTAAACTGGGTTCTTTACAATTGAGCATTCAGGACTAAGAACTCAAACATTACATACTTGCACACATATGTGTACATATACATACATACATACATGTGTGTGTCAGTGCGGACGTGTGTGTGTGTATGTGTGTTTATAGAAATTCATTTCAATTCTCAAAAGGATTCTTTCCAGTGACATCAATATGTGTAGAAAAAGAAAGAGAAAAGTGAGGAAGGAGGGTAAATCAGTAAAATTTTTCTTAGCACCATGCTGAATATTGAATCTTCCAATAGATGGATTCCCTTATGATCAGATTTTATTAAGGAATTTGGAAGAAATACATTTTATAAGTTAATTATATATTCAAACCAGTGTTTAGTAGTCTAATTCACTTAGGAATTGTGGGGATGCTTTGGAACCCCATGGCACTGAATTTGGATGTGTTTCTAGAGTATTTTTGTAGATTTGGCACTGGTGGAGTAGAAGCGCTCTGTCCTATGTTAGGATCTATGAAACACTATTATTCGGTGTTTATTGTTCATTCATCTCGATTGCCAGAGTAGACACACTGGAGTTATTGTCCACATTCATTTTAAACAGAGAAACTGCTGCTAAGGGACTGCCACAGAGTTGCCTGTCACCTATCCAATTCATTTCCAAGCAGTGACACTTGGCAGAGACTTGCCATGACTCCCCTGTTCTGTGCTGTTTCTTTCAGATAAGGTTGAAAAATAATGAGCCATCTCAATATTTTTTAGAAATAAGTTAATGAGAAATTAGTGCAACTTGCTCTTAAGGGCTCTTTAAAATTACTATTATATACTAAGCAAAATAATACTATTATCATCCCTGACCATTTTCAGAGTGCCTGTGCTTTTATCGTTCTACACTTTCATGTTAAATTATTTTAATAATACTGAATATATATACACACACATAAAATTCTAATAAGTAGTTTTTTCCCTCACTAGTACCATAAAAGAACTATAATGGCCATTTATTACCAAATACACAAATGCATGCATTAAGCTTAAGCATATGATTACTTATCAGCATTGATACCAAAATAAATTGTCAAATAGGCACGTCTAAGAACTTATATTATAGATTCAAATGAAGTTTAAGAAATTATATTTAACCAGTCATTCCATAAAATTCCCAAGCAAAAATAAAATTTATAAGGGGAGCCATGCATGCAGTAAACCTAGGACCCATGTTCAGATACAGCAAATGAACAGCTCATTCTCCATGGCTGTGGGGAGAACTGGGACAGCCTCTGACATGAACTCTGCTGCCCCCAATTGATCAGTTCCCCTAGGTGGGAAGGTCTGATGGCAGTCAGAGGAAGGGGAAACAGGCTATCCAGATGAGACCTGATAGGCTGTGGGTGGAGGTCCTCTTTTGTCAGAGGTCTAGGGAAGGGGAATAGGGCAGAAGAGGGAGGGAAGGCGAAAATTGAAAAATACAAGGAAAGGGATAACAATTGAGATGTAATCTGAATAAATTATAATAAACTAAAATAAGGAAATAAAATAAATACAAAGGAAGCCCATTTCATCAGCTCATTTTGCCACCGTACTGAAGTTAAAAGTGTAAAAATACAATGAATTTCTATTAAATATGGTTCTGAAGTCTTATGACTCATAATGTTAAATCATTAGTCAAAAGATAATGTCAATTATTGCTTTGATGCAGGTGCATTTTGTAAACAAGAAGAAAAAGTAAGAAAAAAAAATTCTATTTTCTTTGTGATTTTGAATGTTTAATTCATGTTATCAACATTACAGGCAAATTCTAGTTCTTAATTTAATAAAAATAAAAGAAAAGAAAGTTAAGGAATTCAATGTGAAATTTGTACATGGATTTCCATTTACAGTCTTTCTTCTAACTCTCTGTAGGTATAGAGAATTAATTTTAATAAATATTAACAAGTAAACCAAACCAAAACTGGTCAGTGTATTTTATCACTTAAAATCAATACTTAGAGGCACTTAGTGCTATGAATTTTCCTCTAAGTATGCTCAACCTCCTTAGTCATCAGGGAAATGCAAATCAAAACAACTCTGAGATTCCATCTTACACCCATCAGAATGGCTAAGATCAAAAATTCAAGCGACACCACATGCTGGCGAGGATGTGGGGAGAGAGGAACACTCCTTCATTGCTGGTGGGAATGCAAACTAGTACAGCCACTTTGGAAATCTATCTGGTGCTATCTCAGAAAAATGGGAATAGGGCTTCCTCAAGACCCAGCTATTCCACTCCTTGGAATATACCCAGAAGATGCTCCAGCACACAACAAGAAAATTTGCTCAACCATGTTCATAGCAGCCTTATTCATAATAGCCAGAACATGGAAACAGCCTAAGTGTCCCTCAGTAGAAGAGTGGATAAAGAAACTGTGGTACATATACACTATGGAATACTACTCAGCTATTAAAAACAAGGAATTCCCGAAATTTGTGGATAAATGGATTGAGCTAGAAATGATCATAATGAGTGAGTTAACCCAGAAGCAGAAAGAATCAAATGGTATATACTCACTTATATCTGCATACTAGCCCAAGGGGCATGTCCCACGAAAGCCTTCACTTACCAGGAAACTGGGACAGAGGGGAAGGCATCCTATTGGGACTCTAAATGAGAGACGCATGGGAGAACAGCAAAATAAAAGGATCCAGAGGGTCCTAGAAATCTACAAGTAGATCAATATGATAGGCAGATTTGGGCCCAGGGGTCCCGCTCAAACTAAGGCACCAGCCAAGGACAATACAGGAGGTAAACTTTAAACCCCTTCCCAGATCTAGCCAATGGTCAGAATATTCTCCACAGTTGAGTGGAGAGTGTGATACGACTTTCTCACATACTCTGGTGCCTCACATTTGACCATGTCCCCTGGAGGGGGAGACCTGGTGGCACTCAGAGGAAGGACAGCAAGTAGCCAAGAAGAGACTTGATACCCTATGAGACTATATAGGGGGACGTAATCCCCCTCAGGAACAGTCATAGGGGAGGGGAATAATGGGAAAATGGGGGGGGGGAGGAATGGGAGGATACAAGGGATGGGATAAACATTGAGATGTAACAAGAATAAATTAATAAAAAAAAAATCAATACTTAGGAGTAATCTAAAGTCCTCAACATTTCTTATGAGCTTCAAAGGTAGTTTTCCTTTTAAGCAAACACAAAGCGCCACATATAATGCAAGATTTTGAATCTCCAAAAAGTGAATCCATTAAATCAGATTTCTGCTTCAAAACAAGAGTAATTTACCCAATTGTGAAAACTGAGGGTAAAATACATACAAGTAATGGTGGACTTTCGTTCAAAAAGTATGACAAGCAAGGAATATTTCCAGATTTGGACACACTGCTAAATATTCACTGAAAGGTATTAGCTATCCAGGATATTATTTTTATGAAGTATAAGAGTAAGTATAAAATTCAATATGTATATTCAAAACAAATAATCTCCTTTAGTAAGGTAGCCATATACGAAATAAAAATCAGACAAAGGTCATTACTGTTGTTGGTACTGTAAACTAAGGAACAAGAAGTGATTTTTATATCTCTAATTTTTATCATATGGTCACTTAAGTATCCAGCCCTGCGAGTTTGAGGTCTCACTTCACTCAGTTATTTTAATTCTAAGAATTTCTTTCTCTAAGGTAAGAACTGTCCTGTTGGAGCTTGGCCTGATGTGTTTTTATCCTAATCACTGCTTGCTGTCTTTGTGCCCCAAGTATTTTTATGTAACCTTGCCTAAATTCTTATTCCTACATGACCAATTAAAAAGCCTCCACACCTAGGCAGGAAAATGGGATAGGCATGGCTGTGGTTCCGGGCCTTTGGAAGACAAACAGAATCTCGGGAAGGCAAAAAGACCACATGGAGGAAGAAGAAGAAGGAGAATCACCATGGGATGGGAGTAGAGCCACATGGTTGTGGGACTCTGAAGTTCTATATGGAAAGAAATGCAGAATAGCAGTTATTTGGGGATTGTGTATGGTAACTAGTCCAAATACAAATTATTAGAAGCAGATGGGATAGGATAGAGACTGGGAGTTATGGGAGGATAGCTTAGGAGGTAATATCTGCCTTGCCCCAGGTAAAGGCTCATTTTGAAATAGAGCAAGCATCTCTGTTCCCATTGGTTGCTAGAGGGGTTAGAAAATATTGCAGTAATAATTAGCTGAAAATAAACATCATTAGGACATACTTATAAATTAACCACAACAGTGTTCTGATAAGATGACAGTCACTTAGTGAAACTGTAGCTCAGGTCATTCTAACTCTAGTTTGGAATTATAAGCATCTGTTTTCGGTTTGTTGGAAACTGTTTAGAATTCATATGGCAGAACTTATTTACACCCATAGCTAAAAATGAAGGGAGAAAAACCTCAACATTACTAAGTTGTTTCTGCTCACCCGGGTCTTTGGCCCATGGTTCTTCCCCCATTTTTTAAAAGGCAAAATTCTATTTGAATCCTGCTGTGTCCATGAACTCCCACGCAACTCATGCCCATGTTTCTGCTTCAACAACAGAACAGAGAGTTATGTCAGAGAAACTGAATTAATCACACATCTTAAAGTGTTAGTTACCTACTCTTTAGGAAAAAAGTCTTAGACGTATCTCAATTCTTAATGGCATTATTCAAACATTTACCATTTCTTTCTGTAGTTACAACTGATATATGCTTATACTTGCACTATCTTTAATTGGGCTATAACCTAGATAGACAAAAGTAAGTCTCTTTTTTCCTCTCTGTAGCACATAGACATTGCTCATAGTGTGTACATTTGAAAAGGAACTGACTGGGGAAAAAAAGTTGCTCATATTTTTACAGTGGAGCCCACTGCTAGGTGATTTGTAGCATGTTTATGTTCAATTCCAAAGTTCTTAAAACTGCGCAAACAGTACCATCATGGGAACACCTGAAAATGAAATGCACTTAGACACATAAGGCTTCCTGAAGTATATTACAAATTCCTCTAGAGAACTCTTGTGATAAGAGTAAGTAACTGGGTTTTCGTAATTTTTCCCCCAGTGACGCTCCTCTCAGCTTTTGTTACTTCGAAGAACTCACTGTCTCATGGCCATGGTGTGTTCTTTTGATGGTGTTTCCTTTCCCAGTTGACAAAGTAATCATACATATAGGCAACCCCTCTGAGTCTAATATATCCCTCCAACCTCACATAGAAGGCCAATAGAGACATAATCATTATTTTGGAAAAGGGGAAATAGTATCTGTGAACTACAAAGTCACAGTAAGAAATGTGAGTTAAGTTTATTTTGAGTCAAAATTTGTACTTATGACCTACCTGGCTCATCTGACTTTTATGTGTGTTACACTTACCATTATATTCCATTCTTTTATATTTATTTTATATTTTATATTATATATATTATTTATATATTTTTATATTTATATTATGTACTTAATGATTCTTATCCAAATAATAGCTGTTAAGCATGTGTCCCTTCCTTTCCAATGCCAGACTACACAATATCAAATGGTGTTGATCCTATAATGGTTATGATTTGAAAAAGCACAAGTAAAAGCATTGAAATCTATGGGACAATTTTGATAAGAATAAAAGAGCAATAATCAGTCCTGTGATTAAATATGAGAGGCACAGACTGCTTACGCAGTCTCTAAATTTGGAAATAGTCCTACTATAGAAGGCCAGGCTAGAAGAAGAATTATTCTACACAGGTTCTGGCAAGCGCTTGATGTACAGTATATATATGATGGGAAGAATTTTCCTCTAAATTGATCTGAGGTTCAGTAACTAATGAGTCTTGCTTCATAGCACCATTATCCACTCTGTATGGCATTCTGATCAAATATGCTATTCGGCGCAGTACAGTAAGTAGCATAATAACTCTGAATCTTACATTAGATAAATGTAGGTAAAACCTTCAGATTTCAATTTGTAAGTAAGAGAGGGAGTATGAGTGACTACAATTGCAGTCGTATGCACTTATTCTTAAATTTGATTTTTGAGGGGATGTGTACGCACGTGTTTGTCAAAGTGTATAAATGCTTGTGTGTTGAAGCCAGAGTGTTAGCTTGAGTGTCTTCCTCAGTTAACACTTCACTTTATATTACCAGACAAGTTCACTCACTGAACGCAGATCTCCCTCATTCAGCTAGGTTTAACAGGTGAGCAGTCGCTGTCAGTTGTCCCGTGTCTATCTAAACATCAGTGGGATTACAGGCATGCAATGTCACAACTGGCATTCTATCTGGGTATTGGGGACCTGAACTGCGGCCTACATGTGCCTGTACAGCAAGCATTTTACTGATTGAGCAATTTTCTAACCCCTGTACAGATATGTCTAATTGTAATTGTTATATAATTATTTTACAGAAATAGCTATTTTGACGTTAGGAACCCTCTCTTCCCTCAAGTACTCCCTGTGGCTTAAAAAAAAAAAAAGGATAAAAGCAACTTAGATCCTTTCACTTCAAATTTTAATTTCTTAGTTTAAGAAAATTAAAATACCTACAGTCTAAATTTCATAATAGATTCTTTTTAAAAAAAACTACTTTCCTAAAATTTTTATTTAAAAAATGGGCAACAAAACATAACTTAGAGAATGTAAAATAAGAATATACAGCACAATAAATTATTTCAGTAAAATTAATTCAAGAGTGATAAATGTTCTGAAATAAAATTCTTACATGATATACATTACTGATTATATGTATGTATATTATATACATATATATCTTATATGCTAAGATTCAGGAACTAGAATATCAGTTTTTTATGAATTGTGTCTGTATGTTACTTTCTTAAGGTTTAGCTGCTTCAAAAGGCATTGTCATTTTTAAGAATAATAAGAATGATATGTGTTGATATTCTTCTAGTACCTAGTTAATACTGAATATGTGTTTTACAATATAAATTATCATATTTAATTTTGATTATTATATCCACCATAACAATATTTCTATTATAGAGTATTTCTATTGTAGAGTATGTTATACACGACAAGAAAACAGAAAGCTAAATGAAAAACAAGGAAGCACTTATAGGTGGACTGGGAAGATGTGCGTGTGTGTGTGTGTGTGTGTGTGTGTGTGTTAAGCAGGAATCATGGGAATAGAGCTTCATTGTAAACAATCTGTCTATGGAGAGTATCTGTTGAAATAAGTCATAACCATTGTCTGACCCAGAATTCTCCCATTTAGAGACAAGATTAAACTGCATTATCAACACAGAAAAATGTCTGTGCCATATTTATATAATTGTAAGACAAACACAGTTTAATGTAATATGTTCAGAACATAAAGTTTAAAAAAAGTTGCACGCACACATGTTCGAAGTATAGATTAATCCCTTCCTTAGATCCTTGCATCAGGCCATAAGTAAGCCCTGATCCTCTTTCACATTTTTCATATCTAGAGGTTTTGTTATGTAGTTTTTCATTCCAGCAAGGTAAGGACTGTTACAAAATTTCAATAGTGAACATTTTCATCTCTCAGCAGGGAAAATAACCAATTCACATTAAGTAGAATCAATAAATAAATATAAATAATCATTGTCTGTTTAGACTTAAATCCTTTGGATATTTTGTAACTGAAAATACTGTAAGTTCATGCAATGAAGGGTTGGCAAAGGCCATATATGATTAGTAAATTATAGGTGAAATATAAATGAATCCTGATCTTTTTTCAGTCTACAATTATGGAATGAGTCCTCATTATACTTCAGATACAGTTTTGGTAAGGTGTTTTAAGTAGAATTTTTACAGTAAGATTTTCTCATGAAATTGGGGAAGGGTGTAGTTAGTTTTTGTTTTTAATGAAAAAAAACAGGGAGACACTGAAAACTACCAACAATGAAAAATTATTTCATGGTGTTTACACACCAGGGCTTTATTACAGGTGAGTTTTTGTTCCCTAAAGAAAGTTTCTTTGCACTCAGGTTGGCATAAGCAGGTAGATCTCTGTGAATTCGAGCCCAGCCTGGTCTACAAAGCAAGTCCAGGACAGCCATGACTACACAGAGAAACTTTGTATCGAAAAAACAAAACAAAACAAAAAACGACAAAACAACAACAACAACAACAACAAAAACAAAGAAATAAAAAAGACAGTTTGTTTGGATAGACAAATTTTAAAATAACTCAGTCAAAGCGAAAGCAGAAACGAGGACCCACTACTGAAATCACATGTAGGAGTTCCATCCCTGGAGGGTGATTACAGTCCCCGGTTCAATGGCAAGAGTAGCTGAAATCTAGGCATGCAAGACTGCTAGTAACTGACTTTGAACTGTGTAGGTCTGGAGGCACAAATTCTCAGTGGAGACCATGGATCATCCTACAAAAAGCTGGAGCCTGAAATCTCATAAATGTATGTCTCATCCCCACTTCTTGACAATTCTCTGTGGATTAAAAAAGACAAAACTAAAACCACAGTGTTTCATATTTTAGTTTGTTAGTTTTTTAGTGGTATATTAAAGACCTTTTGGGAGAAGTACACAACATGATTTACATAATTTTTCCTAAAATATAAAGAGATAGGACATCAGGAGTTACTTTCTTGATAGTATCCTTTCTCCTTACTTTTCTTCAAATAAGGAAATTGGAGTTGCCATACACAGGTTGAAAAATAAGGTTTTCTTCTCCCTGCAAGTGCATGTGTTGATTTAAGTGTAATCAGTTTATAAATGCTGTACAATAAACATAGAAAATCCAAAAAGAATGAAGCCCATTTTGAAATCTAATTAAGTTTAAGAATCTTGATACACATTTTCTTGAGGGGACAGAATAGCACAAATACAAAATGGAGCATGAGTACCATAGTACATAATAGCTCAAGCTAAAAGCATAACAATAAGCTTGTTTTCCATTATTGCAGAACCAATAAATAAGCATAATGAAAATCATGACACATTATTACATTACTCTGCATTCCCTCTATTCATCTAAAAAACCCAGATGAGTGCATTTAAAATACTTCCACATGTCAAATGACAGTATGCTTTGCAATTGAGAGTACGCTGAAAGGAATATTTTAAAGAGCAGATGCCTGGTCTTATGTGGCTTATATAAAGATTATGATAGAAGTACAAGATATCTGAGCAATAACTACTTCAAACTAAAATGGTTAATAGCATGGCATGCAAAACATTTATATCTTTTATTTGCACTATGTGTTTTCTTGATATTATGCAGTCAATAAAAGCAAAATTAAAAAGCTTTAGAAAAAGCTTCCATGTCAATTAGCCCTTGGATAGGATCTCCTGTTTCACTTTCCCTGTGATTTAATATATTGGATTATATTAACAGCAAGGCTTGTAAATAAGGCATATCTGAATCCTATTAATGGGAATAGGCTGCCAAAACAATCAGCCTCTAACTTAACAAGTTTCTAAGTATTTAGAAAAGCTGTGAAATGGGATTACAAGGTTAAACTGTGTACATCTGGCTTGCCACTATATAAATATTTCAGATATTTGATCTCATGGGCAGAAGAAACACCTGTCTAATCATGAGTCTTTTCCAAGCTACATGAACTTCACTGTGCAGAGCAGTACATGAATGTTGACAAGAAATCTTCATCAATTTGCATAATTCAGTTCTTATGCTCTGCACATAATTTTATCTTGTTTCTCTCTTCTGAGTGAACACACAAAAGTATTCTCAAAAGTTTCTGTACTATCATGCTTATGTTGACAAAAAATGCCAAGGGCATGTAAAATTCAAAACTCATGATAATTACCTTAAATACGAAATAGGCACATGTATTTTCCCCCATAGGCTTTGGCATGCGATTTTAGTGTACTTAGATGTTGTAAGCATAAATTTAAGATGTGGTGGAGCCAGAGAATAATTAATGAGAAGCAGAGGTCTGTCATCAAGTGGCAGTCACAACCTGGGCAGTCTCCTTAGCTCATGGAGATCATAACGATGTGGAAAATCAGCTGCTTTTAACTAGACTCAAGACTGAACAACTGTGTTGACTCTTTGTCAACTACACATCAGCCCATTAAGCTTGGTTTTAGTTTAGCAATTTTTTTAAAAAAAGATGTAATTAGGTTAGAAATGTGCAGAGTAGAGCACTCACCAAAATTATGTTAAAATGTTCAATGGGAAAACAGCAGTTTTGACTGTGTAGTCAAAAATGGAAGCTAAAGGTCATGGGCTCAAATTTCTAATGACATTTCCTGGGAGCAGATGGGTGCAATGAAAGCTTAAGATTGGATTTTGAATGCTTTCATGTACCATGTTAACTGTACATTAATGTCCTAACAAGTTGATGGGTTGTTGCAATTAACCAAGTGAAATGATACTCCACTTCCCAAATCAGCATATTTCCAGGGGACATTGAACCAGTGTCTCTCTCCTTCTCTAACACTTTCAGCATGTCACTATCCACCCTGAAATCTAAACCAGACATCAATATTTCTAAATAACTGGTATTTCCTTGGAAATTTTATTTCTCCAGTAGCATCATGAATATTTAACATAAACACCAAATTTATGCATACTAGTACTCAATGAGAAATTTCAAGTGAAAATGTAAGGAATGTTTGATTAAGTTTAAAGTGAAGTCCCTTTTGTTATGTGATGAATTAATCTTATGCTGTGGTAGAGATGCATAGGTGTAATCAGAAAGGTTTACTATAAACAAAGATTGAACGTAACTTTTTAATTTTTCAGATGTGGCCGGTGGCACGGGCATCTTCCCTGTATCTCTTAGTGCACGTTACTGCCTGAAGGATACAAAGAAGGACTCATGTTGTAAAGTTTCTTTAATTGCTTTCATATTTTTTTAAAAAAAAATAAGTATTTGTATTTTTAAAATATATACTCATTTCTAGATTTAGAAAATGAAGAAATTATGTATTTTATTTATTATACCAAATTTTCTTGTCACTTCAGTGTACTTTGAAAATACATGAGACTATTTGATGCACTCAATAAATATTTGTCTCTACACTCAAAAGTCAACCACTTCAATCTCAGATATAATCATAATTCAGTTAATTTGGCAATACATACCATCATGTTTTGTCTGCATATGTATCTGAATTTTAAATAGAGAACATGCCTACAGATGCAAATATGCAAGGACCTTTAATAGATGCATTAAATACATACTTTCCACTGGAGTGTCTGAGAATATTTTTTATGAGTTCAAGGGAAGGTAAAGAAATATTTCCTTATATCTGTTTCATTAATATTATAGACATTTTAATGGCGCTAGGGATTGAACTCAAGTCCTGGCTATGGTAGGAATGTGCTGTACCACTGAAGGATATGTCCAGACATTGGCTGCCTGAGACAAAGTCTAACTATGTAACTCAACCTGACCTATATCTCATGCTCTTCTTACCTCTGACTTCCAAGTAGTAAGATCACAGGCATGCTTCACAAAGGTGTTTAAAATGAAACATTTTAAAGTTTAAAAAAGCTTTCACTAAAACTTGGAATGCAGCTACCTGAAGGCCCGGCTATTCCACTCCTTGGCATATCCCTGAAACATGCTCCACCACACAAGGATGTTTGCTCAACTATGTTCATAGCAGCCTTATTCATAATAGGCAGAATCTGGAAACAAGCTATATGTCCCTCAGTTGAAGAATGGATAAAGAAACTATGGTACATTTACACTATGGAACACTACTCAGCTATTAAAAACAAGGAAATCTTGAAATTTGCAGGCAAATGAATGGAACTAAAAATGATCATTCTGAGGATGTTAACTCAGACCCAGAAAGACACATTGTATATTCTCACGTATAATTGTATACTAGCCCAACATGGATATCCTCCGAGAGTTTTCACTCAGCGGGAGATTGGGACAGATGCCAGGACTGGCTGCTATTGGACTCAAGTTGAGAGTGGCATGGAAGAATGGGCAGATAGAAGGACCCAGAGGGCCCAGGAACCCTACAAAAAGACCATCAAAGCTGGCGATTCTGGACCCAGGGAGGCTGACACAAGCTGCTGTACCAACCAAGGACAATGCGTGCAGTAAACCTAGACCCCCTGTTCAGATCTAGCCAATGGACTGCACATTCTCCATGGTTGTGGGAAGAGCAGGGACTGCCTCTGAGATGAATTCTGGTGCCCCCTATTTGATCACTTCCCCTTGGTGGGGGAGGCCTCGTGGTACTCAGAGGAATGGGAAGCAGGCTATCCAGATGTGACCTCACAGGCTGTGATCATATGGTGGGAGAAGAGTCCCCTTCTGTCACAGGTCTAGAGGAGAGGAATTAGGGTGAAAGAGGGAGGGGGAAGATACAAGTGAGGTGATAACATTCCGGATATAATCTGAATAAATTATTTCAAAAATAAAAATAAAAAAGGTAAGAAAAATCTTTCACTGTAGTTAGCAGATGAGAAATTTAAGAATATATATCTTGTGAAATGCTTGAAAAAATGTGTTTTTGCAGAGTTCTCAGTGCTCCCAAAATCATTTGCAGATATTGAAAATGCTTTGGTGTTATTGTTTATGAGAAAGCGTGCATATATATGTAAAATACCTCAAGGAAAAGACATAGAGAAAAGAAATTGATAAAACAAGCACAGATCACGACAGGCCCAGTTTCTGGTCAGTAGTGTTTGGTAGCACCTGCTCAATCCTTTTGGACCAACAAAGAAAACAGCCATCCTGACAACTACAATATCTGCACCCTCTGCATTCAGTAGGATAGCTGTCAGCATGCCTTTCCTCCAAAGAGCCAAAGTTAAAGTACAAATTAATAGACTTGAATCATGTTTGGATGAGTGTGGGCATAAATGTCAACAGTGAAAGTTCACACTCTGCAGGTTCACCTGACGCAATATTAATACTGATAAATTTAATCTTCCAAGAGGTGTGCGTGTTCTGTATCAAATTTAAAATAAGCCATAAACACTGAGAAATTATAATTGTATGTTCTTTTTTATTATTTCCTTTTATTTATATCCTATATACTATGTTTAAGTAGGAATATATGACTTTTTTTTTTCATTCTTAGGAGTTTACCTAGAGCTTTGCATGCTAGAAAAATATTCTACTACTAAAACTTACCCTCAGCCCTAAATGAACTTTTAATATGATTTGAAAATTCAATTTTCTTGCAGTTTTTATTCCATAAAGCTACCTTATTATTTGATATGAACTTTGCAAATAGAACTCAGGTGGATAACAATTAAGTTTAAAATAACATAAAGGTAAACAATTTCATTTATCTTAAAAGTATTGTGCTATCAGCTCATAAGATTAATGACTATGAATCAAATAGCTGTAGGTTGTGACTATAAGTTCAGTAACAATATGAAAATAGGGAGCATCATAATCCTATAAATTCTTTTTTGGGTAGGTATATAAATTGCTTTAGCACCTATATAGTCAAACAGTTTCTGAATATTGTGAACATTTTTGTGAGTTTATTTTATACATACTTGATGATGGCAATGTAGTGTTCTGTTGATGTTATCAAATGACAGAAAACATTTAAAAAATAATAAACGATAAAATTATATCTCAACAAATACAAATAGAAATTATGGTTTAACCATTACTTCATCTTATAAAAATTGTTTTGGAAGGTATTTGTGTGTAAGTACCTCAAAATATAAACAAAGTGATTATTTCACATTATTAATTTATTAGACGTTGATGAGACAGATTTAGAAAATTCATATAACACCTGAATAACCTAATTGTAATGATGTGTAAACCATTGCAAAGAATAAGAAATATTTAAATAAGCCACAATCAGCACTATTTTCTCTTTGAATGCCATATACATATGCATGTGTATATATGTAAACTATATATATAGTATAAAGGAATACTGAGAAAGCTTGATGCTAATAAGAAGTACAAACCTTGAACAGCTATTTTTCTCTATGAACTTGCATCATATCAGCATAATATCTTATTGCTCGTATTTAAAAGGCACCAATTATAAATGCAAATTTGTCAAAATATATTGCCCTCAAATTATTTACCAGTAGGGCATTATTTTCATATCTACCCATATATACAGTTTATGTTCATATGTATATGATTATACATATGTATTTTAGACTGACAATTGTTCAGTCTGTAGCATATAAGTGATGGTTCATAATAAAAACTTCTTAAGTAAAAATGTTCTTATTTCATTACATAGAATGTATATGTATTTGTGTATATAATATAACACACACTGCTTTGGGCTTTTTCAAATACAGTAATAAAAAATAAAATGTGGTATTCTTCTACCTAGATAAGAAAAATTTATTGAATCTTAATATTATATAGTTGAAACACTGGTCCGTGCATTTAACACCATTGAAATTGGAAAGAATTCACTAGCTATGTGTACATCAATTAGTTGCTAATCAAGAGCAGCATTTACATGGCACTACCACGACCACAGAAAAGGGATGGATAGAAAAGGAGGATTTGTTAATTCTCAAGTTTTAATATCTTTTAAATTCTTAGGCTTCAGGTAGCTTTGGAACCAAACATAGAATAAAATTACTTCCACAGATTCTAATCACTTAGGTACGTTGTCATTCTGTCTCTCAGGACAGACAAATATTCTTACTGTTTTACTTCAAGCTTAACTCAGGCCATGGAGGACAGTAATGGAAAATAGTATCCACTCCTTTGGTGAGTTGTTACATGATAGTTTTTTGCCTAGGGCAAAAATTTAATGGCTGATTTGTGAATCTTTATTTCTAGAGATTTACTACAGAAACACTGGCATAACCTTTACCTAGAGCAAACACCCATTCTAATAAGAAGGAGACACCAAACCTAAAAATGCAAAAGGAAGAGAAAAATCCTGGTAGGAATTAATCTACGATTTTCACACATCTGCCCAAGGGAGGTATTGTAATTGCAAAAATTTACTCTAAGACTGCTGAGACTCATAGTAATTATGTTTCTCTCTCTCTCTCTCTCTCTTTTTTTTTTAATAGAAATAGCCACAGGTGGTAACAAATTGGGTTTTAAGATGGGGAACTGGGCATGTATTTTAACCCAAATTACTGTGTAATTGTCTTGATTATTTAAAAAATATGGAAAGTCTATTGCTAAAAATCAGAAAAAAAAAAGTATTAAATGTATTCCTCATCTTTTCTTTGTTTTTCACTAGTCGGGTATTTGTTATGAGGCACATCTTATATCAGGAGGACATCTCAGAACAGGCCTCTGGTAATAACTACAAAATTGCACTGATAGTTTGTTGAAAAGGATTATCGTCTTCTTTCCAAATTTATTATCGTCTAAGGATAAATAGCAGTTTTCTTCCAAAGGTCAGGACCTAAGCACAGCTAATAATTACTGACTATGATGTGCCATTATTAAAAGTGCAAGGTTAGAGAGGATTACATCAGTCTATGAATTGATATTGAACTGTTTGCTATTTTCATATACATCTGCCCTCAACAATCATACATATTACTCTAAAAATAACCTAATTCCATAGAATAGTTTAACTGTTTTCTGATATTACAGAGGAATATCACACTTTGTCATGTTCTATGCCTACTAAAATTCATATATATATATATATATATATATATATATATATATATATCATGTGTATATATGAATATTATATTTGAACTTGAGCTATAAATCACAGATTTTTGAAGTAATAAGGACAGATTACCATATGAGACAATAGGTTTGGCTGTTTCTACAACTTAAGGCCATGTAAAGATTCAAATAATAATAATAAAATAAAGCAAACTGCCAAATATTTTGCTTAAAAGTATGTGGACATGATTTTCTATGTAATTCAGGGTGACTTATGATTCCTCTTATGTTTGTTCTTGGTGCAATGAGTTTATCTTGGACAAACTTTCCTAAGTACATGAAAAATCTGCAAACTAGGCTAGAAATCAAGGCCTGTGTGTCTGAAGAAAGATGAGTAACATTCAGATGACATCTTATTCTACTTGTAACAATCTAACTATAGAAATCAAACAAACCCATTTTAAAAATTGCGAGAAGATTTGTGTGATTAATAGCTAGGAAATATGTATCATAAAGGAATGTTGGCATGAGCTAGAAAATAACTCTATTTTTCAATAAAAAAGCCAATTATATTCACTTCCAAAACAGAAAAGTGAAAATATTTTTCTTGTTAAGTTTTTGGTAATCTTATAGGAAACAGCTTTCTCAAAACTTCTAATTTCTTATTTTAATGTTGTGTCACCTACTGAAATAAAAGCACAGGTAAGAAGCCCATAGTACCAACTTGTACATGTGGTTAAACTATTTATTTTCTGTATTAAAAGCAGCTCAATTCTATAACCTCTTTTTCTACTACTGGAAGAAATAAAATAGCATAAAATATTCAGTCATATAATAATCTTAGTGCAGTGTAAAAGAATAAGCTGATTGAAAAGTAAAGAGCTCTAGCAAAGGTATTTTATATTGAGAACTATGATTTGAAAACATAGTTATATCATAGGTGTGAAAACCTATAGTGTCAAAATCTAAAAATAGTTGAAGAATTAACAATGGAAAAGTAATTTAAGGAATTTCCTAAGACCTTGTCTAGATTTGGGTTATAAGTGTAAGAAAGCTTTATGATGCCTGACTCCTTCTAAATAGTAAATAGCTTTACATTTCCATTTTGTACAAGTATACAAAAATCAAAATTTAGGATAAAATCAAACTTTAACTTTGGGTTGATTTTCACTGGAGGATATTAAAATTGCATGCCTTCATAGGATTATTAATAGCTTAGTAAAAAAAATATAAGTGCATATCTTATAACTTATATATGAACAATGTTTCAAACTTTTACATGAATATAAAGATGAAAGATGTATAAAGCATCACATTTATGTAGAGGATGTGAGTTACTCAAGTTCAGTTGCCTTAAAGTGCTACTGAAATAGCACTGGGACATTTCAGAATGTAAAGATAACATCTACACATGAATTCACATGATTTATAAGCATAAAACTAATGTTCGCAAACATCAGTAAATTTCTACCTAACAATTGTCATTGTATCCTTCTGAATCTTGAAATTCATTTTAAAAGCTTTGACTTTTACACCCAACAAAGACTGCTTTTAGCTGATAAAGGAAGTAAACAAGAAATTGTCACTTAAATTGTACCTTTAATGGGTTCCAGTAATTAAAAATCAATAAAGACATTACAAGTTTAAAAAGTATTAAATGCTGTTTAGGCAGAGTATTTTTTAGAACCAAGTAGGATCTTTAAAATGATATTACCTTTACCATACCAATTTTATATAACAGTAATATGGTTGAAGAAATTATTTCATGTAATTTAAATATAAAGAAAATAAGATAGCATGGATCTAAAATATTTTTAAATGCCTGAGTAAAATGCATTTCTAAAATTATTTAAGTATTTTAATATATTCCATTCCTCTAATCAAACCAAAGTATATTTATGTAGATTAGTTACATATAAAGTTTTATTTTCTCCAACCTGTATTTATTCTTTGATCACAAAGCTTGTAAACTTAAATAGTCTTTTATTGTCATGATTCATTTTCTCATAATTACGCTGTTTAACTGCCTTATTTTTAAATAAATATATGCAAACGTGCCAATCATATTCAGCATAGTTATGCTAGATGTTCAGTGAACCATAAGAACCATTTCACTACAATAAAACTGCCTGGAATAGATCCAGAGCAAGGCGGACAAACCCCAGTAATCAGAATGTCACTATGACCAGAACAAACAATACTGTGTCACATGTATATCAACAGATTCTCTCAAACGCTGCCTGAAAACCAATTTCATAGTCTATCACAGAATACAGTGCATGGAAGTGGAACGTGCCTCTCATAAAAACTGCAACTTGCATTTATATCTTGCTGCGAGTTGTTCTTTTATGCTACACCTTAAAAATGCTGAACTGATTCCTCTGCAGTAGCAGTGAAGCAGGAGCATATTTCTGCTTAGTCACAGCAAGAATGTTGATGCCATTAAGGACTTCTTTATTATAGATGATTTATTTCTAGAGACCAAAGGATAGCAATACATCACTGTCAAAGCTAGCGGTGAAAGCTATGACTTGCTGTAAAATACTGTATGCTGCCATTGAGGGGAATTCATGTCAAAGTCTCCTTTACTAAAATAGGTTGACAATAGATTAGTGTAGGTCTGATGAACTTCGAAAATGTCTTGTAAGTGGGTGGCAGAAGTCACGCTATCTTCAAGATGATACGTAAAAAATGAACAGTATGCTACTCACTAACAATTATACATCATTGGTTGAAGGAATTTAATCCAAAGAAATCACTTCACGAATGCCTTACTAAAATATGACTTTAAGGTAATGCCCTGCGGGATTTATTAAACAGACGTATTACCTAGGGGAATACATTCTGGAACAATGACTAATGTTGTAATTAGTGGGTGCATTTGTAAGAATGTACCCACTATTGAGTGTATTGCAAAACTTCTCTGCATCAGGGAGTTAAGTTTCATTTCCTCACTGGCCCGAGCCCAGCTGTAGGGACTTCTTCCTCTTGGTCTTTCATCATCAACCTTACACCATATGTTTTTAATGTTTCGAGCCATCCCACCAGTCCCCAAAGTATCAGACATTTACCTGACATTTGTTTTTACATTTTTTAATGTCCATATGAGCTCAAAATTACCATGTTTAACAGATTTCAAAGGAAAATATAAGTATGGGTTGTTATCTAAAAAGTGAATCGCTTTGAATTAAAATTTCTAAAATGATGTATTTGTGCTTGCGTATTTACATACATATTTGGTACTGAATATATTCATATGCATAGCTAAATGTAAACATATGTATATACACAACTACTATTCCCAAAACGTTTATTTCTTTATGTTTTAATAAACATAGGCAGGCCAACTTTACTAAAAACAAGTAAAGTATTAGTTTTAATAAATCTTCAGATATTTTTAAGCTTCTAACCTTTATGTTCCCATATGCATTTCTGTTGCACTATATTACATAAGCAGCACTAACGATGAGAAATTTCAGATCTCATGCATGACAATAGTGCTGTTTCATGATACAGTAAAAATACTGCAGTTAAAAACAGCACTAAATGTCACCCCAAATTTTGAATGTTTTCTCCATTAAAATATGTATATTCCTTAATTCTTTACCTGAGATGATTGCTGGGTGTTACTTTAGGAGAAACTATTTTAAATTCACATATAAAATCATTTCTAGGCACTGTAAAGACATGGATATGATACACATCATCTATTGCAAACTAATTCTATAGACAGAACTTTCTGTGAGTGAACAATATTATTAAGTTATTTTCTTTTTTAAAGAATATGAACTATTTTGTAACTAAATTTTAAAAGTAGAAATAAGAATTTTAGGGTATATTTTTCTCTGATAACATAGATTTTTTTCATAGGAAAAGATTCTGAGAATATAATTTCAAAATCCTTGATATAAGTGTCTATGTACTACAATATACTGAAATAATGCGTCCACATAAGTGAAATAAAATAAAAACATTGTATTACTTCTACAATTTTAAAAACCCTAAAAAGTTTTCATCTCAATGTGAGGATGATCAAGAATGACCTGGCTGTTATTTTGTAAATTTTGTTGAAAATTTGAGGCTAGTGGGTAATAAAGTTCATAATCTATGAAGAGCTTGTATGTCACCTATATTAAAAATAAAATTCTGTGGCTCTCAGTTTTATAGTAAGTTTTACTTTGTTGTTCAATAGACATGAACACAGGTTTATATTGAAGGAGAAATGTCCACATAACAAATACAGCTAAGAATAATATTAGCTTTTTAATAGGAACAAAAAAATAAGTTTGGAACTTTAAATAAAATTAAATGCCCTGCCGAAGAAATTCCAAACAACTAATGTGCTAGGCTGAATTTTAGATTGCTTCATGTATTTTTTTTTTTAATTTGATAACTAAAGTAGAAGTTAATCCTTCTATGTTTTCAATAATCTTTGAGTGGAAACAAAAGGGGAAAGAGCAAAAATACCCCAAGAAACATGCAGTCTGACAATGTCATTCCTTTCCTGATCAATCCAACATAATCCTCATTAGAAAGGATGATGTACTTTGTGGAGGGTGATGAATCCTGAGAGTAGTCAGGTAGCACCTTAGCATAAAAATTGTAGCAAAGATTCTCCAAATTTGAATTGACACCAAGCATGCTTATTCTGTGCTCCTGTTGCTGAAAGCATTAATTTAAAAAAGTATAAACTGGGGAAGATTTTGTGTGGTCTTCGGAACTCCTTTGACCAGGTTTCTACAGACAAGAACCTTCTGTGTTAGAGAAATGGGAATGAAGACACTCAGTGGAAAATTTCATTATAAGAGACACTTTAGCTTTCATCTTTACTAAAATACAGTTAGTTCCTTATCTATGGCAGCTTACTTCTTTACAATCCAACCTCACTTTTATATATTTGGGTTTGCTCTAGGCGCCTTTCATATCCTTATGTAGTTCATTTATATTCAATATATTGTGTTTGGCATATGCTATGTCTATGAGCCTCATGTACATATTTTGAAAAAATTTTATGGCTCTTCATGAGGACTCTGAAGTAAATAGGAGTGACTTTGTAAAGTTGATGTGTAAAAGTGTACTTTTTAAACTTTATTTTAGGAAATAATTTTCCTGGGTTATTACCCTTTCATTGATGACACTACACTGAAACTGACTGCAGTAGGTACTGTGGGGCAACACAGACATTAAAACAAAACAAAAGCCAAAAAATCCTATCATCAGTATTCCCAGGCTTCTCCCTTCTCCTCAATGAGGATTTCACTGAAAACACCTGTTGTGGAGTTGCCTGAAACTTTACTTTCTTTGTTGTTTTGCTTTGTTTTACTGAGGCAGGGGCACATGTATATCAGGTTGGCCTCTCTGTGTAACCAAGAGTGACTTTGAACTTCTGACTTATTTCTTGCCGTTGCCTCCCTACTGATGATATCACAAGTGCGAACCTACAAGTTCACCACACAAAACATTACATACAGAAATGTCTCCAATATGAAATGCTCTTATAAGTTTATGTGATAGTCTACCTTGTCTACTTCAAAATCTGTTCCTATTTTCAGTATAACTCCTATACCTTATAATAAATAAAACATTACACTGTAATTTAATGTAGTAGAATAATTCCTATGCTATTACAGATATTCTAGTCAAATATCTATTACCTAAACACTTTATAGCCTGATTTTGCTTAGATAAATCGGCAGAATTTAATAAAAATAAAATCTTTTTCCACAAATCTATGTTAATAGATATGTACCTGTATTGAAACAGTGTGCAGCCCAAGCACTTGCACACTGAAACCAGTTTTAACTTTAGCTGTAATGTGAGGATTATAGTCCCAGGTTCCTATATTTTATATCACCTTATTGTGCAATGGTATTGCAGCATAGTTATGAAAGTTTAACACATTTTAGAATGGTATACCATGCACTTTCAAATCCCCATGCAGGATCCTGGAAAATAAAGCTGAATCAGTGCTACTAGCTGTGGATCCAACTTGATTTTGTGGAATAATAGTATACCATAAGAAAAAACACATGAAGTTAATAGCATATTTACTTTACAGGCTGAATTATGCACATGTTAACAAATGAGCTTGCTACAAGATTATGGAATTCCTGCCGACTTTCACCATTCCACTTGAGCATGTGTGCTGCAGCACAATTGCTGAGGGAAAAGGAAAGGGAAAGAAGGGCATAGAAACTAGCTAATTTATTACAGTTTAATCATAAAATAACCAAGATAAATGTGGTACATTTCCAATGAGGTTAATTTATCAGAATTCTATAACTGAACTTTTAAAGTATTGCAAAAGGAAGATGAGGGAAAAATGGTAGCTGTTTAAGTTGAATTTTTTTTTTTTTAAAGACAGCAGTAAACATAGGAAAATGAGACACTTTGGGGGGAAGGGAATTACAAACTGAAACTAAAGCCCATTTTGTACTTTGGTGAAATGGATTAACATTTTGGAAGTAAAAGCATACCAAGGCAGTCTTTTGCTTTGGGCTTAAATTGGGAAGAGTTGGATGGTATGTGATTTTCCTGACTTGAGTTTTAGGATGGGTGAGAGGAACCACCACTATTGTAGATCACAAATGAACAGCTTCGAGGCAACATGCTTAATACAGGATAAACACCACATCTCTCCAGAATTCTGGATATTTCTAATCAGGAGTGATCATCACTAGTCTAAATAAGAAGACACACTTGCTGAGGATTTCACTGTGTCGACTTGATTTTATGGTTTCCTTTTAATGCTGCGGCTAGATGGGCAATCAACTCACAACACTTAAGGTAGATGCTTAACGATTAATTAGCCTTTTGTGACAACTCTGTCGGTGGCATAAATGTAGCACAGGCTTACAAAACATTTGCAAGATGACTGCAGCACATCTATCAACATCTTATCATAATCCCCTCTCTAGAGACGTTAGTGGTCATGAATATCAACTTCATGCAATTACAGGAAGACATTTTTAGAAGCCAAGTTTTTATAGTTGAGAATTTCTTTCATGTTTAATATAAACTTTAAATCTATGATTACAAGATTGCTCTTACCGAGTGAATGCTGTGCAAAGTGGAATTTGATACTTTATAAGTCAATACCATGAAACTTGTTGAGTCTTGTTCATATAGACACTCTCCTGTCACAGGAAATATTTTCTTTTGACATTAGGACATGGGTGGTTTATATTAGCAGGGTTAAGAAACATTTGAAAAACTGTGACTTTACTGAGACAAGCTTTTCAACGCACAGTGATGTGGACAAGTAACTACTCATTTACTTCAAACTAAACTTCCCCCTCAAGTGTCACTTATGTTTATGCTGAGCTGCAAACATTGGACACTGCTTGTTCAGAGAAATTTGTAACAACACATGTTATAAATATTATGATAACCAGTAATTAATTTTTTATGTAGCACAGCTCAGTGGTGAATAAATAAAACTAGAAGTTGACTGAACCAGCACAGCACAGTCATCTTTTTAATGAATCAAAGTCTATGCTTTTGGCAATGGATTTGTTTTCATTTATATTTATCATGTGTGTAGAGACCCTGATATTTGTAGAGACCCTGAAAATAAACACTGTTCAAAAAAAATAATGTGAGATTCACTGCAATTTAATCCCCTGTCATCTATAGCATAAAAGTGGTCTTCGGGGGTAGATTCTTCATTTCTTAATGACTACATGAAACTCACAGGAAAACCCTAAGACTAAAGAAATTCTTTTCAAAGATCTTTTCTGATCACTATGCCTAACTAGTATAAAGTACTTTACAATGTGATTCACACTTTCAAAGCTTCAGATGAATGTTCAGAAGAGGAATAAATGGAGATCATGTCCCTAAAACACCTTCAGAGTATAAAACTAATTCCTCAGAAAGTGAAACTTTGTGCAAATTGATTCACAGCCTAGAGTACTGACATGGTGATTTTTCTGTACTCAAGAAGTTAACTTCAATTTGGCATATGAACTTCTTATTAACATAAAATGTTTTAATCGAATAAAACTCATTAAAGAAAATTAACTTTTGTTTTTCTACTATGGTAATCCTGTTATGGAAAGAAATGTAGTCCTGCAAATAGAATAAAGTTAAAATATTGACTGTTGCTGTCACTTTGAAATGTGTAAAAATAAACTTTAAACGTGAAGTAGAGGTATGGCATGTAGTTTAACTATTTACACGGGAGGGAATCTGTATAGGAAATGGTGTGCACACAGGGTCACAGGTGTGAGCCATTTTCAGTTAAGTATTCCCCACCCCTCACACATTGCTGCTGGCCATTTCGCTTTCCTTTATTCAAAGGTGTCAGGACAGCACCACCAAGAGCTTTCGAGTGAAGGGCCCTTTATTCTAAAAGTCTCCTACCTGAATTATGGACATCCGAGTGGCAGGGGTCTCGCTCGAATTAGTCCCTTGTCCGGTGAAGCTGGTGTGGCAGCCTGCGTGCCCCTGCGGGACAGTCAGGTTGTTGGAGGCTGGCTTAAGATACATCACCTCTGACCGGGGCGAGCTGAGGGGCAGGCGGGTTTGGTAGTCGAAGTACATAGGGGAGGTGGCCAGGGAGGGACTGCTCACCACGTTCATGACGTTCATGGCGTTCCTCTCCTCCACCTCGCTCTGCACCAGCATGATATCGTTTTTGTTGATTTTCTTCTTCTTGCCCTTCCCCCCGCCTAGCTGTGGGTGGCTGTACTCGGCTATGCGGCAGTTGTAAGTGCGGATCTCCTTGTTTTCCCGTTTACACTTGACAGCGATGGTGATCATGGCCGCTAGGAGGATGATAGAAATCGTGCTCAGAGTCACTATGAGAGGCAGCGACATGTCCCAGTGGTGTTGCTCACCATTCACTCGCGGGACCCCCTCAGGCAGAGAGCCACTCACTGAGCGAATGATAAGTTTGGCCACCGCGGACAGGGTGGGCTTGCCATGGTCAGTCACCTTTACTACAAGCTCCACCACGGGGGTCACGTCCTCCCAGAAGGGGTGCAGCGTGCGGATCTCGCCACTAGACGGATCGATCTCAAACAGGTGGTCATCGTTGCCATCCACAATTTCATAAGTGAGGCGCCCGCTCTCTCCAAAGTCACTGTCCAGGGCGCGCACCGTGCTTACCAGATAGCCCAGACCAGCGTTGCGAGGCACCTGCAGCTCAGCTGTGTCGTTCTGTAGAGTGGGAAGCACTATCACTGGAGCGTTGTCATTCACGTCTAACACTGTCACCCTCACTGTGGCATTGCTCTCCAAGTGCGCTGGAGCCCCTGAGTCCTTCGCCAGCACCTTGAATTCAAAAGCCTTCGTTTGTTCATAGTTAAAGGAGCGCAGGGCATAGATAGCCCCGTTAGTGGGGTTCACAGACACATAAGTGTATATGGACACGTCGCCGATGTGCGAGGGAAGAATGGAGTAAGACACTGTCCCATTTTGGCCCAGGTCGGGATCCTGGGCTAGCACTGAACCGAGGTATTCTCCTGGAATGTTGTTCTCATGTACTTGGAGCACATACAGCCCTTTAGTGAACCGAGGAGGGTTGTCATTCTCATCCAGAATCTTGACAGCGAACGACTTGGTGGAGTTGAGTGGTGGGGAGCCCCCGTCCCGGGCCACTATTGTTACATTGTACTCGTCCTGTGTCTCGCGGTCCAGTGGACGGTCAGTTACCACGGTGTAGAAGTTGTCATAGTTCTCTTCAAGCTTGAAAGGGACCGAACCAGGTGCCCCGAGGCCACCTCCACCTCCAGTGCCTCCTCCACCTAGGACCCGACACTGCAGCTGCCCATTCTTGCCTGAGTCTCGGTCAGTGACCCGAACCAGGGCGATGACTGTGCCAGGTGGGGCGGCCTCGCTCAGCGCCCCCTGGCGCACGGAGACGAAACCAATGGACGGTGCATTGTCGTTGCGGTCGATAAGCTTGACCGTGACCTTGCAGTGGGCTGGAATTGGGTTAGGTCCTAAGTCTCTGGCCTGCACGTCGATCTCCAACATGCCATTCTCCTCATAGTCCAGGTTTCCCTTAACGCGGATCAGGCCAGTTTTGGGATCAATGGAGAAGAGCTCCCGCACGCGGTCGGGCACATAGCTGCTGAAGGAGTAAAGCACTTCTCCATTGGGACCTTCATCCGCGTCTGTGGCATTCAAATCAATGACCACGGTGCCCAGTGGTGCGTTCTCGGGCAGTTCAACCAAGTATGACGGAGCCTCGAAGACTGGGCTGTTGTCATTGGAATCGATCACCTTCACATTGATCTGCACAGTGGCGGAGCGTGGAGGTTCACCGCCATCCAGGGCCGTCAGCACCAGAGTGTGGTGATTCTGCAGCTCGCGGTCCAACGCCTTTTGGATGACGAGCTCTGGGAACTTGGTGCCGTCGCCGCGGGACTTGACGTCCAGTGCAAAGAGGCCGTGATCATCGCGGGTAAGCAGATAGGTGCGGAGCCCATTCTCGCCAGCGTCTGGGTCGTGTGCGCTCGTAAGGGGGAAGCGGGTGCCAGGTGCTGCGTTCTCTGAGATGTCCATTTCAATCTGATCCGAGGGGAAAGAGGGAGCATTGTCGTTGATGTCCTGGATCTCTACCTTGATCATGCAGATCTCCTTGTCGTTAGCGAACACCTCTAGGGATAGCTGGCACTTGGCATTGTGGCGGCACAGGGACTCACGGTCGATGCGCTGTTTGGTGTAGAGCAGCCCGCTGTCGGCGTCCACGTCCAGCAAGTGCGGTGCAGAGTTCTCCAGCACCCGGTAGCTGCCGGACTTGCTCCTCCCGCTGCCGCTACCGCGCTCAGGCGGCGGAAGCCCGGGCTGCAGTCGGGCATCTTTGCCGATGTTGCCTATCACCGTGCCGGCCCCTTGCTCCTCTGGCACTGAGTAGTTGAGGTTTTTGAGTGTCAGGGCAGGGGCCCACAGAAGAAAGCAGCAACAGATGGAAAGGTACATCCCAGACCGGTAGGGTGGGAGCGGGAGCAGCCGGACTGGAGGTGCTTGCTGGTGGGTTCGCGCCAGTCTGGAACCGGGGCGGAGCGTAAGAGCTCAGAGCGAGCCACAAGTCTGTGAGTCCTTCCTTCCCTCCGCACCCGGGCTGCGGCACCCGGCAGTCTCTCCTTATTCCGCTCAAGTTGCCCGAACCTGTTGATCTACAGCATTCGCGCTGGAGAGAAGCAGCCGCGCTAGGAAGCTGCAGCAGCTCGGAGCAAGGCGGTGACTCCCTGCGGCTGAGGGCAAGCCCAAGGCTTTGTCTCTCCGGTCTGGACTGCTGTAGCCTCAAACTTGGGTGACGAGGCTTGCGATAAGGCGGAAATGGAGTCTCGTAGAGATGATAATGAACTGAAGAATTGGTGGGTTTTTCCTTGCTCCCGCTAGGCGCAGTAAAATCCACTCCCTCCGGCAGCCTACAGAATACTCTTCAAATCGCGTGGGGGGAGGGCTTTGGGAGGTGTGTCTCCAGGCAGACGAGAAAGTGGAATCCTTAGTTACTCGTATTCGGTGATGAAATTGATGGGAATGAGTAGGGACGAAGAAAGAGTCACGGATACATATGTATGTTTGAGGCTCCGCTTTCCTGGCGTACGGAGAAATGTCTGGTCCTTGTGCAGGATGGCCGGCTTTCAGGCAGTGTACTGCTGCATTTAAAGATCTAATCTTGCATTGCTGGTTTAGGCAGCGGCGGCAGCGGACTGCAAGCCCTAGCCAAGTCTTTTTTCTTTTCTTTCTTTTTTTTTTCTTTCTCTCTTTCCTTTCCGAGCAGCCAAAGGGAGGGGAGAAATGCAGCGGAAAAAAAAATAGTGTCCCGATTTGTAGTTTCTTTCCCCTACCAAGCTCCTCCCTCTCTGCCTCAGAGCAGGCTCTCCCCCAAAATCAAGAAAGCCACAGCCTGATCAGCATTTGCGTTGAGAGCCTATTGGGAGGAGAAAGAAAAAATAGAGATATATCTCCGCCTCTGTTCATAGAACACTCTGGTGTCTCTACGCCAAGCCGGGAGCCGCCGCCACTACCATCCCATCCTCTTCCTGCAAGCAAGGACTTCTCCCCGCGCAGTTTAATTCCAGTTTCCTTCTCTTGCCAGGCGAAAGGAAATCAACAGGCAACTCATGGTTAGACGTGCAGATTTGGTGGGGGAGGGGTGGGCAGAATAGAAAGGAGTGGGGGGGAGCTACCCTCCCAGTCCTAGCGCGCACACACACTCGCCCTGTCTCTCACTAGAAGGGAAACAGTCTCTGCATTCACAGGGCTGGGCTGTCAAGTGGCTCTCTATTCTTTCTATTCAGCATCTCCTTCCAGTGGCTCAGCCTCCCAATCCTTTTCATCTAGAAAGGAAAAACCCTGGCGAGGAACAAGAGCGGTGAATATTTGAAAAGAATAGAGTGCACGTTTCCCCTTTATTATTATTATTATTATTTTAACTGGAGGAGTAGGGTGGATGGAATGCATCAAGGCTTGGCATGATAAGTCCTGCAGTCTGGCTCTCACGGTCTCTAGTCGACTTGGGGAGGGAAGAGGGTGAGGAGCTGCTGCCACCACGGTTCTGCCTGGCCGCCCACCCGGGGAAACTATCTCCACCTCCAAGGGGAGGTTAGGCACGGGCTGATCTACACATTATTTCTCCTTCTCCAGGCGCCTCAGTATATGGGAATGACACATCCAGAAATGCAGGTGTTCTGATTTGCGGGATGAGTCAGAAGCAGCGGAACAAATCGTATTCACTCTCCCCTCACGGTCCTCCCTTCACAGGCATTAGTTGCAGCTTCTTCCTAACGCTTTTTCTGACTCACTCAATAGACAGAAGAAGAAGAAGAAGAAAACCCCAAAACAAACAAACAAAAAAAAGCTGGATTCATGTTGGGGCCAGGGAGCGCAGAAAACGAGAAAAAGGGAGTGGGGGAGGAAGGCAAAGCTGAATCTAGCAGCACTTTTACTCTACCTCTTTCGGCTGGAGTCCGAGGCACTGCACAACAAGGCGTCTGCTTTGCTTACGAATATTTACTTATTTTTAAAAACCTTTCCACTTGGTTAGGCGTGAGATGCCCCCAAATCTCTCAGTCTTGGGGGAAGGGGGGCACGTTTCCAGAAATGATTCACAGCTTAGCCCCGGTTCATAGTTCAAGATTTCCTCCCAATAGTCTCTATTCACAAAGTCCAGCATCGATGTGCATAGCTAATTGTGCAGTCTGTTGTGGAGGGCTTTTTGTTTTGTTTTGTTTTGTTTTTAATTCGTCCTTTTTTTTTTTTTTCTGCCACGAATGATCTCTTTCAGCCTGGTGCGGTGCCTGTCAGGATCACCCCAAAGCCTGAGAAAGACGTGCAGGATTCAAACCGAATAAATCCATCTCCGCCAGCCAAGGCGCGGAGGAAATGGAAGGTGAAAATTCAATTCAACAGTTGGAGTAGTGTCTCCGGGCCGCCCTCCTCCGCTGCGGCAGCCGCCGGGCTCACAGTCCGGATTCTCTCCCCAGCGTCTCTTGCTGACTGACTCTATTCACCTCACGCCGCCGCTTAAACATTGATACTGATTCTCTGCCAGCCAATCCGCGTGGGGAGCCAGGCCCTGCCTTCTCGGCCCACGCCCAATGGGAGGCGGAGAAATGGCAGGCGGGGGCGGGGCCAGCAGGCTCAGCGCTTTAGAGTCATTGACTAGCTGAGTACGAAGCCAGTGCTTCTCTGCTTGCAGAGCTGGCACTAAATCCCCGCGGTGGCTCCTAGGGCTGAGCCACTAGTAGCCAGAGTCCTTAGCTACAAGGGGTCTTCTTTAGCTACTTGGCCGTCTTCTTCTAGAAAGGAATAAAGTTTGACAGTGATTCCATTTTATTTGAGGATCGGAAACACAGCCAGGCGTGGGAATCACTGCATACTTTGCAGAAAGAGGTAGCTGCGGTATTCTTGATGCCTTTCTGTCCACACACCAACACAGGGCCTTAGCTTCCATGCGTGCGCGCGCGCACGCACACACACACACACACACACACACACACACACACCACACCACACACACACACACACACACACACCACACACACACACACACACAAACACACACACACACACACACACACACACACACACACACACCAAGGGAGTTGCAGATTTTCTAACTCCTCCTGCCCTCATCTGAAGAGGCTGTGGAGGGTGTGTGCGCTCGCGCAAGCATTCCTGCGTGCCCATACCGTGTGTGTGTGTGTGTGTGTGTGTGTGTGTGTGTGTGTGTGTACGCGTTTTTTTCACGTTTTTCAGTGAGTGCAGGTCAAGTCCAGTGTTGGCTAGCTGGTTGTGCTATTTAGCTCTGGAGCAAACAAGCCGGCAAGCAACAGCAATCAATATGTAACTTTCCTCATGCTCAGAGAACTCTCCCCTGTCCCCAAGCACCAATGCAAGGAAAGCCGCTTGATTGTGAAAGTGTTTCAGAAGAAAAACAGACTCTGGTGGAGAGAGAAGCGTCTCAAAGGAGGAAAAAGCCTCTCTAAAGACATGTTTTGCAGCTTCATGAAACTGAAATCTTATTGAACAGTATTTAGAGTTCTACCTTTTCATCTATTACAGGCTATGTAGATTCAAAAGATGCCTGTTTTAGAAATCTCCCCCCCCACACACACACACAAAGATGCACCACACACCTTCTCTAAATTCCTTATCTTATCCAACTTCAGAGTCACAATAAGGTATGCTTTTGATCTAACACTTCTGGAAAAGAGTTAAGAGGAAAAAGGAAACTGATGCTCTGAAAGAGAGGTGAGCGTTTTTGATTGATAGAGTATTGACTGTAATTCATGAATACTGGAGTTAAGTTGCCATTTATAAATTGTGAATGACTAAAGTACAAACCTGTAGCATGAATCATTCGGAATTTCAGAGAAAATCAAATCCAGACCAATTACAAGAAAATTCTGAATGTTGTTTTGGGATAATTGCTTAAAGACTCAGGTAAAGGAGCTATTAATTTCCCAGGGCTTCAAGGAGATAACCTATAGTCTGATTTTGCAGTCTGGTCTCTTTCCAAATTTATCACTCCCTTGGGAGACCAACAGCTCAAAAATTCATAGAGAAGGTCTTTAGTCAGATTTTCAAATTCAAGAATGTTCCTCCCTTCTCTTTTCTAAATATGTCGTTTGGCATCTATGTTTTTGTGAAACAAGGGACTCAGCCTTGCCAAAATCTAAGCTGCTTTGTCAAGTGTTCTTCAACCACATAGCTGTGTGCAAACAGAGCAGTAGGTCTCTGGGGTTAGTAGTGTTGGTCCAACACATGTACTTTAGAAGCTGACGCTTGAAATCTTTATAAACAGAAACTGCGTAAAAGAGTAGTGACCATTCACACATTCATCTGTCAATCTTTACTTCTTACTTCTCTCTCCCCTCACCCTGCCTTAGTTCTAGGGATAAAGACCAAGGTCTTGCAAAGCTAACCAAGGGCTGTAACTAAGTCTTAGATATATCTTCAGGAACACTGTGAATTGTCTTTTTAAAATGACCGTTTAAAAGTGATTTTTAACTGGATAGTAATGAGATGTCTTTGACTTTCACTATAAAACGAAAGCAAAACAAACAAAAAATTCAAAGGGAGGTTATGGTGTATTGATTGGACTTAATTCAACATAGTGCTATGCAATTGACAGGAGATCAGAAAGATAATACCTAAGAAAGGAGTTGATAATATGAAAAATATATCCTTAGAAGCACACATTTGCTGAGACACAGCCCCCCCAGAGTAATTATGCCACATTGCCCCCCAGTGTTTATTGAAAGAATTATGTGAGTAAGGTGAATGCCTTAGGGCATCTGGCAAGAGCAAAAGAAATACAAGTATTTTTCTTATGTGTCATGCGCCTGTAGTATTGAACATGGCTGTTGAGTACTGACATGTATCCTAAGTAACTAATTTTATATTTACTATCTGTATTTATTTAAACCATAAATAGAACTGACCAATAACTCAGCTCCAATGGTTTGGCTTGTTTTCAATCCATTGTGATAATCGCTTTTAACAAACAAACCTTATCTGTTTTCAAAATCTATCTTTTTCTTTCCCCAAAGTATATTTTGTGTTCAAAAATGTTTATTTAAAAGTTTCATATTACCTATCTTTAAAATATTGAGCATTTTTTTTAGAATAAAAAGATATGTTACACAGTTCCAAAAAATATGAAACTGGTTTGATACAATGGGAGGCTACCTTCATATGCCACCACATTAAGGAGTTCAGAAGACTGTTGCGGTGTGTATGTACTAAAACAATGTCATATTTTTTTTCAAGAACATCTGGTTGATGATCATTATTTGTAGTGTGAAACCGTATTCAAGTCTAAGTCGACAGTTTACCCTTCTCTCTTCAAATGCACATACTCTGATCTTGTCTGCTCATTTAGAATCCCTGTGGGGCCACTCACTGAGGACATGTGTTGTAAAAGACTTAATATTCGATTAATTAATAAAAATAGGGTGGGCAAGTTGAGAATAAAGGTAAATGGAGCGATATGTTGGAATTGCTTCAAATAGAATGATGAGCAAATACTGCTAAGTTAGTCTCATAATTGACCTCACAGTATTAAGGGGAAAATCTTGAAATAGGACTTCATAGAATTTTATATGATTTATTCAATTTTTGATGAGACAATGTGTAATTGTATGTTATAGATACTGTCTCAGAGGTTGTTCCTGAAGCCAGGACCACTGTTAGAGCAGTCTTCTGTAATTTATCCTGCTTTGCCATAATCTTCAATTTAATAGCATATAGATCACAAGAAAAAATAAAGCTATTGTTTTCTTTGCAGCCACGATATACATGAATTTTAAAAAATCATTTTTTATAATTCTATTTGTGTCATTTTACTATCTGGTTTCATACATTAAATTTCTGTAGGAAAGATTTCAAACTGAATTTAATAGCAGGAGGTTTAGGTATTAGAAACCAAACCCATGTCATTTTTAAATTTTCAAAAGAATGGAGTATTCTGTTTATACCTAGTGTCACTTGTCCTTTAAAGACGTAGGTGGCTCCCATCTTATATTATTGTTGACTGTTTATTGACTCTTAACTGTCTTTTAACCAATAATGAAGGCTAAAGTGTTTCTACCTGAGGATGAATATAAATTAGGTTGAGCAATGTAAATTAACTGTAAACTTTATACTTTATGGGAAATGTTTTCTAGTTTAAGTATGAAAGTATTCTGTCATATGCAATGAATTCAAAATAAGTAAAAAGACTATATAAAAAGAGTAATGCAAATTAAATGTAAAATTTGTCTGCTTTTTATTAAAATTATGAAATGCTTCCATTAATAAAAATTCTGTTTAAAATTTCTAAATAATATTTCTACTCCTGTATGTTATGATATGGTAGCATATTTAGATATATGTCCTGTCTGTGGTATAGTATGTTAATGATATAGCTACAAGGTTAGCTTGACAAGGACATGCAAGTTGTAACTGTAAGGATTAATCCACAAATCACACATTGAATGAAATAAATGTAATACCAACATCTATATATTTTCAATAAATTTTAATTAATAATCAGTGATCAGCTGAAGGACGTTAGCCCATCTTATGGCAAATATTTTGAATTGTAAAGACTAAAATTTAAAAGTAAAATCTCTTTATTTAAAACTTATCATAAAATGCTATTCAGCATGAAATGGATGTGTGTGTATGATTGTGCATGTGAACGGATGTGTGTATGTTTGTATGTGTAATTGGTAATCTCAGCCCACTTTAAAGTGTATATTAATATATTAATGCATTTGATGAGGGGCAACTCCAAAATGTTACTCCATATCAAATAGATTAATACGTATTTAAAGGGTATTTAGCTAAATTGTGTACATTAACATTTATCCCTAACATAAGGTAACATTTTCCTCACTTCAACAAACTCCTAATGCCATATTCATGTCCTTTTCTTCTTGCCAGCCAAAAAGAACAAGTTACATTAATTGCATAATCTCATCTCTCTTGCCCCCTAAGAAGTTACATACTAGCTCCCCCTTGTGGTCACTTTGACAGACATTCGGGAATTTTGAAAATTTACTGCATAGGGAAATTAGATTTGTTTAATGTTTGTATATGACGGTTTAAAGTCTTATGAGTCTTATGAGTGAAATGGTTAATTTATAGATGTGACTGCTTTATCATTAAATTGGTTGACACTGGGGAAAAAAGGATAGTATTATGATTTCACGCTCTGTGCAGCAATCTCTTTATTTTTTAGAGTTAAACTTTTTAGGGCAATGCTGACTGAGGCTGGGAAATCAGCCCTTGGAGGGGACCCGGGAAGTTCAGTTCAGTAGGTGGCAGTCTTTCCTCAGAGTCAGTTTTACAGTGGTGACCTGAAAAGATGTTTCAAAACACTGTGTCACAGGAGGTCCTGCCTTTCAGGTGAGGCTGACACCAAATGCTTATGATCAGCAATGGTTCTAACAGTTCCGGCATTTCTAGCCATTATTCTAAGATATTTAACCTAGTTGTTATATAGCTATCATACTAATATCAATGAGAATATACTAGAAGGAGCTGAGCTCCCAGGAAAACAAATAAGTGTTCTACAAAGCCTGTGCATTTTAATTATCATTATAATCGTTAACCTTCTGGAGTTTCTGCGACAAGGTCCTACTTGGGTAATTATGGCCTCCTTATGTAAATTCTTCTTTCAATGAGCTATGCATATTATTTCTTTTCATTTTTAAAACCAAGTGATGCCAAATAGCTATTTTCTGTTACCCTGGAAATAGCATACTTTTGCTATACATAAAGCACTTCTTCTTGTTCAAAAACAAGTCCATTGTTAGAAAAATACTCTGTGTTTTTCTGAATGATATTTTTGATATCATGTTAAATAAAAGAAATCAATGAAATGAAATACCATTAAAAATCACTGAGGTTGAATTGATTTTTTTGGAGCTTCTGAACTCAGACTTTTCAAGACTGTCCTATCTTTAAGAATGAGAAAAGCTGATACTGTTCAGGGAGAAGGCCATTATACATCTACAAATTATCCATACTGATAGAAATGGAATGACCTAAAATGTTAATTAAGTGATGAAAGGTTTATGTCAAATATTGATATAAAAATGCATGAGATATCTTTATTTGTCATCCAAAATTGTGCTTAAAGCTTGATATGTGACAACTGTAAATAAAGTACTAATCAAAAGGATTTTTACGTTTGAGTGTAAATGTATTAAATAAAACTGTACTGACAATTCAAGAAAGCTATATTGGCAATTCTTCTCAAAACAATGCAGATTATATTTAGAAATATGTTGGCTTTAATTAGATGGGTCTGGGTGATCTATTTCCACTTTACTGAAGATACAGCAACCACAGAAGGCCAAAAATGAAAGAATGTAACATTTATTGCAGAACCTGGACATTTGTACAGATACAAATTAACAATCTTTTGAAAGCATATCCAGAAGAACAGAGGTAATTAACCACTTTTGTGACAAAGGCCTATTTAGAAAGTCACAGACTACCATAGAACCATTTCTTAATCTTTGGTGGAGATCTTAATTTGCTGGTGATCTATAGTTTAGATTATACAAATATTTTCACAAACACTATAAGAATCACATACACCTGATGTGCATACACATTAAATATAAATGTTGCTCCAGATTTGAGAAATTATCTAAAACTATCTTTAAACCAGGCATGTTAGCTCTTACCTATAATTCTATCATTTAAATGGCTGAGGGAGGAAGATTACCAGGACTTTTAGGCCAGTGTAGGCTAGCCAGTGAGGCCCAGTCTCAAACAAACACATAGATAGGTAGATAGGTAGTTAGGTAAATGAATAAACAAACAAACAAACAAATGACATATTTGCTCTCCTAATATAAAAGTCTTAAGAGGTAAATCTATACAATGTGTCAGTAGATGAAACATATATCATAGAATTAGAAATTCAGTTTGTATTTTCTTATGCTTAGTACCAGAAACTTCCTCAGCCAGAGGAAATGTAATACGTTAGAAAGGAATGAAGAAAGGCCTTGCCTAGCACATAGGCTTTTCACTTATTACTCAGAGGTAGTGGCTGATGCAGCATGTCTGATGGGAGATAAAGATCGTTCTTGCCAACAGTGGAGAAAGAAGGACCATAAGATTCAGGTTAGTTAGTGTTGAAAGGCTTTGCTAGCTATTGTGAACAGATAACAGCAGCCAGAGAATAGTATAATTAATCATGAAAATTTAGAAGTTTATTTTATGTTTAAACCTTTGAACAGATGTAAAGCAGCACTATTTTAAAACTTGGAAGTATCCTAGTGTGGTGGCACATGCCTTTAATTCTGGCACTTGGGGGGCAGAGGCAGGCAAATGTCTGTGAGTTCAAGGTCAACATGGTCTACAAAGAGAGTTCCAGGACAGACAGGGCTACACAGAGAAGCCCTGTCTCAAAATAAATAAATAAATAAATAAACAAACAAACAAAAACCTCGTAACTAGATTCTTAAGTCATGAGTTTGTCCAAGAAACTACTGAGTGAATGAAAATTCATGTGTTCATTTTGTGTGTTTTTTACGTATAGAATCAAAGTTAAAACGTTATCATAATCTTCTCATTAATTAATTTGTTTACCAGTTGATCATTAAAAAAAATCAATGGTCACAGAGCATATATGGGGGAGGTAATCCCCCTCAGGAACAGTCATAGGGGAGGGGAATAATGGGAAAATGGGAGAGAGGGAAGAATGGGAGGATACAAGGGATGGGATAACCATTGAGATGTAACAAGAATAAATTAATTAAAAAAAATGAAATAAACACTCTCCCCAGCTTAAAAAAAATCAATGGATGAAAGTCATTATAACACATGAACTCCAGATTAGTATATTATGAAGCACTTTGAGTTTTTGAATAGTAATTCATTCCAATTGAATTATGATAAGAAGGAAAATTCAGGAAAGGGGCTAGAGAGATGGTTCAGGTTTATTAAGAACACTGGCATCTCTTCTAAAATTCTCGGTTTCATATCTCAGAACCGGTACGGTGGCTCAGAACTATCTGTAACTCCAGTTCCAGCGGATCCAACGTCCTTTTCTGACACCCTTTGGGAATGCATGTATACACATGGTATACAAATATACACATAGATAAAACATCAATACACATAAAATGTAATTCACTTATTTTAATTTTAGAAAAGGCAACCTAAACTCTCAACTTTAAACCCATCTATATGTAAAGAAAAGATTATGTGGGGGCTGGAGAGATGGCTAAGAGGTTAAGAGCACAGACTGCTCTTCCAGAGGTCCTGAGTTCAATTCCCAGAAACCACATTGTGGCTCAAAACCATCTATGTGATCTGCTGCCCTTTTCTGGTCTATAGGTGTACATGCAGATAGAGCTTTGTATACATAGTAAATAAATAAATCTTTTAAAAAGAAAAGATTATGCAACATCGACTGACATCTAAATCCTTCCCCTCATTTCAAACTGAATAGGTGACAATACAGCTATTCCCTCTTTTTTTCTCATATCACATCTTACTACAAAACAAACTAGCCATTACTGCTCTTAAAAACATCAATGACATACTTGAAGAGCTGATAGTGATTTAAGCTTATAGATACAAAGATTATTAGTAGAGGCATAGTTATCAAGTCTTAAATCCCTAGAAGCAGTCACCTGGGTATAGGAGCAAGAGATTGGAGAAAGTGGATATTAATATCAAGTTTTTTTTTTTTAAAGGAAGGGACTGCTGTTTAAGGAAGATGGTGGTATTTTATTGGCACATATTCCTGCCAGAGGCCTGTGTCCTCATTTTTGTTTAAATCTGACCAAATCTGGAGTCTGTGATCTTGCCCTGTGATGATGAAAAGTTATAAAACTTCATTGTGTCTAGTTGCATCTTCCACTTACTCTCTACCTCTAGAATTATTCTAAAAGTGACACCTGTAGTGGTTAGTTTTTTGTCACCTTGACACAGATGAGAAACATCTGAGGAGAGTGAGCCTTTTCTGAGAAATTACCACACCATTGGCCCCTTGGCATGTCTGTGGGAGTAGAATTCCTTTATTAATTACTGAAGAAGTAAGGCCCAGCATACTGTGAGGGACACCAACCCTGGGGCTATAAATCTGCAATGCATAAAAAAGCAAGCTGAGCAGGCCATGGGGAGAAATCCCATAAGCAGTGCTCTTCAATGGCCTCTGCATCAGTTCTTGTTTCCAGTTTCCTGACCTGCGCTCCTGTGTTGGCTTCCTGTGTTAAATAAATCCCCTCTCTTTCAAGCTTGTTTTGGCCCATGTTTTTTCACAGAAATTTGTGCAAGGAGGGGTTTTTATTTCCCCCTGAGTGAACTCTTCCCTTTGTTCCAGTATAAAGTAAAAGCTCCTCCTTAGCTGTGGCTAATCCTCCTAACAAAAATTATAGGGTAACCAAACACACACTGATTAGGTTTGAGGTAGGTTTCACAGAGAGAATTTATGTCTCACACTATAAATCGGTTATGGTGGGAGAGGAAATAGGGCCTAGAAGGGAACACAATTCAGTTGTATTGTTAGCTTGACATAATTCTATACTGGGGCATGTGGAATCAATGCCTTCAGTCAGTGATTCCATGAGCCTCAAATGGTTAATCCCTACCCCATGGTGACACAGATAGCCCCTGATTATACTAATTAATTCACAAACCGAAACCAAAAGTTATGAAATCTGAGAAAGGGATGCATTAGGAAAAGGATGGAGAATGATAGACCAAAAACAAAACAAAACAAAAAACATATAAGAGTATAAGAGTAATCAGAAGTATTATATACTTTGTGCTTTCTGCAATGATGAAGAAACAAGCAGTTGGGAAGGAAAACAAATACACTGACAACTGTAGGCTTTACCTCACCAAAGCATAGCACTAAGTAACAGAAATTCTAATGGAAGAAAAATAGTAGCTTAGGAAATTGTATAACTATGAAAACAAAGGTTTTTGGAAAGATAAAGTAAGTCCAGGCTTGTCAAACACAGTAAATCATTGGGTATCAGATAAGATATGCTCTCTTCATGGTGGAATACCAAGAATGCTGAAGGGAGGATTTATCCTCTTTCTAGGTGGTGCTCTGCCTTGCTCCTCTGGGTAGTTCCTACTCTCTGGCCAAGGGTCAGGATGGCATGCAAGGATGGCACTTGCCCTGTTCCAGTTGAGCAATCATCTCCAGGACACATGAGCTTTGTAGGCAGTGCTGATATTTGACGTGCATAGCAAGATTGCTTGGAACCTCAATTACTTGTTGCTTGATTTGAGGGTACACTCTCATGGCTAAACCATGGAAGAAGTTAAAGTTCTGTAATAGCCAAGAAACTCTGACACTTGGAGTAAATTTGTGTGTGTGTGTGTGTGTGTGTGTGTGTGTGTGTGTTTCTTTTGATAATACACAGCTTCTTCATTATTTCACTGTATAAAATTCCTTTCTACACTACCTGTGTGCTTGTGCTTCTTCCTATTCAGTCATCAGAATGATGGGCAATTGCCACAGTTCTGCCTTGTTTATCTGTTTTGTACACCTTTCTATGATAATTTTTGAACAGTTCCTTTTAGTAACGTACATTCACACCTTTATCTTCTACAAAATATACTCCTCTACTAAATTATTCATTCTAATAAAACTAAATATTTAATACAGAATTTTTTAGCTTTTATAAATCAAGAGAAAAAGAATTATCTGTAATGGAAAAAGAAAAACCTCCATGAGTAGCCCTAAAGAGAAAGATAATAAATTTAAAAAGACAATTTGTTCTTTGACTTAGCAGTTATGATGTAAACCTTAAAGCCTGGGTGTTACAAGACAGTGGTCTTGCTTAAGTTTACTTCTTGGTGAGAATAAGAGTGAGGAGAGTCTCTCGGCTATCTGCTGTGCATCTATGATGTCCTGAATTGTTAAATCAGCAAAATTTGTTCTTTCTCAAGACTGAAATCTACTTCTGTTCCAAATTTTATTGACCCCAGCTGTTAAGGGCTCCCATTATGAATTTCAATCCATTTTAATAATGGAATATCTCAGGGATTTAATCTTTGTTACATTTGAAAAACTCATATTTTTCTCAAACAATGTAACATAAGAAAAAGTTAAGACTTGGACATTATTTGGGATAGGGACTATACTGTCTAGTTGCAAAATAATTGCATAAGAAAATTATATAATACATACATGACAGTATTTTACTTACATAGCAATAAATTTAATACAGTTACAAATTAAATTTACATAATATATAACAAATATATTAGAATGTTTTAAAATATGTGTGCATATGCTGTACATTGAAAAATAACAACACTTTGCTGTTCTCCCATTCTTCTTTCATAAATTTTGAATTATTGAACATATTCATTCTCATTAAAGCATGGAAAAGAACCTTATATGTAATTTTCTTCAGCAGAACCTTAATTTCTCTTAAGCTGCTATGTTTTGTATCAACAATCTCTTTTGTTGTTGTTTGACTTTTTCTTCTTACCTCTGGCAATTCTTTATTTCATTAAATCTCTAGGATCTCTGAAATTATATAGTCCCACAAGAAATTGATTGCTTGTTCCTACTTTTACTTGTTTCCAACAATTAGATGTAAATAAACTATCACAGCGAGAGGAATAATGGCATGCCTGGTATCAGCATATGAATAACACTTCTTTAAACACAGTGTTGGGAAAGGCAGCCACCATGCTGTTCTGGACCCAACCTGAGGCTCAATCAATTTGCTAAGATCTTCCTTTTGTGTCATAGGGTATGTCTGCAGATGTGGTCACTTGTACTATTGACCTGTGTGAAAGCCTCCCTCACTGTGTACCAGGCCCACAGTCTGGTATTCAGTTGGGTTTAGCATACCTTCAACATAAAATTTGAACAAATTTGTGAGACCATATAATGCACAACTGTGGAAGAATTGATAAATATATTGATTCAACAACACATCCATAAATAAAATTATGCTATATAATAAAGTACCGGGAGTTACTGATATTCTTTTAAAATTTTTTTCCTCTTTTGAGATTACGATATAATTACATCATCTCTCCTTTACTTCTATCCCTCCAAAGCCTGCCATGTTCCTCTCCTTACTCTCTTACAAATTCATGATCTATTTTTCATTAATTGTTACATAGATGTACATGTGTGTATACACATTTATATTCCTACATATATAATTACATACTGCTAAGTCTATATAATATTAATTACATGCTTTCAGGGATGACTACTTGGTATTAGATAATCAACTGGTGTGCTCTTCCTGGTGAAGACTGTTTCTCCAGCTGTCAGCATTCCATAGATGACTACAGTTCTTTGTGCAGTGTTGAGGTCTCCTTAGCATGCTTATTGTTGTAGGCCCTCACTCAGCTCATGCTTACAGAGTCATATTATTGAAAAGTACGGGAAAAACTGACATTTCTGGGTGACAAAATCTCAAGGTAAACCCTGTGGTCTTCTACTCTCATTCTATCCTTCTTCCATTATGTTTTCTGAGCCTTAGGTGTAGGAGTAGTGTATATATATCCCATGGAAATACGTTTCACAACTCTGGGATTTGATTAGTTGTAATTTTCTGTAATGGTCTCTGTTGCAAAAAAGATGGTTCCCTGATGAGGAGGGAAGGCTACCCTTACCTCTGGGTTAAATGACAAATATTATGAATATAGTTAGCAGTTTTGCTTGTTAGGTTATTAAAGTAAAGGTTATAGGTTCTAAATTCCATAACTTCACTAGGCCCGAGTGGTTGACTAGGTTTCCAGCACCAGACATGCTTTCCTTCCTCTTGGGCAAGTATTAAATACACTTAGTTGTTGGTTACTGCCAAGGTGTGTGTGCCACTATTGTACTCTTAGGGTTAGAGTGCCATGCTAGCCATTGTTGTAGTTCATTAGAATCATAGCTTGGCAGAACTGTTGGTTGCTTCACTCTGTGGAAGCTTCCGGCACTATGAAAAGTACTCCACCAGAAGGCGCTGTTCATGCCAGTGCCATCTGAGGAGCCTATGGGCCCTATGTCTAAAGTACACTGTGTCTTCAGAAATAGCTACTTACTTTTTCACATCTAGCTGCAACCAAGAGCAGTAGCAATAGCCTATAATGTTTGGAGACTCTTTTGGACAACCCCAAACAATGCCTGCCTATATTTTTCTAATGGTCTTGAGAAAGCATAAAGGTGAGCTGTTCAGAGTAATAATAAAGATTCCATAGACTTTTGTTTAGTTTTAGAAGCACGTTGTCTAAACTTTATAAAAACTGTTTTTAATTCTCACAAATGCTAATAAAATACTGTTTTCCCATCCACATTTGTGAAGGTCAAATATTAGTGACATTTTCACAAATTATAATCAATTGTTATTAGTTATTTGTACTTAAATCATTACAAATATGGGTACTGTGAGCAGACTCTAGTTAAGAGAAATATAGGAGATGGGGAAATAGAAGGACCCAGAGGGTCCTAGAAACCTACAAGAAGAACATTGTGATGGTGGACCCAGGAGGGTCTACTCAACCTATTGCACTAACAAAGGATGAAACAATAGTAAACATCGAACCCCCTACTCTGATCTACCCAATGGACAGGACACTCTCCACAGTTATGTGGAGAGTGGAGACTAACTATGACATGAACTCTGGTGCTTCGTATTTGAACACCTTCCCTTGTTGGGGAGGCCTGATGACACTCAAAGAAAGAATAAGCAGGCTACATAGATTAGACTTGATAGGTAATGACCACATAGTGGGGAAAAAGGTCTCCCTCGGTCATAGACCTAGGGGAGGGAAATAGGGTGAGAAGGAGGAGAGAGGGAGGAATGGGAGAATATAAGTGATGGGATAACAATTGAGTTGTAATCTGAATAAATTAATAAACTTAAAATTAAATTAAAAACAAACAAACAAAAAGAACTATAAAGTCTCCATCACCCCTGCATCCTTTAATTAGACAAGACTCCTAATGGAAGGAGGGGTACACCAACCCACCAACAAAAGCTTCCACTCAAAATGTACCCTGCCTACAAGAAGTGCAGAAATAAAAACAGAACAGAAAGTGAGAGAATGTCCAAACAGTGACAAGTCCAAACTGAGACCCACCCCATGTTAGTGAACCAACCCCTGACACTATTAACTGCTATGCCTGTAGTTGTCCTATAAAAGCCTCCACCCAGTAATGATCTAAACAGATGCTGAGACTCACAACCAGACATTGGGCAGAGAGCAATGAGTCTTGTGAAAGAGTGGGAGGAAGATAGAAGGAATCAGAGGGGACAGGAACTCCACAAGAAGATCAACAGAGCCAACTACCGAGGGCCCAGGGGATCTTTTGAAGACCAAAGCACGAACCAGGGACCATGTACTGACTGAAACTAGGTCTCTTAAACAGAAGTAGCCAATGGGCTGCTCAGTCTTCAAGTAGTCTTCCTATCAAGGGGAGTGGATGCTGTCGACTTTGTTGCCTGCATTTTTTTTTTTAATCACTTTCCCTTGGCATGGTTGCCTTCCCAGCCACAGGGGAAGAGAATGCCCTGAGTCCAGATGGGACTTGACTGACATGCTGGTGTGGGTTGGTGAGTAGGGAGCTCCTCTTTCCTGAGGGGAGATAGGTGTAGGTGGAAGAAGAAGGAACATGGAATCAGGGTGCTGGTGGAAGGTTCAAATGTTTTCAAATGCTAATTTCAATGCCTTGAGGTCTGGTTACAGCCCTGCCATTGACATTGTTATGAATGTTGAACTACCTCTTGTAACCTTGTTTCTTTGCTTGCTTGCTTGCTTCATTTAGTTTTTCAAGGCAAGGTTGATGTGTGTAACAGTCCTGGCTGTGGACTCACTTTGTAGACCATGCTGGCCTTGAACTCACAGAGTTCTGCCTGCCTCTGCCTCTGCCTCCTGAGTGTTGGGACTAAAGGCCCAGCTATCTCCTGTAACTTTGGGATGATGTAGAATATTCCACAATTATCCTTGAATGTTGAACTATCTCCTAAGATGATAAAGAATGTTACCCAATTATGCCTGATTAGCTAAATAAAGATGCCGAAGCCTGTGACTTGGTCTCCTATCAAGACATAGGAGGAGTTTTGGTTCCCAGGTTGGGTTTGAGAAAGTGAAAGAGAGGGGGGAAACAGCAAAGCAGCAGGAGGAGAGGAAGCCAGAGAGAAAGGAGTTGCAATAAGGCAAGGTAGCAGTGAGCATGTGGCTGTAGGAACAGACTGATGGAGCAGAAGCTACTCAGGGAATCACCAATTGGCAAGTGATTTATATGGGTTTTAAAGGTACTAGGATTAGAGTAGCTCAGATTCTGCCCAGCATAGTGCTTACAACTTAAAAATAAATCTTTGTCTCTCTGTGTCAGTCTTGGGAGAACTTAGCTGGTTAAAGAAAACTACTGCCTTAATACTTTACTGTATTGATTGATGTAGAAAGAATAATTCATCATTTTACAACACCAGGAGGAGAGGAGGGAAGGACTATGATTGGGATGTAAAGTGAATAAATGTATAAATTAATTTTTAAAAAAAATTATAAAGATTTCCTGAGAAAAGATACAATAATTTATAAATGAAGATATTATTTGTTCATTTTATTTTCAGCATTGAGGACTGAACCCAGGCTCTAGGAAAGAACAGGTGAGTATACTACTACTGAGCTTTCTCTCCAATTTATCTTGTGATGGCTAATCTCCTGACTATCCCACTGAGAGATTTAAATGCTTAAAAAATGTTTTTTTCTGAGTTGATATTTTTATTGATCTATCCATTGTTTTATATTTTTAAAATGTCTTGCTTCTGACATATATATTTATATATATATTTGTAAATAAATAATGCTTTTCTCCTTTTTTAAACTTTGTTTTCTTCTTAATGTCTGACAACAGAAACAAAGCTTTAAAGAGCACAGGAATACTATCAAAATATCACATGACAGTTTACACAAACATCTGTCAAATATAAGGTTAGAATTTTCACTTCTTGAAGAAAATATATACAAATTAGCAGCAATATTCTGCTGCCAATTGCATAATTTTGGCAGGAGGAATCAACATGCCTTTTCATTATGGGCAGGGCATTTTTACTTGTTACTTTTGCTGAAGGTTTCCCTGATGATTTTAAAGGTAGTTTTTTTTACATAAATTTGATAGTTAATTGATACATATACAGCTATCATTGACAGTTATCTGACTACAAAATTGACACTTAAATTAGTTAACAGTCATTCTATTATTGCAAAGTGCTAAGAGTACTATATTTTTTAATTATCTAGAGAGAATTTTCTAGAAGAAGTCACATTTAATAAAAATCTTGAAGTTAAGTTTTGGATGATGTTATGTCTATAAATCAAATAATTCAATAGTTGGATTAATGATATTTTTAGGATTCATAATAAATGTTAATAATTTATACTAGTCTCATAATTTGAATATTTTAATATAAATTATTAATATATTTTCAAAACTTATTTCATGGCTGGATTCTTTTCTTTTTGTTTTTGACAGTGTCTCAATATATGGTCCTTGATGGAACTCCATTTATAGGCCAAATTTCCCTGAAGTCAAAGAGATTTGCCTGCCTTGGACTCCTAAATGCTAAGATTAAAGGTGTATGCAACATACCTGAAGCTAGTCATTACTTTTTATCCAACAAAAGATATTAGATTATGCCAGTGTTTCTGTAGAATTCTATCTCCCCAATATTGTGAAACCCATTATTTCATTTTAAACCAGAACACTGTTCTTTTGGATGAACAATGCAAGATGTAAAATATGACAACAGATGCATTGTCACCTATGTAACTGGCTCCTTTACCATATATGCTACATATATATATATATATATATATATATATATATATGTGTGTGTGTGTATATATATATATATATTACTAATAATGTTTTAATTTTAAATATTTAAGTTAAAAATTTTAAACTTGCTATGCATTTTACGGAGAAATGTATAAAATGCCCTTTATATTTAAAGAGCTCAAGTGGGGCAGGAACATGGAGCAGGAGTTGATACAAGGGCCATGGAGAGGAGCTGCTTACTGGCTTGCTTCTCATGGCTTGCTCATTTTTCTTTCCTATGGAACCCTGGAGGATCAGAGCTGAGGGATGGTACCATCCTCTATGGCCTGGGCCTTCCTCATTGATCACTAATTGAGAAAATGTCTTACAGCTGGATATTAATGGAGGCATTTCCTCAATGGAAGCTCCTTCTTCTCTCATGACTCTAGCTTGTGTTGAGCTGACACAGAACTATCCAGTACAAGCCAGGCATGGTGGCGTGTGCCTTAATCACAGCACTTGGGAGGCAGAGGCAGGAGGATCTCTGTGAATTCGAAGCCAGCCTGGTCTACAAAGTGAATATAGGACAGCCAAGGCTACACAGAGAAACTCTGTCTCAAAAAACCAAAAAACAAACAAAAACAAAAAAACCTATCCAGTACAGCTACACAGGGCAGGTATGGTTTAGTATGAAGTGTCTGCCATCCATAATCTCATATGTTTGAAAGTCTTCTACCCAGTCAGTGGCACTGTTTAGAGGTTATGGAAGGCCTCATTGAAAGTGAATCTCTGAGAGATGGGTCTTAAAGTTATAGAAAGGTGGGGACAGTGCATTACAACCAATTCGCAGCTGGGATGTAGCAAGTGTTATACCTTCTTATTGGCAAATTCTGGTTCAGCTTCAGTCACTATGTTTTCCTTGCCTTGATGTATTGCAACAATTAATTCAAATGGTGAATCACCAGTAAACCCCTCCTCCTAAAAGATTTTTGTTGGTGGTGGTGGGTCAGAGTGACAAAAAAATTTTTAGAAATACAAGGGGATAGCTGGATGAAATAAGCAAAACTCAAAAGCATACCTATGATTAAACAAAAACGGAATTATTTCATTATATGTCTTTTAACCTGCTTTATTGTTTCAATTATCCTCATGAAGTTAATTCCATTTGTTACTGAAGAGTGAGGTCTGCCAATTTTAGTACAGTGCTTTCTACACTGCACATAAGACATACAAAAGACTTGATGTCTGCTACTGTTTAAGATGGGCTGTGACAATTAATCAAATACTTTGTCTATTTTAAAAGAAAGGCTGAAGAAATAATTATCTTTATATTCATTAGTTTTATCTCAGTATTTTTTTAAAGATTTATTTATTATTTATATAGTGTTTTGTTTGCATGTACACCTACAGACCAGAAGAGGACACCAGATCTCATTATAGATGGTTGTTAGCCACCATGTGGTTGCTGGGAATTGAACTTAGGACCTTTGGAAGAACAGATGGTGCTCTTAACCTCTAAGCCATCTCTCCAATTTAGGGAATAGTAAATTGTATTAATATTAAAACCAATTATGGAATATTAAATTGTATTAAGCAAAAGTATTTTGTGTTTAAAAGTTTTAGCTGCACTTCACATGGTTTTAGTCAGTGTAGTAGCACTATTAACATATTCTATTATACAAACATTTTCTGTTATAAATATGCTGCATAAGTTTTTCACTTAAATCACCCATTGAATGATGTCTTTGGCACATTAACGGAAATGGTATAGATGCAGTGCCCCACAGAGGAAACACTGAATAAATGCTGTCAGTCTCCTTTAGCTTTTCTGAAGCCTGTGCTTTGTTATTTCTGTTAGACACAGCTTATGTCAGGCTAATCAGATGAACACAGGTTGGGCTAGAACAATGACTGAAATAAGGCTGAGATCTGTTGGTTATAGATCAAAATAATTGTAAGACAGGCTACACTCAAATGACAAAACTTATTGACGCCTGTCAGTAGCATTAGTATTTGATTGTCATGTTGCTGCACCATATCTCCTTTAGATCCTTGCCACTGAAATGCAGAAATCACATGACTGTATAAACATCTGGGAATATTCCAACAATTTTCTGTTTTTACATTTAGGAATATATCTTTATTTTGAAACCAAAACCAAAACAACAACAACCAAACCAACAACAACAACAACAACAACAACAACAACAACAACAACAACAAAAACCCAACACATTATTTGTGGATAAGCTTAACATTTCTACACTTAAATATTAGACTCTGATAATGACATTGAATAAGTACAGTGGAATTCAATAGTGACTTCCATATGCAGTAGAACCTTTCCACACAGGAATATGAGCTTTAAAGAAAATGTTTATCTATCTAGTTTGTTTGTTTTTCAAAACAGGGTCCCTCTATATAGCCCTGACTGTCCTGAAATTCACTCTGTAGATCAGGCTCACTTCAAACCCAGAGATCCTACTGCCTCTCCTGGTATTGACGGCATGCCCTATCACTCTCTGATGAAACTGTAAGTTTAAAATATATATGTTTAATGGTTATTATTGTTATTATTATTATTATTATTATTATTATTATTATTATTATTATTATTATTATGCTTTTTCAAAACAGGGTTTTTCTGTGTAGCTAGCTCTAGCTGTCCTGGGACTTGTTCTGTAGACCAGGCTGGCCTTGAGGACACAGGGATCCGCCTGTCTCTGTCTCCTGAGTGCTAGGATTAAAGGCTTACGTCACTAAATGAACTGGATATGAATCTAGTAAACATCATAATGAATTGGCTCAATATTACATTTTTTCACAGTTTTTTAATGGTTTTTGAAAGGGTAAAATTATTCTTTAAACCCAGGTATAAGAAGTATGGTGGTTAAACAATATTTTTAATAATAGATTGAAATTTTAGTACATTTTATTTCATCTTTTTATTTTATACCTAAGATATTGTTTAATGAAAAATAATGTTCTTACATTTAATGGCAAAAGATAAAATAAATAGAAATATGACTTAGGATGATTTCTCAAGTTCTGAGCACACCAAAGCCATTTCCTGTAATTTTCAGGTGTCATTTTAGAGAGACAATACACTATGTCCCCAATTATATTCCTTTTTCCAGACAAGAGTTTGTAATCAGTAGAATGTATGATGAGGTGTAATCAAAGATTAGAACTTTTTAATTAAATAGGGCCTTTTGTGACTAGTCATTTGACATTAATTACTGTTTTAGTTGGATTCCTTTTGATTTGTAAAGAGCCCTGAGTATCACAAAAATTATATTGCATCATAGCAATTGTTGATAATTAAAACAAAGGCTTTACTGCATCAGCCCATCACACATCTTAAAAAGGAACATCATTTTAAATGTTAATGGCTGCCTTAGATAAACTGACTAGAGGGTTCAGAAGGAAAAATAACAGATGGCATGTCAAGCCAGTTGCTTTGGATGGACAGTTTGAGGGTTGTTAATTGTGATGATTTATAAGGTATTTTCAAATGTGCAGTCACACTTTTAGGGGCTAATGAGTGAGGAAAGGTATACGTGCAGTTCTAAAGGCTCCACACCCGGTGGGAGTCATAAACCTAACTCATACCATGGCTGTAACTAGAGATCATCCATCAAACTCATTGCTAAAGAGAAAGTGACCTAGGAGTTCAGACAATATTTTCATTTGTTGACTAATGGAGAATAAAACGCAAGTTAAAACTTTTTGTAAGATCTCTGGATTAAGAAAGCATATTTGTAGTAAAAACTGTCACTGCTTTCTGTGAATAGAAGAAATTATAATTATTTTTATTAAAAGGATGAAGTAAATCAAAGGAATTCAAGCTGAGTTTGATCTCAGTGAATTTATTCTTCTAAAAAAAAAACTCAGAAAAAGTAAACCCATATACCAATAAAATGTATTTTATTATAATGGATTGCCTTGAAGTGAAATGCATGGTTTACTAAGATCTTCATAAATGTAGGTACTGAAATTCTCTTTAGTTGTGACAAAAGAATCACATATATTCCATTCCTGGCTGCCTTATAATAGAAGACATTTGTTTTTAGTACAATTTACCTTTAGTTAGGGTTATGGTCTGTGAACAGAATAAAACTAATTGGCCTGAAAACGGATGTCACTGTGCCCCATGACTTCATTAGTAGTGTGCACTGTGCAGCTGAGCTAAATGCATGGATGTATAAGTAATAAAACAACTTTGTAACACTTGATTATATGAACAAAGAACATGAAGCACCGAAAATGAAATATGTTGTGATTAATTTCATATTCATTGCATCATGTGCAGACTTTAGTTAGATGAAATGTGCTGACTCTAATTGTACCAGAATGTCTTTGTAAAAATTTTTTGAGATCATAATTAATTAAAATATTTCTCCCTTCCCTTTACTCTCTCCAATCTTCCATATAACTTTCACACTCTCTTTCAAATTCATAGTGTGGTCTCCTTTTTCACTAATTATTATTAATTAATGCACATAAGAACACACATATACATATATATGCATGTATTCCTAACTATAAGTTGTTCAGTCCGTACGTTACTTCTATGCATAATTTCAGGGCTGCTCATTTGGCACTAGACAGCCAATTGTTTATACTTTAGGGGCCACCTCTGCCATTCGCAGATTCCCCCATTTGCTTATAGCTCTTTCTGTAGGATTGGGGCCTCAAGGGATTTTTCTCTTGTATTTGACATGTTTGTTGGTGTCATCCTTGTTCAGGTCATGTTTTGGTGGTGAAACTTTGTGAATGTAGGTTCTGGTGTTACTTGGACATACAATCTCCTTGCAAACTCCCTGGTCATCTGGCTCTTAAAATCTTTTTACTTCATCTTCCACAATGTTCCGGGAGCCCTAGGTACCAAACTATTTTTTTAGATGTATTCATGTGGACTATGCTCCACAACTCTTCCGTTTGTTTAGTTGTGTTTCCTGTGGTGATCTCAATATGTTGCAATGCGAAATTTCTTTGATAAGAGGTGTAGACTACATTTATCTGTGGATGGTAATCCTCAAAGGGTTTAAGACCCACTCAGGAAGAAGGAGACCATGCCTAGCACTCAATACCTGAGTGATGACTCAGTTAGTGAAGTTACTGTAGAAGAATCTATAACTACTAATTTGCCAAGCTAGTATAACCCCTATAGGAATCTATAAGTATTGTCCTCATACCCAAAATGTCTTTTAAAATGATTGCTTTGTTTTTTATCTTTTCCCAAAATACATTAAAGGAAATAGTTTCCAGAAATAACAGAAAAGACAACTTAGATTGGCAATCAAGGCTACTTTAATGCTATTGAAAAAAAAACCACACACACAAAAATTTAAAGAAAACATTGTGGTGTCTCTAGACATATGTGCATTCATAACTTCCATAGCAAATATACCAAGTTTATATTTATGGTATTTTCATATACAATTGAGACTTTATACAAAAATATCCAAGAGAGGATATTGTTCATTACTGGGTTCTTGGCTTCTCTGGTTTGAGACAGCCATTGTTGGAACCCCTATATTGTAATTTTGGAAGCCAATATAATATACCCTCTTTAGGAAATACTGATTCTATTTATTGTTTTCCTGGGGAGAGTCAATAGTAATACATATTGTAGCAGATTAGAAAAACAAAAAAATTAAACTCTCTGTGGTGTCTGGGCAATGTAGCTACACCCTTGCTCCTGATATTTGTTGATAGCCTATAGTTTGGTATTTAGTCTTTGACTGAAAACCTTTTCTTCTAGGTAAAGGTGAATGATTTTAGAGAGTTACGTGAAAGTAAAGCTGACATGGCATAGTTAGGTAAAGACTAGAAACTGAAGAAAACGATTCATCTCAATGGCAAACATTATGGCTACTAATTTCTCTCCCTTTCCTCAATGAAATCATAGTGGGGGTGGGTATTAATATCCTGAAGTTTTATTCTGTTACCTTGTCTATGAAGAAAACTAAAGGAAGAAAATTCTAGATTTATTTTTTTTAATTCAATTTTGTAGTCTTGAGTTTGAAACAATATCTGGAGGACTCGACAAGGGCAGACTGAGACCTATTCTAAGCATGAAATACTGTATGCTCATCACGAAGGAGTTAGGATAATCATCCACAGGTTACACTGTCAAAAAAGTAAAGGTACCAAACTGCTTTATTCAATGTTTCTAAACTCAGAATATGTCTCATTAAGGCCAATTAAACATGAAATCAACGATTATTGTAAAAGTCTTTTCTACAATACAAGTGACGAAGCCACATTTTGCCTTAGAAAATGTAGTTAGGGGACCGTAGAAATTAAAACAGCATTTGGTATTCTTTGCCTTGCTTATTTTTCTGTAGAGAGCCTATCAGTTAAAATGATGAATTTTAACCTTTTCCACTTCTCCCAGACAAGATGTAATTCATATTCTTCAGGCTTTTAGAAGCTGGCTCCTCATACTGATGAGGAAATTATTGTTTTTTTATAATATTTACTAAGGTAGAGTTACTGAACCTTCCTCAAGGACATATACTTTACTTTTTAATATGCAAAACTCTGAGAATCCTTTGGAAAAATGGTGAGAAGGAAAATACATTAAATTATTCAGCTAATTGTGTAGTTTAATGAATTTGAATTAAGTCATAATATATTATATTCAATACAATGTATGTGATGAATAGGAAATAAAAAGGTCATGGTGTCTAAGAATAGTGGGATCAGGAACTAGAATACTAATGGATCAAAAATGTCCTGCATAAAAATGTCTTTTCTGCTCTGTGTCCCAATTTTGTTCTTTTCAAAGTGATTACTCCCAAAACTATTCAATAAACTCTGTTTATTCAACTGATTTTTAGGCTTCTGTGACTTGAAGAAAGTACAGAATTTTGGTATATGTTGAAATTGGCTATTTTCAGAAATAATTAGTTAAATAATAATGTACTGAACATTAATTATCTGGAAATACACACAAAGCCCTGTAATTAAGAACGGCTTCTTGACTCACTCTTTTTTTTCTTTTCTTTCTTTCTTTTTCTTTTCTTTTTTCTTTTTTTTTTTTTCTTTTTCTTTTTTTTTTTTTTTTTTTTTCAGTGACAGGCATTGAAAGATACTTCTTAGAAAATGTTGACTCATCTGGAATGAAGCACTGCTCAGAGGTGGCTGTCTGTTAACAGTAACTTACAGACATGTGTATGTGTTGTATGCTGAAGTTAGTCCACACGCCTTTCAGTCATTTCTGGTCTAAGAGGTTGAGGCAGAAATATTATGAAATGCCACCATATATGCGTATGTGTATGAATGACTGGTCCCAGCTTTGGGCATTGTTTAGAAAGCTCATGGAAGCTTTAGTGGGTAGAACCTTACAGGAGAAAGTGGGTCTCTATGGTGGATTTAAATTTCTGTAGCATGCACCCACTTCTAGTTTTCTACTGCTTCTTGACTACAGATGCAGTATGAGCTCAGCCTCCCCTCCCTACTGCCGCGTGCTTCTCATGATAGCCTGTTCTCTATTTTTCATATGAACTCATCTTCTTCCTTTTATTTTCATTGTAACCAGCTTCTTGAAAAATTTTATTATTGATCCTAACACTACCCCTATCACTGTTTCTTTCAAATGTGTTTGTTGAATTTATGGAAGATTTTAATTAATATCCCATTTGTTCATTATCCTCAATATTTTATGAACACAAAATTGACCTTTTAAGGATAGCAGTGGGCCTACTTTGGAAAAACTCCAAACTTACTTTAATTCTACATTTTGTTTTGTTTTAGTTTTAGTTTGTTTATTTTACATCCTGATTGTCATCCCCTCCTTTGTTACCTCCCAGTCCCATCCTCCCTCCCTCATTTCCCTTTCCCCTCTCCCTTAGTCTTCAGAAAGGAGGACCTCACCCTCCTTGTCATCTGGCCTCACCCTGTCAAGTCTCATTATACTGCCTGTATCCTCTTCCTCTGCAGCCTGGCAGGGCTGTCCCACCAGGGAAGTGATCAAGAAGTGGGCACCAATGTCCCTGTCAGAAGTAGCCTCTACGCCTATATTATGGGATCTAAAAGGAGACTGTGTTGCCTATCAACTACATCTGAGCAGAGGGTCTAGTCTAGGTCCTCATTATGCATGGCCCGTGGCAAATCAGTCTCTGCACACACGCACACACACACACACACACACACACACACACACACACACACACACACCACCAAACTGGATATATTGGCTCCAATGGTCTTCTTGTAGAGCTCCTGTCCCCTCCAGGTCCTTCAATCCCCTATCTTTTTCACAAGGGTCCCTGCACTCTATCCCAAAGTTCGTCTGTGAGTCTGAGCATCTTCTTTGATCCCCTACTGAGTGGAGTCTTCTAGAAGATCTCTATTGCTCCTTCTCTTCAAGCATTCTTGGTATCTATTCTATTTGTCATCCTGAATGAGAATTAAACATTCTTCCTGAGTCCTCCTTGTTATTTAGTTTCTTTAGGTTTGTGTATTGTAGTGTGGTTATCCTGTACTATGCAGCAAATATCCACTTATAAGTGAGTACATACCATGTGTGTTTTTCAGGGTCCTGGTTACCACACTCAGGATGATCTTTTCTAGTTTCATCCATTTGCCTGTAAATTTCAAGATATCCTTGTTTTTAATAGCCAAGCAGTATTCCATTGTGTAAATTTATCACAGTTTCTTTATTCATTCTTTGGTTGAGGGACATTTAGGTTGTTTCTGGATTTGGTTATTAAAAATAAAGCTTCTATGAACATAGTTGAGCAAATTTCTTTGTTGTATGGTGGAGTATTTTTCCATCTCTTTTGCTCTTAGGTTGTTTCTTGTCAGGTATTTCCTCACAGCAATGAAAACAATAACAAATAAGACCTTTAAAGCTCTCTGCTCTAGGATCTGTGTGCATGTTACCTATTTTAATTGTACTAAATTATGCTATTTGTAATATTTTTCTAAGTCATTTTATTACCTGACATAAGGAGACCAAATATTTAAAATTTAATCATAATCATAGGAGGTAAATAGTAAATCAAATATAATTTGCTGATACAAACTATAAATTCTAAAAATGAGTAGAGATATTTTAAATTATTTTAACTTTAATATTAAACATTCACTATTTATGGTCAAGGGCATGAAAAGAACCATGCTGGAAAAACAGGATCAAAGAAATTTTTCTCTTTGCTATTGGCAAAATATATTCATTAATTTTACATATGAACATAAAATCTTCAATGATTTTTCCTCTTTTGGTGTAAACGTTAACTTTCACAATAAATATTATAATAACTTATATTTCAACCTCATTACAATTTGATCTCAATCTTTTTATCACAGATATTTCAGAGCTGGTATTTCAAGTGAAGGCCAGTTTAAAATTCTAATAGTCTTTAGAAAGATATTAGTGAGCAAAGAGCATGTTTAGCTACACCAGGCAAACTTCTGCTCTTTACTCATGGCACTGGAATGTTTGTCTTTAATATGCTAACATGCAAATGTCAGCTACAAGGGATCACCCAAAATCATTATCGATGTTTAAATATTTGGTACTTTGTAAGTATTATAGCTCAGGATTTGAACACCTTAAAAATCTCACCTTAAAGATCACAGTTCGACTGGTGACAGGAATAACAGTAGGGGGGATGTTGGAGGAATAGCCTAGTAGATAGAGTGCTTGTTGTAAACTCATGAGGACTTGAATGCAGAACCTCCGCAGCCACTTGAAAATTAAGTATGGTGGTGTGCATTTGAAACTTCGGCTTTGAGCAGGAGGTATGAAAACTTAGAGGCAGGTGGATTTCAGTAGCTCACTAACAAGCCTGTCCTGCTGCTAATGGTTGAGCTCCAATTTAGTAACAATGCCTCACAAATGAGTGGAAGAGCAACAGAGGCAATGTACAAAGTCAAAATATGTCATAGAGAACATAATATTCACACACACACACACACACACACACACACATCTCCAACAGTAAGATGGAAGGCTCTTGTCTTAACTACCTGTTCATATCCTCTCTAATGTAACAATTATGGTATGGTAAAGAAAAAGAAGCTGTGAATAGGTTCTGCTTTTCATTCAAATCATTCCAGAAGATATCGCTAAAAAATTCTGTATTGTGTATAGTATTTTACATCTTTCCATTTCTATATCCTATTGGATATTTTGAATTTGTGAATACAAGAGATAATGAGCATATTCTCTCTGGGTATTTATTTATTATTTCATAGTGTAGACCTTGCATTTAGAATGATTGTTATTAGTGTAAATTAAATTTAGAGGATTTTTATCATAGTAGCTCAGAGGAAATATATGACCCTAGACCTGCTTTTGCTTCTCTAAGGATGAGAATGAAGAATCAAAGACCAAAATAAACCCTGATCAGATGATATATATTGCATTTTATATTCCTTTTTGGGGTGAACTAAACACTGCACTTCTTAAGCATGCCATTTTAGTTAACAAGTCATTAGTACCTAACAGTATCATATCAGAGCTTTCATGCTCACATTTTTAGAAGCCATCCCTTCACAGCTCTTTAAAACTCATTGAAAAACATCTCTTCACATTTTGTAGAGATGCTTTACTATTATAGATGGAATGTTTTATTAGGCAAGCAAGGGAATATATTCATAGTGAATAGCCTTAGAAACTCTTTAATAAAGAAAAAGTGCCACAGAACATGCTAAAAATGCTGGCCAGGGGATCCTTTATAAATTAAAATTAGACTGGACTTGGATTCAGGAGGATGAGAAAGGAATCAGGATGTCTGAGAACCTGCAAAAAATTTCTTCCCACATACCCTCAGATAACTTCTAAGCTCATGTTAATAACTATGTGCAACAGGATGGACCTAGCTAATTCATTGAAGGAGTTTATCTGAGACATCTGAAGTAGCCTGGATTGCCTTTACCCTGCCCACTTGCTACACATGCAGAAACTGCAAACAATATATATTGTGTTTAGATTTAAAACTCCAAGCCATGTCTCAAGCTAATGATAGATAGGACAGTGGAAGTACTAGAAACAAGTTTAGGCCCTAGGAAAAGGACTCATAACTTCTAGGAAGAACACAAAAAGTAAAGTTTGAGGACTTTTTTTTATTAATGCTGTCCACTTCAGTCAAAGAGTAAAGTTTTCTTTGCTTTGATGACAGTGCCATTGTTTATATGCCCAGGCACTTTGTAGAGAATTTATACTAGTAGTGTCCAAACTCAACTCCTTGGTAAGATGGTTAGCAATTCATTACTGGATATAATGTCTAAGAAACTGCTTGACAAATTCAATCTATTTCACAACAAAAGTCCATGAGTTTATTCTCTTATTCTAGCTTATAAATAAAGATGGTGTAGAAGTTAGAAAATCTGAATGTGAATATCATGCTTAAAATAATACATTTTTATAATAAACTGTCATATTTAAATCCTGGTAGTCCTGCAAATAAATGCAATACCTACACATTGGGCTTTGGTGATATTGAAGATGAAGGCAAAGACACTTAAAGATAGTTAGGTCAAAACTCATTATGAGTTTAAGAAAGAAACTCATGGAACAAGGGAAAGAGAGTGTGAAAGGAAAAAAAAAAGCAGGGTAAGGAAATAAAGGTGAAGAAAACACAAAAAAGAATGCTGAGTGCCATAGCTAATTTAATTCCAGGATAAAAGAATATGCATAAGGAAAATAAGTATAAATAGTGCTCTTTCTTTGTGGATATGAGAACAATATTAAATGCACTTATATGATATTCATAAATGCATACACCAACTTATGCTTTATCTAGAATGGCTAAAATAAATCCCAGTGAAACATTCCTCAAAAAATTAAGTATAACACTATGTCCATACCTGTCTTCCTAGGAGGGGAGAGGCACATTTCTGTAGGATGTGTATCTTAGGATGACCCTCTTGGAAGACAAAGATGCTAATTTGAAAAAATTTAAAAATGTACCATTTAGCAATCAGAACAACATTAAAGGTTAGATGAAGAGACATAAACATCAATATTTACAGAATTAATGAGTTCATGGTTTAGAATAGAAATTGGACAGATGATTCAAGAAAAAGTTTTAATTTATTCTTCTGTTTTATATTACATCCTGACCACAGTTTTCCTCCCTCTTCTCCTGCCAACAATTCACCCCCCCCCTTTTTCACTCCGCCTCCTTTTCCTTCAGAGAAGGGCAGGCGTCCCAGTGATATCAACCAAACATGACATATTAAGTTGCAACAAGACTAGGCACCTCCCCTCATATTAAAGAGGCAACCCAGTGAGAGGAAAAAGTTTTCAAAAGCAGGCAAAAGAGTCAGAGACAGCCCCCTGGTCCCACTGTTAGAAGCCTCCCAAGAGGACCAAGCACCCCAATAATGACATAGATGCAGAGGTCCTAGCTGAGACCCTCTCTCACAGGATTCCCAATGTTTGGCTGTAGGTCTCTGCATCTGTTTCCATCAGTTGCTGGCTGTCCCTCAAGAAATAGTTTTAAATATTTAACTTAGAATAAAACGCATATAGAAAAAGTAAGACAAAATAATAAAAATAAACAGATAATTTGACAGAATGTTTCCGTATCCTCATTTCTTTTCTTTAGAGCCAATCATGTCAGTTTGGTCTACAATAATTCAGGAACACAATGCTGCATGATCCACTCACATGTTTTGCAATTTTATAATATACTTTTAAAAAGTTAATAATTTAGCTATGGCTATAGAGCTGAATTCAATTATAGTAAATTGTATAAACATACCAAATCACTTCATATCCCTCTGCAGAAACAAAATTGTTGACTATTATATTATTGAAATTAGAGGACACTTTAGACTTCTTTATTTTTAAATATCCTTATAATATTCTGTGAATTTAATTTACTATTTTTTAAAATTCACATGTAGTAGTTGCTGAAAATATTTATGAGTATAACATTATTTCTCATGGTATTGATGATGAAGTCTTAAAAACCAGCGACTGGATAGAAACACATATGTAGACAATTTAACTTTTGGGCACTTTCATCCAATTGTTATTGTCTTTTCTATAAAGAAGAAACCTATTTCTTGTCTGGTGTTTCCTCTCTTGCTTTTTCCGTCTTGCCCTATCCATCTCCATAGCCGGAAACAGATTCAAATGAAGAAAGAAAATCCATGTTTAAGGACAAGTTAATAGAGAATGCTCTCAGTTTACTTAGTAAATCATTTTGGGTATGTAATCTTAACTATCTTCAGTTCTTCAAATGTATTTCAAATACTCAAGTTGTGAAATTCTCATTTTTATTTCAGTAGACAGCTTTTAATCAATGTATTTTTTCCTTTTTTTATTATTAAGTTATTCAAATTACATCTCAGTTGTTAGCCCATCCACTGTATCCTCCCATTCCTCCCTCCCTCCCGCTTCCTCTCCTATTCCCCTCCCCTATGTCTGTGACTGAGGGGGACCTCCTCCCCTTGTATATGCTCATAGGGTATAGAGTCTCTTCTTGGTGACCTATTATCCTTCCTCTGAGTGCCACCAGGCATCCCCATCCAAGGGACATGGTCAAATATGGGACACCAGAGTTTGTGTGAAAGTCAGATCTCCTTCTCCACTTAATGGTGGAGAATGTCCTGTCCATCGGCTAGTCTGGGTAGAAGTTCGAAGTTTACTGCCTATATTTTCCTTGGCTGGTGCCATAGTTTGAGGAGGACCCCAGGGCCCAGACCCGCCTATAGTTTGCCAGGACCCTCTGGATCCTTCTATTTCCTCATTCTCCCAGGCTTCTCACACCTAAAGTCTCAATAGGATGTCCTCCCCTCTGACCCACTTTCCTGGTAGGTAAAGTTTTTCATGGGGATGTACTCCTTGGACTAGTGTCTCTCTATATAAGTGTGTACATACAATTTAACTCTTTTTGCTTCTGGGTGAACTCACTCATTATGATAATTTCTAGTTCAATCCATTTGTCCACAAATTTGGGAAATTCCTTGTTTTTAATAGCTGAGTAGTATTCCATAGTGTAAATGTACCACAGTTTCTTTATCCATTCTTCTACTGAGGGACACATAGGCTGTTTCCATGTTCTGGCTATTATGAATAAGGCAGCTATGAACATGGTTGAGCATATGTCCCTGTTGTGTGGTAGTGCATCTTCTGGGTATATTCAACAAATGGTGCTGGTCTAACTGGATGTCTACATGTAGAAAGATGCAATTAGACCCCTATTTGTCACCATGCACAAAACTCAAGTCCAAGTGGATTAAAGACCTCAACCAAAAAACAGAGACATTAATCCAGTTAGAGGAAAAAGTGGGGAAGACTCTGGAACACATAGGCACAGGAGACAACTTCCTGAACAAAACACCAACAGCCCAGGCCTTAACATCAACAATTAATAAATGGGACCTCATGAGGCTGAGAAGCTTCTGTTAGGCAGGTGACACTGTCAAGAGAACAAAGCGACAGCCTACAGACTGGGAAAAGATCTTCACCAACCCTTCATCTGACAAAGGTGTAATATCCAAAATATATAAAGAACTCAAGAAATTAAACACCACCAAACCAAATAACTCAATAGAGAAATGGGGCTCATAACTAAACAAGAGAATTCTCAACAGAGGAATATCAAATGGCTGAGAAACACTTAAAGAAATGCTCGACCTCCTTAGTCATCAGAGAAATGCAAATCAAAACGACACTGAGATTCCATATTACACCCATCAGAATGGCTAAGATCAAAAATTCAAGTGACACCACATGCTGGCGAGGATGTGGAGAAAGAGGAACACTCCTGCATTGCTGGTGGGAATGCAAACTAGTACAGCCACTTTGGAAATCTATCTGGCGTTTTCTCAGAAAAACGGGAATAGGGCTTCCTCAAGACCCAGCTATTCCACTCCTTAATCAATGTATTTTGAAAAAGAGCTATTTGTAGTTGAAAGATTTGTGTAGGAGTGAAAGTTCATATGACGATTAAATAAGATGTGTTATTTAATGAATTCAAAAGAAAATGAAATAAAAAAGTACAACCATAGTTATGGTCACCTAATACGATATTAATTGCAAAGCCAATTTATCAGAAAACAATCTGAACATTGTGGTATCCTTTGGTTGTTCTTTATTTCCAGCTCTGTTTGCAAATGTCTATTTCTTCAACTGTCAGATACAGGCACTCCTTCTTATACATGCCTTTAAAACCCTTGACATAACTAGGATTCTGTCACATAAAATAAATGTATGAAAATCCAAGAGAACCCACACCTTTCTAACAGCTACATATTGCCTCATTTATTTCAAAGCATCCGTCCTCCCACTCAATATAACTTGCAGTTGAGTTTAACATAACCCAAACCCTGTGACTGCCAGAGGCATTAGGATTGCACTACTAAAAATACTTTCAGAATCCTCAGGGGCGTCTAATATAGGGTGAGTTCCCTGGTGGTTGATTAACACTCTGTCTTCTAAAATATTGCTGTGCTTTCATGATGTTTATCCTAGCCATCCCCATACAGCAGTGCAGAATCAGCAGAGAAACTCTGCTTTTAGTCAGTACATCCACTTTACAACTGTGACAGTCATAGAGTTTCTTTAAAATCCAACAACAGCAGACGACAGGAGATGATAGCGTTTATATATTAAATGAGATTACTTACATTTTCAGTTCATAGCCAGATTATGTTTTTGCTGTTGTTCTTTTGTGTGGGGGAGTTGTTAGGATATCGGATAAATTTTTGGAAATGCTAACTGTAGCGCAACACAAATAAACATTTATCTTGAGAATTATGATTTCCCCATTGTAGTTAAAGTACAAACTGTTATTGCATCTTCTTTAAAAGAGGTTTCAAATACTCTGTGTTCTAAAAATAAAATTAAATAATACAAACCACAGCACATATGAATGTAGCATTTCACATTTCCACATAATTGAAAGCAAATATTTTATAGGCACTTCAATGTTCTTGCACCTAGGAAAATGAAACAAAAAGTCATTAATATTTCATCTTCTCAAGAAGAAACTCTAAACTTACTTTAGTTTAAGAGCTTCATGTGTAGTATGGAGCATTCTATATGTAGTACAATAGTCCATCTGTGTTTTCTTTTATTCTTAATTTCAGTTCATTTGCTTGGAAGAAAGGAGAGCTTTCTTGAAATATCAGCAGGCTTGAGGAGCTTACTAAAGAAGTAACATTGCTGTACTTCCATTAATTTTCATACTATTTTCCTTTTCATTATGATTGATTCTTTTGACCTCTTGATTGCAAAATGAAGGTCATGCTTTTCACAAAGAAATGCATGAATTTTCATTTTAAGTGATTAGTTGATCTTATAAATTCAGTGTAAATTATTTCATACTCAATTTAGAGCAGCTAAGGAGCTAAGACTATTCCTATTTTTGGGCAGAATTTTAAAGCCTGGAATAAAGAGACTCAGAAGCTCACAGGTACCTTAGAAATTGATAAGAGCATTAACACAAAATAGTAATAACAAGTGATATCTATTTAGAATATTTAGTCCCAAATATTCTTTTACTCACTTCTCATGCTATAACTTATTCAGAGAAGATTACACACACACACACACACACACACACACACACACACACACACACACACACACACACATTACAGCTTTACAAGCAATCATCCCTTAGTGATGAATAGATACAGATAAAAATATTGCTGGTGCAGAACCCTGGTCTGAATCCAGTTATTCTAAGGTTAACTGTGAATGTAGAAACCACACCATGGAGATATTCATATAATATGTAACATAAACTTCCTATCAAGGTGACTGACGTTGCTAAAGTGGGCTGCTCTTTCAGGAGTTAAACGTTGAAATTGTCTGATCTTTAAGCAGAGTGTTACTTTAAGAGGTTTGCCTCTGTAGCTGATATATGCAAAACTTTAATCCTGTAAAACATAACTAACATAAAATACTAACTGTGAGTTTTGACTTAATTTACATTACATATTATTTTACCATGAAATGTATACAATTTCTCCCCAGCTGCCCTCTCTGCCTCTACCACCTATAGCATGAACAAGTAAAGCAGTATCCAGTCAATCAAATAGAGTTTGAATGTAGTACAATTTTTATTTCAGTTTACATTTCAGATTGTGTAGCCAAGGAAATACATTATTATTTATAGCTAATAAATAATAATTCATGGATAATTTAGGAAATGTTCATTATTAATGAAAATACTGTAGCACATTGACTTGTATTCTTAAAAAAATGAACATTAGTGTAATTAAGAATATTTCATTAATCCCATAGTCATTACATTTTTGATCTTATACTAAGGTTTTGTAAATATAAAGTATCTTGGTGTAACTCTAGTGAAGCCAGTAAAAAATTTATATTAAAAAAAAATGTCAAGTCTCTGAAGAGGAAAATTGAAGAAGATATCAGAAATTGAAAAGATCTCCCATGTTTGTGAATCAGGAGAATGAATGTGGTAACAACATCCAGCTTAACAAAGGCAGTTTACAGATTCAGTGAAATTCCTATCAAAATACCTACACATTTTTTAAAGATCTTGAAAGATCAAGTCTCTACTTTATATAGTGAAACAAACCAACAAAAGTCCAAATAAACAAAACAAAACACAAACAACAACAACAAAAACAGAATAGCTAGAACAATCCTCTACAATAAAAATCTTCCAGAGGAATCTCTATCCTTGATGTCAAGAGCAACAGTAATAAAATGACATGGTACTGACATAGAAATAGGCTGGCTAATCAAGGGAGTTGAATTGAAGACCCAGAAATAAATTGACACACCTATGCACACTTGATTTTGACAAAAAAGGCAAATCCGTACAAAGTTAAAAGATAGCATCTTCAACAAATGGTGCTTTTCTAACTCCATGTCTACATGTAGAAAAATGCAAGTTGATCCATATTTATCACCCTGCACAAAACTAAAGTCCAAGTGGAGTAAAGAACTCAACATAAAAGCAGACACACTAAATCTCTTTGAAGAAAAGATGAGGAAGAGCCTTGAACTCACTGGCATAGGACACAACTTCCTGAACAAAACACCAATAGCTCAGGCCTTAAGGTCAACAATTAATACCTGGGAACTCATGAAACTGAAAAGCTTCTGTAAGGCAAATGACACTGTCAACAGAACAAAGCAACAGTCTACAGACTGTGGGAAGACCTTCACCAATCGTACATCTGACAAAAGGCCAATATCCAAAATATATAAAGAACTGAAGAAATTAAACCAAAATAACCCAACCAAACCAATTAAGAAATGAGGTTCAAAGCTAAACAGAATTCTCATCAGAGGAATGTCGAATGGCTGAGAAACACTTAAAGAAATGCTCAACATCCTTAGTCATCAGGGCAATGCAAATCAAAAGCACTCTGATATTCCATCTTACACTCATCAGAGTGACTAGGATCAAAAACTCAAGTGACAACACATGTTAGTGAGGATGTGGAGGTGATTGCTGGTGAGAGTTCAAACTTGTACAACCACTTTGGAAATCAATCTGGCACTTTCTTAGAAGTTGTGAATAGCTCTAACTCAAGACCCAGCTGTACCACTCCTGTGCATATACCCAAAAAGTGCTCCCCGATGTTCATAGTAGCTTTATTCATAACAGCCAGAAACTTGAAACAACTTAGATGTCCTTCAGTTGAAGAATGGATTAAGAAACTGTGGTTTATTTACAGAATGGATTACTACTTAGCTTTTAAGAAACAAGGACGTCTTGAGATTTGTAGGCAAACAGATGGAACTATAAGTGATGATCATGAGTGAGATAACCTAGACCCATAAAGACACAAATGGTATATCCTACAAGTGGATATTAGCTCAACTTAGATGTTCTCTGAGAGTCTCCATTCAGCGGGGGATTGGAACAGATGCTGGGAATGGCTGCTGGACCCCAGGTAAGAGTAGTATGGAAGAATGGTCCATGAGCCCCACAAGAAGACCATCATGGTGGTCTTATCTGGACCCATGGGGCCTGTGCAAACTGCTTTACCAACCATGGACATTACATGCAGTAAACCTAAACCCCCTATTCAGATATAGCCAATGGACAGCTCATTCTCCAAGGTTATGGGAGGCATGCCTCTGATATGAACTCTGGTTCCCCAAGATTGATTACCTCCCCTTCATGGGAAGGCACATAGGCACACAGAGGAAGGGGAGGCAGGCTAACTGGATGAGACCTCACAGGCTGTGGCCATATGGTCAGAAGGAGATCCCCTTCCGTCAGAGGTCTGTGGAAGGGGAACAGGGCAAAGGAGGGAGTGAAGGGAAGATACAAATAAAGGGATAATATTTGGGATGTAATCTGAATAAATTATAATAAAAAAGATAAAATATACACCAATTTCTCAGCCTCATACATGCTCTGTGAGTGGGACCCAAAGTTTGAGACTCATTCAGTCTTTTGTGAGGCAGTATATCTTTTGTACTACTCGCTCTTAAACTACATTTATCTTAACCAAAAAAGACATTCCTTAAGTGTGGCAGACAGAAAAAATTATTATTAGAACAGCCCTTTCAAGTTAAAATTAAAGAAGTAAACAGTGTAAAACATATGACAATATGTCCTGTATTATTGTACATTACTAATAACATATATTTACAAATGATATGATATGAATATATGATTTTATAAATGTATAATATATTACAATAACTACAGTGTTTGGTACTTTGTCATAAAAAATATAATAGAAACATATCTTGTCTACAACAGCTCCTCCATATCAGATTCTAGTGTCTACAATCCTTACATCTGGCTTCTCCATATTGGCTTCTAGTTTTTGGAATCCTGGGAAAATTATGCTCCTTTCTTAAGTCACAAAGTCTATGATGTTCTTGTATGAAAGCCTAAACAGTTAAATACGGGCCAATGATTTTAAAATGTCATTGCAGACATAGAGGAAATTTCCTTTATAGAAATAAATTCAATCTCCAATATTCCAGTCTTCAATTGTATAAAATAAAAATGTATATTATTTTAGATTTAGAATTACTTATGACACAAATAGCAGTAAAATATGAGAGCACTGTGTTCTAAACAAATGCTTTCCTAGGAAGATACTTATTTTAACTGACACATACTTGTAACTTAAGTTTTATGCTGTTAATATTATATGTTTCAGGAATTTAATACAGTGGAATATGCATGAACACAATTGTCTTCTTTGAGGTTATTAATAATTCAATAACAGTTTTTAATGCATGAAGTTAAAAATTAAAAACAGTCAACATTATAATTTATGTTTTTGTCTAATAACACTTTGTTCTTTAATAACTATATTCATTTACATTTAAAATTTCATATATTATTTTCAAATGTTTGATAACTTCAAGAAGTTATTCCCTTAACATATTTTATTAATTGATAGTGTCTTTTACGTAGAATTGAAATGTGAAATGTATCTACTTTCTGATTTTTGTGTTTAAATGAATTTTCACTTCATCTTAGAAAATTTTTAAATAATTAAAAGCAAATGCTTTATAAAAATATAAATCTTAACTTGGTAGATCATTTTTTCCCATTATTGTATTTTCCATAAAATATGAGGGACAATTCAAGCAAAATCAAGTGTAGAAAGCAACAATATAATTTTCAGAAACTTATGACTGTTATGATAGTGTATGCTAATCAAATTAGAAACTAAGTTTCTGGTGGGTAGGTAGTTCTTCTGGTCAAACCAGTAGTGATACCAGTGCTGATGAACCTATGCTGTATCCTCAGAATCTATGTAAAAAAGACATCTGTAGGAAGATGGGAGGATGGGAGTTAAAAAAGTGGAACCTCACATGCCAGGTAGCAAAGAGTATATAGCACAAAAGCAAGAACAGGGCAGATTATGCATCAAAGTTGTGGGAACTGAAAAACTATTCCTGAAAGTTGTTTTGTGACCCATGTAAGTACATCCCGGTAAGGGCATACTCACACTCATACGCATACTTACATACACACAATACAGATAAATTTAAATAAGTAAAATAGAATTTAGAAACAAAGGAAAATTTCTGCAAGCACTAGTGCAATTTTTCTGTTAATAAGTTGTGTTTTAAGTTAGGACACTGTGGCTTTGTGGAAGTGCTTTCTGGACTCCTGCCTGAAAATCAGGTGGGTTAACGGTACATCTTCACTTCTTGATCCTCTCCTCCAAATCCGTTCCCTTAGTCTTATCCCCAGATCTGTAGCTAAACACTTGCTGAGACCCTCTCTTCCTCTCTGCCTCCACCTCCAGTGGATCACACAGACATCCACTCCACACTTCCTTCTCCCACTATTTTAAAATCTCAGCCCCACTCCAGGTGTTCCCTGGGAACTTGCAGGTCACTCCAGCAAAGGAAGCAAAATTGGCACATCTTCCTCTCTACCTATTTTACTGGTGTCATCCCCAGCTCTGCAGCAAACAAATTCAAAGACAACCTAACAAAGCGGAAGTGAAAATAGGATCCATCTTTTTGATGCATCCAAGAAACACACCAGAAAATCAAGGATGCAGATCGCCTTAGGTTGAAAGAACATAAAGATGGTCCAAGCAAACAGAACTAAGAAGCAAGCCAGTGTAGCCATTTTAATATTTGACAAAATAGATTTTAATTAAAACTTAACCAAAAAAGGTAAGGAAGATACTAAATACTCTTCAAGGGACCAAGGGGACACAACAATCCTTAACATCTATGCACTGAAAACAAGGCACCCAATTTGTAAAAGAAATACTACTACAGGTGTGTTGACCCTCAGACACTGATAGAGAGAACGAGCTCATTCTGCACTTTTGCCAATTCAGTTATACAAAATTCTACATTCTGTCATGAAGGACCAGCTTCTTTGTCACACTTTCTTGATATTCAAATATAGTCAAATTAATTTGTTTGACTTTCTCCCCTTTGGATTTGTTGTTGGTGGTGGTTTTTTTTAGACAGAGTTTCACTGTGTAACAGTCCTGGCTGGCTGTCCTGGACCACCTTTGTGATCCAGGCTGGCCTTGAACTCACAGAGAAGAGATCTGCCTGCTTCTGCTTCCCAAGTGCTGGGGTTAAAGGCATGTAACACCATGCCTTGTTTCTTATTTGTTTTTTGAGATGGGGATTCTTTGTGTGGCCCTGGCTCTTCTGGAACTTGTTCCTTAAACCAGGCTGCCTTCAAACTCAGAAATCCACCTGCTTCTGCCTCTTGAGAGCAGATATTAAAGGTGTATCCTACCATTGACGCATCCTTCATATTTTTAAGTGGTATGATGGTTACGTATAGGATAAATATACAAATTTTTAAAATTATATATAGGTGTCATGCAGGAGGGATCTGTACATGTCATTCAGTGAAAAGCTAAATGGAGAAATCCTGGAGCTAACAATCATTGTAAAGCAAACGGGCCTAACAGATATTTGTTTTATGCTAATAAGGAATTCCCAGGACCTTAGCTATGGTCAATGTGTACGCTCACCTTGAAAGCTTCTACTCACTCCCCAAAGGTTTAAATAGTCTGGTTCTTGCCTGTGCTCAGCCACTGCTTGAGGTTTCTATCAGCCCTGGTTGTTCCTGCCTCCTGTTTCCTCCTCTTGGGATCTACCCGGAGGGGAAGAGGAAGGGGAAGTGAAGTTGTAATGGAAGGCAGACAGTTATCCTGATACCCAAACCACATATAGACTCCAAAAAGAAAGAACATTATTGAACAACTTTCCCTATGAGCATAGATCTAAAACTTCTCAATAAAATACTTGCAAATGAAATCTAAAAACACATAAAAATGATCATCCACTGTGATCAAGTAAGCTTCAACTCAGAGACTCAAAGAATAAATGTAATTCACCATATAAACAAAAATAGGTATTCATAGCTGTGTGAGTTCATGCCTCACTCTTCAATTCAATTTCATTGATCAACATGTCTATTTATATGTCAATATTATGCAGTTTTATTACTATATCTCAATAAATAATATTTCATTATATAAGATTATTTTAATGATCCTGTGTTGTGTATGTGTGTGTGTGTGTGTGTGTGTGTGTGTGTTTCCATGTGAAGCTGAAAATTATTCTGTCAATGTCTGTGAATAATTGTGTTTTACATTTAATGAGTACTGTTTCAATCTATAGATTTTTTTTTTGTAGAATGACTATTTTTATTATGTTACTCCTATCAACCAATGAGCATGGGAGATCTTTTCATCTTCTAATATTTTTTTCAACTACTTGAAGTTTTTATGATATAAATCTTTCACTTGTTTGGTTAGTGTTAACTAAGATATGTTTCTGAGGCTATTGGGAAAAGTGTTATTTCTCTAATTTCTTTCTTAGTCCATTTATCTTTTTTTAAAAAAATAGAAAGGCAACTGCCTTTTGTGACTTCACTTGTATCTTACCACTTTTCTCAAAAGTGTTTATCAGCTGCAGGAGTTACCAGGTGGAGTTTCTAAGGTCCCATATGTATATATAGCATGTTAAAAAAATGAAAAACGATGTAGAGGAGGACATTTGGACTCGATATAGGTTTGTTTTGACTGTCAATATACAATTAATAATAATGTGTTCAGAAACAATCATAGTTCTTTATATCCTTCCTAAAAAAAAGATCAAACTAAAGCAGACGTGGAGAAAGAGGAGACTGAGAAATTCATTGCTACCCTGGAGACTGCAGAAAAGAGATTAGGAAAAAGTAGTTCCATATGAGAAAAGTCCACAGGGTCTTGAGGAATTAGCATGGCAACAATTAGAGAGTCAATATATTAAATTAAAAATCCATATTCTACATATTGATACATATTCAGAATTCCAATGAGCTTTTGCCTTGAATTCAGGGGAGGATGAGTCTAAGGTTATACATCTGGTAGAGATGGTCACCTTCTTGGAGATATCCTTGCTAACTGGGCTGATGGAGCTTCAGTATGTGTATCTATTGAAATGCAGCAGTTTTTGGACATTATGGTATAGACAATGTCACAGATAGAATTTACAATCAACCAATTGTGGAGAAATATAGCAAGAATTTAAAGAGATGCTCATAGAACAGTAGTGGAAAAGAGACTATCCCAGGAATAGATGACTAATGTTCAAGAAAATATAAACAATTCAAACAAACAAACAACACACTGAATATCAGGAAAAGAAATAACCCAAGTGAAATATTGGGGACATATCTTAAAGAATTCTCAAAAGAGGAAATTTAAATGACTGGCAACATTCATGGAAGTGATCAACACTCTTAGTCTTCAAGAAAATGCAAATCAATACTACTTTGCTTATATAGTGGCTTCTAGTTTAGTGTTTTTATGAATTCTGGAGTGTGCAAATGTGTGGGTCTCTGCATCTGTGTCTGTTTCATAGAATTTTTTCTGGCATCTTTTCCTTCTGTTGTTTTGTCCTATTACAATGTATTGTTTTTGTTTTATTTTATTATATTTTGGTTTTCTGTTTGTTATTTTCCTTCGGAAGTCTGTTTGCTTTACTATCTGTTTGCTAATAAAAGACAGAAAGGGAATGGATTCAAATGGGAGGGGTGAGGGGGAAGAACTGGGAGGAGTTGAGGGATGGAAATCTATATTATGAGAGATAAAAAGGCTGTTTTCAATAAAAAGGAAAAAAAAAGATGTCTTTTCGGGATTTGTTTATTCTCACTGCAGTTATTAAGTCTTTATTTGCTAACTTTGTACCCACTATAGGCAACTTAAGAATGAAAAGATAGCCTACAGAGATGCACTAAATAAAGCTGTGAACACTGATAGAGTAATAGACACCCAGATCACGTCATTCTGTCTAGAAACATGTGGACATGTTAATACGCATTAATGAGCAATTGCATTTTAGCACTACCAGGCACTGGGAGTTTCAAATCTTCCTTATGGCTACATCATATAAATCTATCCCTGATTTTTTTATAAACTCAACTTAATGTTAATTACTAGAATTGGGTTACAACAAGTAAAATATTAAATTCTGCTCTGACAACAACATACTACAGAACAGTTTTACCAACATTCATGCTGCATGTTAAAGTATTACTTACTGTCTTTTGGACATACCTAAATAATAATGGGTATTAATTGCCATTGCTATGCTTTGCATATCACAACTGATTTTATTCTGAAAAAATATCCTGAAGCATGCAAAAATTTTGACTCTGTACCATGAACATTAATGTTTGTGGAGATTCACAGCCACTAAATTACGAGGCCAATCTTTAGGCAGGTCTCTATAATTAATTCCTTTTCCACAAATAACAATAAGATATAATAAAAATGACAATTATTTATCATATTCAATGCAAATTTGTAGTATGAAAATGAATTAGATGTAAACCTTGCCCACAGAAGAAATACATGCTGATTCAAGTCTAAGACAAAATATGCAAGGACCAATAACACAGCAGTGGCCCAGAGGAGATGCTGAGCAAGTACCCCAGTGCGTAACTATGAAGTTTGTTAGGCATATGAAAAGAAAAAAAATTCATGACTTAAGTCACAAAGTATTTGTAAATGATTCCTAGATCATTTGTGTGGCATCTGTATGTGATTATATTTATGCCCCTCCTTCTCTCTCTCTCTCTCTCTCTCTCTCTCTCTCTCTCTCCCTCTCTCTCTCTCACATCTGTCTATCTATCTATCTGTCAATCATCTATTACTATCTATCGATCTATCTATCTATAATCTATCTGTCTTCCATCTATTATCCATCTATTATCTATCAATCAATCAGTTTATCCTTCATTTATCTAATCTATCATTTGTCTGTCTGCACATGAACAAATCAGATACTTTCAAAAGCAGAAACATAGATAGGAATATACACAAGATCAATACCTTTAATACTAGTAATAAATGGGCATTGCATATTAGGGATGAGGATGTTAGAAAGAAATAAAGATTAAACAGTGATTTTCATCAACACAAATATTAATGGCTAGTCTCAACAAACTATGACTTACAAAGTTGCATTAGTCATGATTTTGTCACTGCTTGCTCATTTTTGGATCCATCAAATCTTCTATAAAAATTATATAGCATGTGGCTAAAGAAACAAATATAACATTTGCTTTGTGTGGATTTTATATGTTTAATTGTATTTTAGCATATTTAAGATTATACATTTTAAGCTTTATTTACTTCTATGAAATAATATACTTTGCTGAGAATATTCAACTCTTTTTTAAATAGATGACATAAAAAATACCTTGTATTTGGGCAGAAAATTATTTGCAGGCAGACTATGTTTTAGGCCAAGCCACAGGTTTCCACAGAGCAATGCCTACAGTATATGGCAGCATCAAGGATGCTGATACAGTCACAGACAGCCTTGATCACCCAGCCTTTCGCAGTTCAAACTGCTTGAGGACCACACAGAGTATTGTGAATATCCACAGACTTCTGGGCATGTATACTGAGAACCTGCTAACTCTAAGGAATATTTGCTTTTAGGCCTAAAAGTTGCACACAACCCTACCTGGTCCCAGTTACCCTCATATTCATGGTTATTCTTCTCCTCCTTCTGAACACTGGGACTATAGGCATAAACCATCAGATCCAGAGAGAGTATTTTATGTGTATAAAAAGAAAGCACCATATTATATTAGTTAAAATATTGATTCAAAGAACATTAAAACTTATTTATTTATGCCTTAAGAACTGAGGGCCTTGTCTTGGTCTGTGGTCCTACTGCAGCTGTGGACTGTGTTGGTGTCCATGGCCCATGTTACCACCAAAAGCCATGCAGATGTCCTTGGTTTGTACTGCCACCTGAAGCCTTGTTGATGTATTTGACCTGTAATACCACCAATGGTGTCTTTGACCCAATCTACAGCATGATGTCATTGGTCTGTACAGCTACTAGATATCATGCTGACAGCTGTGAGACATATTGATACAGGAGACCATATGGAATTCCACGGTCCATGCTGTCCCCAGGAGCCATGGGAAAGTCCATGACCTATGTTCCAGCTAACTACTGTAAAGAGCAAGTTGAAAAACAGGACCATAGGAAGCTTCTATAGCAACCCCACCCCATGCAACAAGCAACACCGCAAAAAGCAACAGCCTAGCCAGAAAGCCATTGAAGAGACCTCTTAAAAATGCTGACATGTCATGTTGGTAGCTTGCTTATCCTTTCTCTGAGTGCCACCAGGCTTCCCTCCCCACCAAGGGGAAGTGGTTAAATATGGGGCACTAGAGTTCATGTTAGAATCAGTCCCCACTCTCCACTCAACTGTAAAGAATGTCCTGTTCATTGGCTAGATCTGAGTAGGGATTTGATGTTTACTGCATGCATTGTCCTTGGTTGGTACAGTAGTTTGAGCAGAACCTGACAGGCTGTGACCATATAATGGGGGAGGAAGTCCCCCTCAGTCATAAACATAGGAGAGGGGAATAGGGTGAAAGCAGGAGGGGAGGGAGGAACTGGAGGATACAAGGGATGGAATAACAATTGAAATGTAATCTGAAAAAAGTAATAAAAAAAGAAAGAAAGAAAAGAAAAAGATCAAATAAAAAAATGCTGAAGTGTAGCTCTCCAAAATTGATGGCATCTGGGAAGGGTGTGGCTAGGAGATGACTTAGTTTTCTTTAAGGCCTGGCCGCCGTGAGTTTGATGATGCTCCAGTTTGCATATGAGTAACAAATTGATTATTTTCTACCCCCCTTTTTTCCTTTTTTTGGGGGAGGGGATAATAAGTGGGTGGTGACAGACCTGGGAGATCTTGGAAGAGGGTGTGATCAGGGTTCATGATGAGGAATACACAAACAATAACTAAACATATTATGTAAAAAAAACTAATACAAATAAAATCATATTTTGATGCTCACATAGTGATAGTAATTGACAGAAATCAGACAAAAACTAAACAGAGAAATGCTGGAGCTACCTGACATTATAAGCCATATTGGGCATAACAGAAAAATAATTATAATGTCACTTGTTTATAAAAATTAAAAATAAATAAAAATAATTCCACAATTATACAATTATTAAGAAATTTTATGGTTATCTCTTTCATGTAATGAGCAGGTGGCCAGATTCTTTGGCTCAATTCATAGTACAAAGGCACAGGTCTTATAGACACAAATTGATGGATAAAAGGAAATTGGTTCAGAAACATTTTTTAGAACAAAGGTCTTTAGTTTATGGTAGATAATATGCATATGAACAAATTAAAAATAAAATTATATTTAAGTTACTAAATTTATATTTTAAAATGTTCTATATATTTTATTCTCAAATCTTCTGCAGAGGCTGTGAAAACAAATTTAGGTAAAATTACTTAGAATGATGCAGACTTAATTTAGAATATTTGCTAAACAAACTACATTATTAATTACTAGTGAAAATCTGTGAACTTTGCAAGTTTGATAGTCTTTATAAAAAGAACATTCAGATTAAATCCATTACATTCAATTAAACCCAGACTTTATAATTTTCAATCTTAAATATCACTTCTCTCATTTTCAGGTAGAGTTATTTTAAGTGGGTGCTAAAACTATAGAATGTTTGTTATTTACAATTCACAGAATTCTGTTGTCATAAGTGCTTTGAGTCAGCAGAGGCATACAGTAACAGGTATAATTTTTTTTTTTTTGAAGAGAAAACAATGTATTAGCAATTAGCAGACAAATGCAACACCACAAACCATAAAGCCAATCAAGGTCCCTTAATCAATGGAAAAGTGTGAATGGGGTCTGATTTCTTTGGTAAAAGTTTCCATTTGTTAGACAACTAAAATCCTACTGTGTACTGAGGGAAGATGACGTTGACCCTCAAATTGTTTCTTCTCATCAACTTTTATTACATTGACAATATCCTCTTTATTCTTCCCTTGCACTCTTGGGTGTAATAGCGGGCCTTAATGGATAGTTGTTGACCTCCTATAATATTGGTGCCAGAAGTGGTTGCTGGCAACTTAATCCTATTCATATGTTTTTCCTTGATAGTCAACTGTAATAGGAGCCCATCTCTGCTTATTTTGCTGAAGTACTGTGGGTCTTTGTGTACTGTAATGCTGCTGTTGCTCTGTTCTACCATCTGAATTCCCTCTCATTTTCCCTGTCCTCCCACCTGAGTTAGAATGCTATCAAATGACACCCGTAGGATGGGGACTAGAACCAAATGTGGAGCAAAATTGAAACGCTAAAGAGAAAGCATGGCTTGTTGAAATGTTCCAGATATCATCTAGATTGCTTAGTTACCAATTGTTTCCTGAAAAAGGAAGATGGCATGCTAAGAACTCGTTCACACATCTACAAAGCAAGAAGGGATCTCCTTCCCTTCCCCCCCCTTCCTCCCTCCCTCCCTCTCTCTCCTCTCTTTCTCTCTTTCTCTCTCCTTTCTCTCTGGAGTTGCCTTAGGCCCTGAGAACATGGACTCCTTTCAGGATTTCATTGTTAACTATTTGAAGTCATACAGTTGCTCAGGTGGTGAGACCAGACACCAAGTATCCACCACAGTTATGTACAGAAATCGTTAAGAATCAAAGCTCTGGGGTTTGGTTGTATCTTTGGTAGCACTGTCTGTAGAATTGATTGACAGGTATAAATTTTTTGAAAAAGCAGTTTATAATAGGGGGTTGCAGTGAACTTTATTTGCTCTTTTCCACATGTGATGGATGATAGATGGTCTTTTAATGTTCCATGGATAAATTTTCAGAACCCCAGCTTCACAGAAGTCTAGGTACATTTCAGTCACAGTTCATCTTTGTAAGTTGGCATTGTAGTAAGAGGTGGGAATCTCTTTTTTTTTCTCTGCTTCATTCCCAGCAGATCATATAAATGCTCCTCTGTAACATTCTTCCCTGTTCATCCCTTTATGCCAATCTCCTAATCCAGCAACCATGCCCCAGAAAGCCACAATCCAAGCGAATCAGGGAAGAAAGTAGGCTAACTGCAGATCTTCACTTCTCCAAATTCAATCTTACAGTCGCATGCTCTGTCCTATAGCAGAATAACCTGTTGTGACCCATTTTAAGGCTGGTATAGCATGCTGTTTTCCTTCCTTCTGTGTCTCCTCTGAGCCTTATTAACCCTTTCAGTTCATCCTCATTCCTAAATGTTAGATACCAATACTTAGAAACTCATTCAATCTTGAATTTCAAGTGGCAACACATGGCAAGACTCAAGAAGAAATTCCTACCAGGAAACACACTGCCAGTGCACCTTCCTAAGAATCAGAGATGCCAACAGAAACCAAATAATAAACACCCTTTAACAAAGCCGAGCTGGATTTCAGTACTTATATAAACAATCATTCCAGTCCTGACCCCAGTGTAAAATAACAATCGATAATAGCCAGAAAGCTTCTAGTATGAGGAAGGGGTTGTATCTAAATGATTTGTTAGTCAAATAGATCCTGTGGGAATACTCAAACAACCCAACCTTTGATCTACACAAACTCAAGGCAGTGCCCTACTAATCCAGACAGTACCCACACAATTCATTGAACTTGAAGAAGTCTACCTGGTGCCTACCTATTTCTCTATAGGCTAGTTTTCTTGTTACTAGAAGGTATTCTGTATGCTATCCCTCAAGAAGATAGAACTCATTCAGGATGCTCATAGGTGACCAAGTACCAGAAACTAGACAACTCAGGGATCTAAGGCAAAAATTTAGTTCTATTTTTAATGTAGCAATAAAATGACTTCTACTGACATTGTGCTATTTGCATAAATCAGTTTATGGCACAGCTATTATCAGAGAAGCTCCTATGTGAAGCAGATGAGAACAAATACAGAGTCCCACACACAGAGTCTCATAGACAAAGAGTCAATAATGTTGGAACATACAGCCCAATCAAATTCTTACTCTCCGGGCTCAGTGAATCTTGTAAAAAAGGAGGTGGAAAGAGTGTAAGAGGCAGATAGAAGACATCAAGAAAACAAGGTTTTTTAAATAAAAAGGGAGGTATGAACAAGTAAACCCACAGAGTTATCATGCACATGGCCTAAACAGTCCGCATAGGGTCCTGAAGCTGAAAGAAGAATAAACAAAGACTTTCATCCTCAAGCCAGAATACATCTCCAATAGATAACCATTTGCAAATGAAAATTTAGTATTCTCCAAGGGAGTCTCACTGGGGAAATAAAGCATTCTTAAAGATAGGCTGCATGCCCAGCAATAGATGATTAACAGAAAATGAACAAATTTGGAGGTTCCTCACCTCATAATGTCATATTAGGACTTTTCTTTCATTTAAAATATGTATTACACATATTTATATAATGTACACACTCACATATACACACAGTCTGTATGCCTTTCAACCCTACAGGTCATTTGTTTATATATTATGGCACCTAGTTCAGTGTTTTTATGGTCAAGGAAGTGACTGAAGGGACTGATGGTAAGATTATAAAGAGAAATACCCATTGTAAGTTCATTAAGAAACCAAAAGTATACAATGGAAAAAAAAAAAAGGCAGCATCTTCTACAAATTCAAACTGGCTGGCTGCATGTATAAGAATACAAACAAAATGCAAAACTATTCCTCTGTACAATACTCAGCTCCAGTGTGTCAAGGACCTCAACATAAGAGGAGATACCCAGAATCTGATAGAGGAGAAGGTGAGGAATATTCATTAGCTTATGATTATAGGAAAAACCTTCTGAAGAAGATATTGATAGCACAAGCACTAAGACCAACAATTAATAAATAGGTCTTTGTCACACTGAAAAGCAAAATAAACTATCATGTGAGTAAAGCCGCACCCTAAAAAAGGGGAAAATATCTTTACCATTTATACATGTGATTGTATGTATGTAAACATAATACTTATCATTAAACTATATATATATTGTTAAAATAATTGAACATCAGGAAAGCAAGTAGAGCAGGGAAACACTTAGAAATACTCAACATGCTTGGCAATCTGCAAAACACATATTAAAATACTTTGAAATTTCATCTTAGAAAAGAAAGAATGGCCAAGATTAACCAAAGAAATGACAATGCAAGCTAGCAAAGCATAAAAGTTAAAAGGAGGACAGGAATTCACTGCTGGGAGAGTAGAAACTTGTACAACCATAATGAAAAATCAGTGTGATGCTGGTGGCACTCAGAGGAAGGATAGCAGGCCACCAAGAAGAGACTTGATATGCTATGAGCATATACAGGGAAAGAAGGTCCCCCTCAGTCACAATCATAGTAGAGGGGAGTAGGGGGAAAGCGTAAGGGAGGGACGAATGGGAAGATACAAGGGATGGGATAACAATTCAGATGTAATATGAATATATTAATAAAATACTTTAAAAATTAGTGTGATGGTTCCTCAGGAAGATGTAACACTATTGGGCACTTAATGAAAGTACTTTTTACAACTTACTACTGAGATACTTGCTCATCACATTAATTGCTACTCTATTCATAATGGTCAGAAGTTGGAAATAGCAAAGAAATACGTCAATGGATAAATGTTTAATAAAAATGTAGTGAATTTACATGATGACATATTATTCAGATGCTAAGACATATGAAAATTTTATGTAAATTGACAGAGTTGAAAACAATCATCCTGAAAAAAATGACTTAGAACTTAACGACCAATATTGTATATTTTCTCTTATATGAGAATGTTAGCTTTTGAGCTTCCAATATTGTGCTATAATATGAATAACCCTAGAAGTTAGGTACCTAGTAAGAAATTTGGGGAAGTAAAGAATTATCTAACAGAGGTGAAATATAATATATTGTTTTGAGAAGACAAAGAGAAAGCTAGAATAGGAGGACTAAATAGGGACAGGTATTGGATAGAAAGGAAAATGGGGATTAAGGGGAGAGATAATGAATACTAAAATCTATTTGAAAAACTACTACTGTAGAAGTTTCCTAAAGTATATATACATATGAAAGGTATCTAAATGGAACCATCATTAGTAGAGAGTACAATGTTCCAACTTAGCTAAAATCTCCATTTTAAGGAATTGTTTGCCTGTTTTTTGAGTTACTGGCCAAAGGAGACCCATGGAAATCCACAAACATCACAGGCCAAGTCTATTGGTTACTCTTCACAACCTGACAGCAAGGCTCTATTGCTGAAGATAAAACTTATTTACATCATCGAAGTTAGAGAAGTCAAGCTGTTGCTTGACTAGAACTTCAACCTTTCCTAAGTAGTGTTCATAGTCCTGAAAGGTGCCTTTCACCTTACAGTCGGAGAATGATAACAGTCAATATCACTTGACTACAAACCCTGCAACTTTTCACAGTGACTGGCCAGCAAGAGATACTGGTACAATAGTGGTACCAATGTTGTAAGGGTAAACAACTACTTTTTGATTTCATATCTCGTGCACTTATGAGATGAAAAGCACATATGACAGTACTAAAGTGGCTAAGAATGTGAGATTATATAAGCCAAAGGCCTAGGGAAACATACTAATATTGTTCTGCTAAAAGAACATAGCAATAATATTATATATATAATTAAGTTTTGTCATGCTCGTAGATCAGTAACTTACTCAACCATCCTCAGGGAGATTTCTTCATATGAAAGCTAACATAGAGACTCACAACTAGAGAATGTTCAGGAAGCAAGGCACTTTTGAGCACTCAGTCATAAAACAGATACCTTCACCAAAGATCTTCCCTAAGGGCTCAAATTTCAAGTTGGAGATTATCTTTTCATTTTCTTTCAGGGGCTAAAATAGATCAGAGTTTGAAAGTTTAGGGGAGAGTAAGGGCTTTGATGTGTTAAAAGGATAGAAGTAATTTGTGGAGAGTTAGTAAAGCCACAATTCCTTTTCCATGTTTTTCCATTTGGAAAAAAAAAATTACATGTTGGCAGCTATGCGGCAGCATTGATTAAGAAAGAACATTCTGTATTCTGAGTCCATGTGTTCCCAAACTTTAAATGCAAACAAATGAAGGCTGGCAATATATTGCTTAAGATAATGTCTTGTTATATATGCACAAACATCTTTCCTTATTCTCTAAACCATAGTCAAATCTAAAGATATTTTTATATAACACTAACATTGTGGTGTGTTTTATAAGTAAATGTATTACAAATTTTAAATATATAGAGGGACATGGGTAGCATATGTGCAATACTAAAATATTTCACATTTAAGAATATGGAATGTGCATGGGGTCTGTTATTGTCAGGATTGTGGTGCAAAACCTCACTCTTTGAGTTCAGATGGATGCCCAGAGAGATTCAGAAGACCTCAGAGCAATAAGATCCTGGACCCCCGAGGAAAAAGAAAAGACTCAGGAGCCTCTGAGACACTGGACCACAGTAAGCCACCTCCAAAGACAATTTTAATTATATAGACAGACTTTTTCATGCATTAAAAATGGGAAACTCCATTTCAGATTCCTTGAGAACAAGGGTAGGCATTGAAGGGATAGAAACATTGCTTGAAAAAAGCCATTGTAGTAGTCATTGCAATTATGACCATAGGGAAAAACTCCTCTCTACTGTCAATTGCGATCTAAAGATTATTTTTCATCCCCCCAAAAAAGGTTGAAGAAATAGCTGTACAACAAGAAAGGAATGGCTACATTAATAGAAAGGTTTCAGAGACAAGAGACAGAGAACTAGGAGAAAATAAAATGTTTAGTTGTGAAGTTATTGTGCCTAATTAAATTGAGGATCAAGGTAGGCAACCCATTGACAATGGGTAAGAAGCCCAACTTGCTTGGAGCAGAGCCTAGATCACTGGCATGGAGCTGACCATGGAATGAGAGTGCCAAATGTGTAGTTTATGCATGGATTCATAAAGATCTAGTTGTTCCTGGATAAACAGAAAGGATGAATAAGATCAGCTGAAAGACACTAGATTGTAAACTGAGTGTGGTGGTGCATATCTTTAATCCCAGCACTCAGGGGGGGCAGAGACAGGTGGATCTCTAAATTGAAGGCCAGCCTGGTCTACAAAGGGAATCCAGGACAGCGAATGTTACCCAGACAAATTCTGTCTCAAAAACAAAAACAAGAACAAAAACAAAACAAAACAAGAGAAGTTCCAAATAAAGGGCATGACTCAAGGAAGAGATGCAAAAAGACAGCAATCAGCAATGCAGATGACACAGAAAGCAGACAACTTAACAAACCAGCTGAAGAGGGACAAGTTCATCAAACCGGCAGACTGGAAATCCTTGATCCTGAAGTGGATTGTTGTTGAAGGACAGATGATCTGGACTGCAATTATAGAGAATCATCTCATCAGTGGCTGAGTGGATCTTCATAAGAACATTCTGACTGTTAAGTTTGTGGGATTCATAATAGTTTCTATTATAAAAGTTAAATTGTGTACAATTATTAGCTTAACTTGAAAGAGGGAAGTTATACAGAAATTTTAATTCAGAACACCGCTGTTCTGGCATGAGGTCACATCTAAAGACATTCTAGGTCTGTGTGATCCAGCTAGAATAAAAGCAGACCTTTAATTCCAGAGACAGAGGAAAGCAGATCTGAGTTCAAGGCCAGTCTAGTACAGAGCAAGTGTCAGGTAAACAAAAGCTTAGGTACATGCCTTTAATCTCAAACAATGAAGACAAAGTCAGTTTGTAGAAATAAGTACCCATGTTCAAAAGTGATGCTTAGCTGAGTTACAGAAAAAGTTACAAATCAGAGAAGATTTGACAGAATAAGATATACCCAGTTCTCATGAGAGGAGAGAGGAAAGGGTAGTTACTTAAGGAAATTCAGACAATGGGGGTAGACAAGGCAGTTTTACCAGGAGAGTTTTACAAAGAGAGGTTGAATTTTAGAACAAACTAGACACAGGTGAAGACAGAATGAGCCAGAGAATGAGAAGGAAGCATGAGATTAGAGCAGATTGCTGGTGTTAGTTTGAGGCCAATTCAGAGGCTGAGAGAAAAGTCAGCTTGAGTAAGTTATTTGGGAGAGGAGTTGGAGCCAGAACAGCTGAGTCGAACCAGCCAGCTATGAACTCAGAAAGAATCATAGAGGGTGAGTTTAAGAAGCAGTAAGTCTCAGAGACTGAACACGTTCTAGGGCTAGATTACATTGTACAGCAGCTAGAAGCTTTCAGGACTAGGCCTAGGCTCACAGACAGAGGCAGTAAGCCTCTGGGTCAACAATTAAAACAGGTGAGTGAACGTTCCTTTTACAAAAGTCAAATTTTTAATTGATAAAAGTCTTACCTTTAAAAATATGCATAAAACCAACAAAGCAATGCTATATAAGAAAAATAATAAAGAACTATTCATCCAGGCAGCAAAATGCATTGTAAAATTTAAATATATAGCTGACTACATATTGGTAGTACATAAAAAATAAGAAATGAAGACAATATAAGAGATAACAGAACCAATTTTATGTAAAAACATAGAATAAAAAATATATGAACTATTTTATATAATACTATGTGTGTGATGGCATTTTTAAATTGTAAAAGTATTGAAACTTTACATGAATCTGTAATGAATTTAGAATTTTAATAATTACTTAAAATGTCTATTTTCTCTTATAGTTTCCTATTTTTGGAGATAAAAATTACTTTCAGTACTATGGATTGACCCCAGGGCTCTACACACCTGAGACAAACAGCCCTGTCCTTTATCTTATTGCTTACAAGAAAAAAGAAATGCTTGTCCTATTAACTTTTAACAGTGATTGTCATTTCCTTTTTGTGAAAAATTTATGCTTTTTACACAAATAAATATTTCCTGATAAAATGCTTGAATGTGATGATAGTAATAATCTTGCATTTTGATATAAATTATGGACAAGCTTGTCTAAATGCGTAACGTAAAAGCTTTATAAAAAACACAGTTTTTAAAAGAAGCTTGCCTCTCAGACATCCTCCTTTAGTGAGATATGTGCTCCGTTTCTATGAAACTTTTCTTTTCACTTAATATTCTATCATATTGTAAAACAATATACAGTTTCCCATGTGCAAGTTCTCATGATTTTGTCAGCTGACATTTAGCAGCATTTACCTCTTGGCTGCCAATTCTACATTTTGCATAATACATTTTTCTTACATAAAAATTGAACCAGGAAGACCTTAAGCTGTCTTGTCTTTGTGAGATGACAGCATGATCGACATCGATGGAGTAAATGTGGACTCACAATGCAAGGAGACAGCTACCCTTCCCTACAGTGGCATTTTCCCACACCTCAGGATCCCATGCTGGAATACACAACAATTAAAGAAGTAAAGCACAATTCACCTTGAAAACAGTAGCAAGAGAAAAGCTAAAACTGAGCAGAGATGCTGTATGGTATTCCAATCACTAGAAAGACTGTTCTTTCCTTTCTGTGAAGATATCTGAATTACCAGTTAGTCAACAAGGCAATATATTAAATTTTGAAAAAAATATTGTGTTTGTAGACAATGTAGACAACTACAAAGAATGTTATTTAAAATTTGAAATTATATTCATTTCTCTGTGTGCATCCCTCTCTCTCTCTCTCTCTCTCTCTCTCTCTCTCTCTCTCTCTCTCTGTGTGTGTGTGTGTGTGTGTGTGTGTGTGTGTGCATGCATGCCTGCACATGGAATTTCAGACTTGGCCATAAGTGCACCAAATGAGCCAGCATATGAAAGTCAGAGGACAACTTGAAGAGAATTGTTTCCTAGAGTGTGTGTTCTAGCACTGAGCCATCGCACAGCATCATAGAACATGTTTCAAATAAAAAAGACTGACTAACAACTAGATAAAATTTTCTAATTTTTTTTCTGACATACTGTAACAAAAGCATATTTTCTTTAAATTCCAAGTATATAATATTCTTATAGATCATAATGTGCATGCAAGCTGTTAAAATTAGTTTATGTTTTATTAGGCCTGTGCTACTGTCATCATCACTTTTTCTTCTCACAATGGACCAATGGAGACAATGAGAGATACTGAGTACTGTGTGTTGTTAATGCCAGGCTGGGGCTCGAAAGAGGTCCAAGGTAGGGACTCTGGTGGTGGATGCAAATGCCTTTCCAGTTTGCTTTATCTCTTGGGTCGCCAGGATTGAAAGAGAAAGAAGGGAAGGGGAAAAGGAGCCCAAGCTTCCTTCTCTAGGGACTGGCTGTACTGAGGCCTAGGAGAATTTAAACTGACCACAAATTTCCTATAGCTGAGGCTGTAAAAGGGGCTTTAGCCAGAAACTGCATGGGGTTAAAAGGAGGCTCTTTGATCTGTAGATAGGCCTCTTTGAGGAGATCTCCAATAAGTTGGTGTAAGCTTAGACTTACTAGCCATAGAAGGCTGATGGCCCTGAGTCTGCTAACTTATTTGCAAATCTACAGAGAAATAAGAAGTAAGAGAGAGATGAAAAATAAACCACTCACACACATACATTCAAGGGAAAACGTGGATGAAATTAGGCATCTCGACTTCAAGTGAAGTCAGGTTTCCGAATCTCAATGCAATTTATTGTTGATGACCATACTTATACTTCCGAGAAAAGGCAATTACCTCACAGTCAAGCATACAATAAATCACAAAAAGAGATGAATTCTAAAATATAACAGGTTACATGTTTTAAAGCTAAGCATTTCTTATCTCTGTATCCATTACATAAATTCATAGTAAGTTCTGAACGATGAAAATTGACAGGATCTAAGGTTAATAGGGTCTGAAACTTATAAGAGTACATGACTTATCAATTAGGACAGACAAAACTATACATTATACAGCTATCTTTTAGTTCATTATGAGCTCAGGAAAATAATTGTTATCTGTCTTTCCTTCTAATAAAGAGAGTAAATTCAGACATCTCAAGGTAGCTTCATTCCACTTTGGTTCATGTGCAGTTTAAACAAACTTGCCTGTATTTATGGTGAAATAATAGGATTTGTGTTGCCATCTGGAGTGGAGGCTTATCTGAAGCCACAAATCTGCTATAAGTCTATACTTAGTGAGGTATCTGAGGGTCCACAAAGGTATTTATTGCAGCCATAAACTAACTTTAACTTTTAAAACTATTTGAATCAAGTCAGGAATTCTATAATCAGGGATTAATTCATCCAAATAACAAACAGTGCATCTTCAGTAAATCTTATAGGAAGTTTGCTCAATCAGAGCTGGTCAATACCCAGAAAGTAAAAGTTCTCACCAATGTGAGATGTTTTTATTTCTTGGTTTTTGAGAAAGGGTTTCTCTGTGTAATCTTGGCTGTCCTAGTCTCGCTTTGTAGACAGAGCAGAACATGAATAAAGTCCTGGCTGTCCTGGACTCACTATGTAGACCAAGCTGGCCTTAGACTCACAGTGATTCACCTGTCTCTGCCTCTCTGGGTGCTGGGATTAAAGGCAGATGCCACCATGCCTGGCTCTAATGCCAGATTTTAGAGAGATTCAGCAAAGCACAATTGGCAGGGTAGTCAGAGGTTGGAAACGATTCTGGGGTACATCATTACACAGATCTTGCAAGCACCAGATCATCTCCAGAGATCTCTCATGCCTACTGAACTTCCCCAAATCACTGGCTCCTGTCAGCATGTCAGAGGCTGGAAGCAGTTTGGGGGTGCATCATGGTACAAGACCTTGCAAATACCAGATCACCTCCTAGACAGCCCACATGCCTAGTGAGCTTCCTTAACAGGGTGGCAGCCTTGGCAGTATGTCTCACCACAAGCACTCAGGAACATGTTACTTCTCTGCGCTGACAGGCAGGCAGGGCTACAAAGTGGGAGCATGAGCAACAAAACTAACAGGCGGCACAGTACTGTGGGATATTAATAATATCAATGGCTTTAAAATTATATATCCTATTAGTCTCACTATAGCCATAATACTAGTACTGACTCAAGGTTTTACATTATTAGAAATATTTATTGAATATTTCTTGCCAAGAAGCAATGAGAGATTAAAATCAAAGATAACATGATCTTTGAAGAGGTCCCAGTTAGGAACTTAGGCTTAGAAGACAGAAATATTATGTAAATTTTAATGCTTTCATTTTATCAAGACTATAAATCATATATAAAAGAGGGGCTACAGAAAGATGGGCAAGGAAGGACTTAATCTTATTAATCTTCCACAGAGGCTTCCTTAGCAGTATTAATGGATTCAGCCTTCAACCAGAAACCTTGAGAAAATTTCCATAGGATATATATGCAAAGTGAATGATTCTTCTGAAAATAAAGGCCAGAAGAAAAATTTAAAATATTGGTTAGAGCACATGGTGACCTGGCATGATATTCCAGGGTGCTAGTGTTATGATTTTCTAACACTAGGCATTGGAAGTGGTGGGAAGCTCCATCCTACTGCCTCAGGATTAAGTGTTTTCATAAAAGCTAAAGGTTTTCTTTTACTAATGTGTCAAGTTGGCACTAAGTGTGAGCAACAGACAACTGTAAGTTAATGTATATTTCTTCTGTGCTATGAACCTTAAGGTGAAAATGGTAACAAACACACACACACACACACACAAAAGAAGGTAGAAATTTATGGAGTGTTTAAGGTCTTATTGTAAAATTTAGGAGAGAAACATGGTATGTGGAAAGTCAAGGTATTAAGACTGGAGTTAAAAGAAAGGACTGGTTAGCTAAGTCAGGTGGAGTTGAAGCAGCTGAGAATAGGGCAGTAGATTTACCATAAACAGAAAAGCACATTGGGAGGGTAAAATACTGAGTTTTCTCTGAGCCCTGTGATGGTTGCAGTAGTCATTATGTAAGATAAATCACATGACTGAGTGAGAAACCACATGGGAATCGTGTTAGGGGATGAAGGTGCTATGGAGGTGTTTGTGGATTAAAGCATTTGAATGGACACACCTACATTTATAAAGTAGGTGGAAGAGCAGATGAGCTGACTGGATTAACCATATCCATGTCTCACAGCAGGCTCAGAGAAATGTGTCCGCTATATAAACCCTGATACATATATAATGCTAAGAGGGGGAGTGTTAAGTACTTTGTGTGGATCAAAAAGGTAAAACAAAAAAAGAAAATGAGATTTAATAACAAATACATTATTTGGTGATTTTTATCAGAGATTTTTAAAGTGTGTTTGTGTGTGTGTGTGTTGTGTGTGTGTACGCGCATGCACACACACATATGGTGTATACACATGTACCAATGTTTGTGCATACTGGTATGCACTTCTGTTTAGGCAAGGGGGGGATGCCTTGCATATCTTATACCCTGCCCTAGAATGCTCTGCCTTGCCTTATTCCCTTGGAACATGGTCTCTTCCTGAACCAGGAACTTCCTAGGTGGTGATCCTCTCCTACTTTTCTGTCCCTTGCACTGTGGTTACAGGCGTGTATGGTCACACTAAACCTTTACCTGTATGCAGGCTATCTGAATTCACGTCTTCATGCCTGTAGAGCAAAAGTTCTGCTGACTTATCTGACAAGTTATTAGAAGGTTCAAGTGAGATTAAATATTACAGCCTTATAAAGAGAGGCTGAATTAATGGGTCAATGGTTAAAAGCCCTTGCTGACCTTGCAGAACACCAGAGATCAAATCCCAGCACCCATGTTGAATGGATGTTCCTCTAACTCCAGGTCAAAGGGATCAGATGCCTTCTTCTGTTACTATAGGCACCCTATATACATTTGCACACCTATATACTCAAACATACACATAAGTGAACAATAAAGTAAATCTTTAAAACAATAGAGAGGTGAAGAAATTTCTCAGTAGTAAAGAGTAATTGCTGATCTTGCACAGGAGCTGAGTTTGGTTCTCAGTACCCATGTCAGGTAGCTCACAGCCTATATCTTCAGCACCAGGATATCCCACACCCTCTTCTGGACTCTAAGGGTATCTATATAAATGAGATGTATCCAAAAACATATACATTAAATACATTTAGTTTATTTATTAATCATTATTAATATATTACTTATACAGTATTATTATATTTGTTTTTTTATAATTACCATATTTCATATTTAAAATATTAAAACATATTCAAGAAAAATGAGTTATATACAAATACACATCTAAATGATTTGAAATTTATGGAGAAAGGAAAGATTATGCAAATTGGTGAGAAAATAAGAGGAAGTTAATATTGAACACCAATCCATTGCTTTCTTTTCTATGATATAAAATTAACTAGAAATAAAATATTATTTAAGTCCTATATTACCTTAATCTCAAATTCTTATTTTTAAGTCTATAGCATGTTTCAGAAAAATAAAACTTGAGGTTAATATTTGTTTCTTTTTTCAAGTAATACAGCCATTATTGAGCTGTTATAGCCAATTTTAAACTACAAAAGAAAACAACACATTATCATTATACAATATTAGCAGGCTGCTTGGATGACTACATTGTTTTGTCCACAGCAAGTAATAATTGTCCAATTTAGTCCTCATCTATCTTTCTGCATCAGCTATAATTTTAATTTTGTATAGAGAAAAAACTGAAGACTGATTCATAATAACCTCAACATTTTAGGCTAAGAATAAATCTCCTTTCTGTCATTATTTTTAGCCACTTTGTGGCCTTTTCTATTACTTCACAGATGTTATCCATAGCAATATATTTCTCATTACCATATTAAATGGAGTCTGCAAAGACATATTGAGGCTTTGTCACCTCCTAATATCAAAGTGTTTAATGCTGTCTAAAGAACCCTAGTGATTTGCCAGATTTGAAGACAGTGATGAACTGAATATTTGAAGTGTTGAATTTTGTCTTCCTTTTCTGCACTCCCTTTTGTATTTGGGATGTAAACCACTGAGTGCTGTACATATAATGCACATCACAGAGGGGTTAGTGAGTCTGTAGGATTTGTAGTTTGAGGTACCCACCCATGTAATTACAACCTCCCCCTTAATGTTATTTCTGTTCTTAAGAGGATTGCTTTTGTTGGTCTGAAAGATAGCCAATGGTGCAGTGAAACTTTCTATTAGCTTCTGAGGCTCTCTGCACCTCAGTGCACGTCTGTCTGTGGGTTCGGCTTGTTCTATTGTGTTGCAGTACATTCCCCAGCCTGCAGTGCTCACTGTTTTGAGCATTTGAAGTGCAATGTCTTTCTCCTTGCTAAGGCATTTCTTACACCGTTTCATCATCAACAATTCCTTATACTCTTCATAAAAAGCCAACTCTTTCTCTCAAATATATGTATTAGAGATACTTAACCTCAGACTTTCTGTCCAGTTCTCCAGCTGAGGTACTAATGAAATCCAATGCTACAGCAGAGAAACTTCATTCTCATGATTCTGTCACCACTGATATAAGATAGAACGAATTCGCAAGCTGCTTATAGAAATGAATTTTCTCCATTTATGAAGAAAAAGGAAGTGCTTGCTTTGTGCTACTCTGCAACAAGTAAGAAGGTCGTTAAAAGCAAACTCAATTCATTTATAGACATCCATCATCTTAACAAAGTTCTTGGTATTGTTGTACTTTGGATCTTCAAGTGAAGCCAAAACAAGTACATGTATTTGATTTGACATTCTAATTATATTGTAACCTAAGATTGGTTTTGGTTGGCTAAACTTTAAATCTCAGGTAACAGCCTCATGGATAGAGCTAAAATCTAAATGAAGGCATTTTCAATTTTGTTACACTGGAAAAAAAAACACACCATTTAAATAAATACTAAGGACTCAATTTATTTTGATATTATCCATAAACATCATAAATTATACTGTAATTTATATTCTTCTTTATATATTTTTGACCAAGAAATTCCCCATTATGTTTTATAAAATTTGATAGTACACAATTAATGCTGCAGGTATATTTTATATTTATAAGGAAAATAATGTGATAAATGAAAGTTCTACATTATTTTTATAGTTACTTAGAATGTTTTTAAAATATCTGTACCATTATTTGTATTACTTTTCTGTTACTGTGGTTAAACACTGTGACCAAGCCAATATGTTGAAGGGTTATTTTTATTTAAGTTCCAGAAGGCTGAGTCCATGATGGCTTGGAGGTACCAGATCCAGGTAGTCAAGAAATCATATCTTCCACTGTAAGTCTGAAGTAGAGAGAACAAGCTAGAAGTAAAGAGAGGCTATATGATTTAAAGCTTGCCTTCAGAGATATGCTCCAAAATCTCCCAAAATAGCTTAAAAATCTGCACACCAAGTGTTCAAGTACCTAAGCCAATGGGATGTGTTTCTCATTCAAGGCATCATGTACTTCATCTCTCCAACTCTTACTGAACACCCACATGTGCCCATCCCAACTTTGTTATTCCCTCCTCCACTTCCTCCTTCTCCTCCTTACCCTTCTTATGCCTTTTCCTTTTCTAATTAGAGTTGCTCATAGGGGCAGAAAGGTGCAATCCAATGGAGCATTGGAAACATACTCATCTCTACATTATTAAAGAAGAATGGCTTTCCCTTTCCATGTAGCCATCAGCTGTCAATTTCTCCTCAGCTCAGGCTGAGGTTTCATGTGATCTTCTCCTATCCATGGTGGGAAGTTTCCTGAGTTGGTTTTACTCATATCTTATACAGATAAACACAACTGTTATGAGTGCGAGAGTGCAATCACCTTGTCCTGTCATCCAGCTATCATCCTGAAGCTCTCAGTCAATTAAAATCTTTCCATCTTCTCTTCTGTGATGTTCCCTGAGCCTTGAAGACAGGATAATGTAAGAGCTATCCTAGATTTTAGCATGATATAGTCATTTATTCTTTGCATGTTGATCAATGCCCACTGCAACAAAAAAGCTTTTCTGTTCAAGGTTGAAAAGACTACACTAATCTGTGATTGTAAGGAAAAGGACTTAGAAGGCAGTTTAAAATAATGATGATTTATTAACATAAGAGTAGTGAGTTCTCCTCTGGGGCTTTTGAGTGTGATAGCCATGGTTTGCTGGCCAAGTTTACAGGGATCCACATACTCTTATTATCTACATAATATTTTACTCTCACCATAAAAATAAATGAAAATTAGGAAATGGAATAACTTAATGGTTGTGGCATACTAAAACATGAAAAAAGTGTATGTTGGAAACTAGAAAGAAATTAAAGAATCATTAATATACAAAACAAAACTCAAAATTGAATTGCATTTATAATCAGGTTCTTTAAAACATTTTTGTTCTGTCAGCATTTATAATGGTTTTAATTTGAGTTAATTTTTTCATATTGATAAATACATCATTAAAAATGTAATAGCCATGTGTGTCATGGTTACAGATTGCAGTTTTTAATCACTCACATGAATATTTGTTTGTATTCATTGCATACTGGCACTTATTTGTGAAATTCTCATGTTTTTCTATTCATCAGTTGGGATTTATTGGTAGATAGATGATTGTATGAAGATTTAATTATGAAGAAAGTAATTCAGTTGACTCATAATTTTTGAATTTATCTTTTTGTAATTTGCCTGTATGCTTAGTCTTAATGTGAATTTTATGTTAGAGAATAAAATATGCATTATTTGCCTTTCTAGTTTTTTATAGTTCAAAATTATTTTACTTTTCTATTTATAATCAAATTCTGCCTTGTGCCTTAAGTATTTATTCTCACAAAAATTTGCAGAAGATAGCGTTTGACTGTCTCTAATATCCACTCATTTAATTTCAAAATTATGTCATGATAACAATTTAGTCAAAATGGACTTTCCATAGGTGATCTCACCAGTTAGGACATAATTTTTTCTTTTAATTCCAGTTTTCCCTTTTCCAGTTTATCCTCCATCCTTCTAAGTTTTGCTTCAATATTGAAACACTTTGAGTGTCTGTGGCTTTAATATAGAAATAGAATATTCTTTTCTGTCCAAATTTACTAGCTTGCCTTTGCATGTATATTGGACATCGATAGCAAGAGAACACAAGATATTTTGTTTTCATTGTTGTGCGCATAATGTGTGGTACGTGTTCATGGATTTGGCTGTGCAAGCACATGCACCATAGTAAACATGTGGAGATCAGTGGACAACCTTGAGTGTTGACAGGTTTCCTTCAACCTCATTTTGAAGTAGTGTCTTTTTGCTGTTTGTGTTTTAGTGTGTAAAATGATCTAATAGACCTGCAAGTTTCCTGGAATTCTGCATTCTCCAAGTCTTATCTTACCATAGGAGCCTGGGATTCTATAAGTTCACTAGACTTAGCTGGGTTTAGTTTGGGGGAACAAAGTTCAGGTGCTCATGTTTGAGTCACTCTAGTTACCTTTTAGTTTCTTATTTGTGATGAGACCTTTATGGGTAACACTTCTCAATTTCTTTCCCATAATTTCCTTTCCATGAGAATTTGATTTCTTATTGAAGATAATATTTACTTTGTTTAATTAATATTCATTGGAAGATATTTAGGCCAAAACAGGTTTGCTGTCTAATCTTCAGGACTTAAAGTCTTAGAAAGATAGAAAGATTATAAATATATATTTATAATATGATTCAACTTATTATGAAGAAATGGATCAAAGGGAATAGAATAATAAATGATGTGTGTGCTGTTATTATTTATATAAATTTGTATTATTATTTATATAAATTCATAACAGGCTATTCTATTATCATAATAATTTACCTCTGATCCATATAGCACTAGTTAGCTTTATGTCAACTTGACACAAACTAGAGTCATCTGAAAGAAGGCTGTATCAATTGAAAAAATGCTCATGTAATATCAGGCTGCAGGTAACCTGTAGGAAAATTTCTTAATTAGTAATTAATGCGGGAGGACCCAGGCAGTGGTGGGTGAGGCTATCTATGGGCTGGTAATCCTATGTGCTATAAGAAAACAGGCTGAGCATGGCACAAGGAGCAAACCAGTAAGCAGCACTCCTTCATGACCTCTGTGTTATCTCCTGCCTCCAAGTTGCTACCCTGTTTGAGCTCATGTCTTGACTTGCTCCAATGATAGACTAAGATGTGGAAGTGTAAGTCAAATAAACCCCTTCCTGTCATGGTGTATCATCACAGCAACAGAAACTATAACTAAGATGCATATATTTGAGTATAAGAAAAAGTTAATGCATTTTTAATTTTGGTAAGATCCCATTAACTTTTATTACTGATTTTTTTTCTTTAGAATTCTCCCAATTGTAACTCTTTTGCATCTATAATTCTATATCATATGTAGGTTCTGCCCCAAATCAAGCATTGAATACAGATGGCTAACATGAATGCTAAGTATAGACATACAACATTTTCTACTTATTTATAATCACTCATAAGTGTCAGTGATAAAGTTTTAATGATGATAGCAATTCCTGGATAACATTCTATTGATCTATTACCAAATGGATATATTTTAGATATGTTAATAGAAATTGAATTCATAGGTATGATATTTGATAAATATACTTTCAAAAGATTGAATTTTCCTTTACACTATTGCATTATTTTATTGTATTTACTTATTTATAGCTACAGTACACAGTTCCTACAATATTTTCATGTCTTACTTTGTAGCAGTATCCTGGTATCACTTCTACCTGAGACTCTCCCTGAAGAAACTGTTTTAACTCTGACTGCCACCATCCAGCTTTTTGTATTTCTTGACAGTATTTTCTTCTTTCTTAATATTGTCGAATTTTTTCAGATGGTAGTAATTGATAAGATCCATCACCTTTTGGGATATTATGGTCATTTTTTTTGGGTACAGATATAATCTATATATATACCAAAGAAAACAGTATTACTTCTCCAATAAGGGTTATCGGGCAATTATCAGGATATAGATAATTGGTACTGTGTCCAGAACAGGCCCTTATTACAAATGAATTATAAGATGTGATGCAGATTGATTTACAGTCTGAATTTTAGATGCACCAAGAGAGGAAAAATGTTTTCTTCAAGGCTGTCAAATACAAATATCCAAAACACAGAGAATATAACATTTATATAATACCTGAATGTCATGATTATTCTTGCTATAGGCATATTATTGTATATATGAATGATAATATAAATGTATATGTAAAAATAAAAATTAAACAATCAAATAAAAAACAAATGAATTACAGGCTAAAATTTGTTCTTACCTCACCATGTTTCATCTATTATCACAGTACTCAGGATGTATACACAAACATGGGAGTTCCACACCAACCTGGGGGTCATTCTTGGCTATCCCATGAGACTTAATGACAAAAAATAAACACACACAAATAGGCACCTCAAATTATTAAAAATAAAATAAGTGCAAACAACAAAGAAAATAGATATTGCCATGAGATTTGGTCAGTGGTGGATTTCTTGGCTAGTATGTATCAAGTTCTGGGTTTGCCCACCAGCATTACAAAATAAATATGTATATAATATCTAAAAAATAAGTAAATGCAGTGGTTTCTACCTGAGATTCACTGTGAAGCACAGAGTTTCTATTTTTCTCCTGTTGAATACACTCAAAAAAAAAAAAAAAAAAAAAAACCAGTATCTCTACTGGCTATGTGGGCATATGTTGAAATGAATAGTTGTTCTACTGGATATTCCTTAATTTCACTTCACAAAATTGAAACAATTGTTTGTTGATGCTTGCCTACCTTTTTTGCAAAGTCTGCAGTTGTTTTAAAAGCCACACAGAAATTCCTTTTCTCTTAAGGTTGGTTGGTACACCTTGGGTCTATATATACTTTTAAGAAACCATCAAAAAAAAAAAATCTAAAACATACTATGAAATGTCTAATTCTAGATCTTTTTTATTTTAATTTTATGTAATTTTCATTAAATTTAAAAATATCTTACACATATATTTATATATTTGCTTTACATCCCAATAGCTTTAGACTCTCCTCCCTCATTTCCTCCTGGTCCACACTCCCTCACTCCTAGCTTCTATTCCCCTCCCCTTGTCCTCCAAGAGGGGGAGCCCTTCTCCTCTACCAACTGACCTCAACCTGTTAAGTCTCCTCAGGACTGCCAGCATCCTCTTCCTCTGCTGTATGGCAAGGCACCCCCCAAGAGGAAGTGTTCAGCTATAGCAACAGAGTTCATGGCAGGGACAGTCCCAGCATCCTTTAATAGTGGACCAGTTTATAGGGAACCCTTTAATAGGAGACTGAGTCGGGGGCTTAGGTTCTCTTCATGCATGGACCTGTGTGATGCATCGGTTCCGCTACACCCCTGTGCCAAAATTTGATGGTTCTGTTGGCCTCTTTGTGGAGCTCCTGTCCCCTCCAAGTCCTTCTATCCTCCTGCCTCCAATCATTCATAGGACTCCATTCACTCTGCCCAAAGACTGGCTGCAAGACCCACTTTCTGCTTTGATTCCCTGCTGGGTAGAATCTTTCAAAGGGCAACTATGGTAGGTGCCAGTCCTGTTCCCTCTATCCAACAGCTCTCAGTGTCTATTCTATTTGCACTTCTGAATGAAAATTAGGCATCCTTCCTAGGGTCTTACTTATTACTTAGCATCTGTGGGTCTGTGAATTGTAATATGGTTACCCTGTATTATATGGCTAATATCTGCTTATAAATGAGTATATACCATGTGCATCTTTCTGGGTCTGTGTTACATCCCTCATGATGATGTTCTCCAGATCCATCCATTTGCCTGCAAATTTCAAAATGTCCTTGTTTTTGATAGCTGAATATTATTCCATTGTGTAGATGGACCACATCTTTTTTTATCCATTCTTTAGTTGAAGAACAGCTGAATTGTTCTCAGTTTCTGGTATTATGAACAATGTCATTATAAACATAATTGAGCAAATGTTCTTGTTGTATGGTAGAACATTATTTTGGGTATTTGCCCAGGAGAGGTATAGCTGGGTCTTCAGAAAGAGCTGTTTCCAATTTTCTGACAAAGCTCCATATTGATTTGCAAAGTGGTTGTACTAGTCTGCACTCCTACTAGAAATGGAGGAATGTTCCCCTTTCTCCATATCCTCACTAATGTGTTCTCTCACTTGAGATATTGATCTTAGCCATTCTGATGGGTGTAAGATGGAATCTCAGAGTTGTTTCAATTTGCATCTCCCTTGTGGCTAAGGATGTTGAGCATTTCTTAGGTGCATCTCAGCTATTTAATATCCTTTCATTGAGAATTCTCTGATTTCCTCAGTATACTATTTCTTAATTGGATTATTTGGTTTGCCTGTGTTTAATTTTTTGAGTTCTTTATATATAATGGATACTAACCTTCTGTCAGATGTATGGTTACTGAATATCATTTCTCAGTCTGTAGACTGTCATTCTGATTTATTGGTGGTGCTCTTTGTTTTATAGAAGAATTTCAGTTTCATGAGGTCCAACTTATTATTTGTTGATCTTAGAGCCTGCACTGTTACTGTTCTGTTCAGGAAGTTGTCTCCTGTGCCAATGAGTTCAAAGTTCTTCCCAACTTTCTCTTCTAATAGATATAGTGTTGCTGGTTTCATGGTAATGTCCTTGACCCACATTGACTTTAGTTTTGTGCAGGATGATAAATATGGATTGCTTGCATTTTCCATATGTGGACATCCAGTTAGACTAGCACCATTTGTTGAAGATGCTGTCTCTTTTCCATTATATGCTTTTGGAGTCTTTCTCAACAATCAAGTGTCCATAGGTGGGTGGGTGTATTTGTGGGTGATCAATTAGTTTCAATTGATCCAAATGTCTATTTCTGTGTTAGTACCATGCAGATTTTGTTACTGCTGCTTTATAGTACAGCTTGGCATCAGTGATGGAGACACCTCCAGAAGATCTTTTATTATACAGTTTTATCTTAAATATTCTGGACTTTATTCTTTTTCCACATGAAGTTGAGAATTGTTCTTTCAAAGTCTGTAAAGTATTGTGTTGGTATTTTTATGGGAATTGAATTAAATCTGTAGATTGCTTCTGGTAATATCGCTATTTTTACTATGTTAACCCTACCTATTCTTTACCATCTGATCTGTAAAGTTCTAGAAGAGGAGTGTTCACTGTCTCCACACTCTCTCTCCTATATACTATCTATTGGGGTTTTGTTTTGTTGTGCTTTTGTTTGTTTGTTTGTTTGTTGTTGTTTTAATCTCATCCATTCTGATAGATGTAAAATGTAGTCATCTCAGTTCTGTCAACTTCAATTTTGACAAATTCTTCAACTTCTTTCTTCAGAGACTTGGTTTTTTGTTTTTTTGTTTTTTGTTTTTCATACAAGTGTTTCACTTGCTTGGTTAGACTTACCCCTAGATATTTCATAGGATTTTTTGTGTAGCTATTGTGCAGTGTGTTGTTTCCCTAATTTCTTTCTTAGCCCCCCCCCCTTTTTTTTTTTTTTTTTGTATATAGGAGGACTAGTGATGTTATTTGAGTTAATTTTTTATCCAGACACTTTGATGAAGGTGTTTATCACTAGGATTTCCCTGGTAGATTTTTTTGGAGTCACTTATGTATACTATCATATCATCCTTGAATAGTGATACTTTGACTTCTTTCTTTCCAAATTGTATCCCCTTTATCTCCCTTAGTTGTCTTATTGCTCTAGCTAGGATTTCAAGTACTATGTTGGAGAGATATGGAAAGGTTGAACAGACTTTTCTTGTCCCTGATTTCAGTTGAATTTGTTTTAGTTTCTCTCCATTTAGTTTGATGTTGGCTATACACTTGCTGTATATTGTCTTCACTATGTTGAGGTATGCTCTTTGTTTCCTTGATCTATCCAAGACTTTAAACATCAAAGAGGGGTTTGATTTGGCAAATTCTTTTTTTTTTTTTTTTTTTTTTTCTGGCATCTAAGGAGATTAGCATGTATTTTCTTTCTTTCAGTTTGTTTATATAGTTGATTACATAGACACATTTCCATATATTGAACCACTTCTGCATGCCTGGGATGAAGCCTACTTAGTTATGGTGGATATTAGTTTTGATGTGCTCTTGCATTCAGTTTCTGAGTATTTTATTGAGCATTTTTGCATCAATGTTCAAAGTGAAAATTGCTCTCAAATTCTCTTTCTTTGTTGGGTCTTTGTGTGTTTTAGATATCAGGGTGACTGTGAACTCATAGAACGTGTTCTGTAAAGTTTCTTCTATTTCTATCTTTTAGTGTAGCTTGGTATTGTTATACCTCTTTTTTCAATGTCTGTTTGAATTCTGTGCTGAATACATCTGTCCCTGAGCATTTTTCATTGGGGGGGGGGAACTTTTGATGACTATTTCTATTTCCTTAGGAGATATGGGACAATTTAATTTGTTTACATGATCTTGATTCAATTTTTACAATTGGTATCTATCAAGAAAATTGCCCATTTCATTTAGATTTTCAAATTTTGTGTCTTATAGGCTTTTTAAGTACAACCTAATGATTCTTTAGTTTTCCTAGGTGTCTCTAATTATTTCTCCCCTTTCATTTCTTAATTTGTTTATTTGCATACTCTCCCTCTGCCTTTTTCTTATTTTCACTAAGGGTTTGTCTATCTTGTTGATTTTCTCAAAGAACCGGCTCTTACTTTTGTTGATTCTTTTAATTGATGATTTCCTGTCATCTACTCATCTTTGGTGTGTTTGCTCTTTTTGTTCTAGAGCTTTCAGGTGTGCTGTTAAGTTGCTAGTATGGAATCTCTCCAATTTTTTAAAATGAAGGTACTTAGTGCTATGACCTTTCCTCTTAGCACTGCTTTTATTGTGTCACATAAGTTTTGGTAGGTTGTGCCTCTATTTTCACTAAGTTATAGGAAGTCTTTAATTTCTTTTTTTATTTAGACTCAGAGATCATTAAGTAGGGAGTTATTTAGTTTCGATAATTTTGTAGACTTTCTGTTGTTGTTGAGTTCAGGCTTTAATCCATGGTTATCTGATAAGATGCAAGGATTTATTTCAATCTTCTTTTATCTGTTGAGGTTTGCTTTGCAGCCAACTATGTGATCAATATTTGAGAAGGTTCTGTGAAGTACTGAGAAGAAAGTATTGTATATTCTTTTGTGTTTGGGCAAAAGGTTCTGTAGATTTCTGTTATATCCATTTTATTCATGACATCTCTTATTGTCATTATTTCTCTGTTTAGTTTCTGTTTTGCTGACCTGTCATTTGTTAAGAGTGAGGTATTGAACTTTCAAACTATTGTGGTGATTGATGTGTGGTTTAATCTTTATCAATGTTTCTTTTATAAATGTAGGTACCCCTGCATTTTGAGCATTTATGTTCAGAATTGAGATGACATCTTAGTAGATTTTCCTTTGATGAATATGAAGTGTTCTTCCTCATTTCTTTTGATTACATTTGGTTATTAGATATTATAATGGCTACTCCAGCTTACCTCTTGCATCCATTTACTTGGAAAACCTTTTCCCAGACTTGTACTCTCATGTAATGATTATCTTTGTACCTGAGGTATCTTTCTTGTATACAGCAAAATCATAGATCCTGTTTTGCATAAATTTCAATTGTCTGTGTCTTTTTATTGGAGACTTGATTCCACTGATGTTGAGAGATATCAATGACCAGTGACTGCTAGTTCCTTTGATTTTGATGTTGGTTGTGTTTGTGTATTTATACTCTTGTCTTCTTTTTGTTTTGCTTAAATGAAGCTATTTATATCCTATGATTTTTAGCTATAGTTAACATCTTTGCGTGGACACTTTCTTCTATAATCTTCTGTAGGGCAGTGTTTGTTCACAGATACTGTTTATATTTGGTTTAGTCATGGGATACCTTGTTTTCTCCATCTGTGGTGATTGAAAATTTTGCTTGGTGCAGTAGTCTAGATTGGCATCTGTGGTCTCTTAGGGTTTACAAGACATCTTCCCAGGCTTTTGTGGCTTTTACGGTCTCTGCTGAGAATTCAGGTGTTATTCTGATAGGTTTGCAATTATATATTACTTGGCTTTTCCCTATTGTAGCTTTTAATATTTTTTGTTCTGTACTATGATTGTTTTGATTATTATATATTGTGGGAATATTTTCTTTTCTGGTCTAATCTATTTTATATTCTGTAGGCCTCTTGTATGCTTATAGGCATTTCTTTATTTAGATTGGGGAAATTTTCTTCTATGGTTTTGTTGAAGATATTTTCTTGAGCTTGGAGGTAGGATTCTTCTCTTTCTTCTATCCCTATTATCTTTACGTTTCATGTTTTCATGGTATCTTTAATTATGTGGATATTTTGTTTCAGGAATGTTTTAGATTTTACATTTTCTTTGATGATGTGTCGATTTCTTGGCTTGTATCTTATACATCTGAGGTTCTTTCTTCCATCTCTTGTATTCTTTTGATGATGCTTACCTCTGCAGTTCCTGTTTTCTTCCCTAATTTTTCCCTTTCCATAGTTTTCCTGAGTTTTTCCTTTCTTTATTGCTTCCCTTTCCATTTTCAGATTGTGAACCATTTTACTGATTTCCTTCACCTATATGTTTGTATTTTCTTATATTTTATTGAGTGATTTATTCATTTCCTCTTTTAAAGTCTCAATCTGTTGGCTGTGAATTCTTATGTTTTTTGGAGGGCTTCCTTTTTCAAGTTTGTCATGATCTTCATTAGCATATCTTTAACATCCTTTTCCTGTGTTTCAGTTTTGTTATGGTAGTCAGGGCTGTTTTCCAGTGGGTAACTGGTTTCTAGAGACCCCATATTGTGGTTTCTTTTCTTGATTGTGCTTTTATGCTGGCCTTTAGCCATCTGGTTGTCTCTAGCATTGGCTAGTCGTTCCTGGTGCCCACTGGAGTTCTCTGGAGTGTAATAAGAGCCCTGGACAGGGGGATGGATGTTCCTGTCGAAGCCCTTCTCAGATTGTTGAATAAGGTATCCTGATGCTCAGGAATGACTGGGCTCCTTAGCAGTCTGGGGGCCCTCCTTTTGCCAAGGGAAGTCCTGAAGTCAGCTTCCCTACCACTGGCTCTTTTGCTCTGACATTAAAAAGCTCCTACTGGCCTGAGACTATACTCTGATGAGGTGCTCAATGGCGACAGCCCTGGGAGGAAGATGGAAGTTCCTGAAGGAGCCTTCCTTAGGTTGTTGGATATGGTCTATGACTGGTAGTTGGTTCTTTGGGAATTTTCTGTGGCTCTACTCTGATGTATGATCCTTAGGAACAATTGGGCACCCCAGGAGCCTGTAGGGCCATCACTCATCAAGGGAAGTCTCAGAGTCACCCATCCCTGCTTCAGGTCTCTTGCTCCAATATTAATGAGTTTCCCCTGCCCAGACACTGTGATCAGACACTGTCTTGGCTGGGTGGTGCCATCTTGGAGAATCCTTGAGCTCAGAGGTACAGTTGTTCTCCTTTAGCAGATGTATTTGCTCTTTGGAACAGCAGCTGGAGCTCCTACCCTGTATCCCGGTGTCAGGGGGACTGAGGTTGGATTTGTGTACCTCAGTATCCAGAAAGTATCTACCCATGAGTTGAGAGTATAAGGGTGGATGGAGGCTTTTAAGCCATACTCCTGGGGAACCCATGTCTTTTTCCAGGATTAGCTGAGTGACCTGAGGTTGGACCCTCTGTTTCTCTCACTGTTTCTTCTCTCCTTTGAAGGAGATAAACCTGTTCTTTAGGATCCCAAGTCTGGTAACAGGTGATGTTAATTCACTAGAAGAGCAAACAACTCGTGCAGGAGCTTAATTGCTACTGAATGAAAAAGATCCCGTGAACAGACTCTGGGAGGAGTTATATAAATGAGCCCAGAACTGTTGGTGGGGGGGGGGGGAGATTGGAGACTTGGGATAGAATTGGCTGTTCATCGCTGCCCTTCAAGATGCTCCTAGAGAAAACCACTCAAAGGAAGGCTTCAGAGCTCCAGCTCCTGCTGAGGCTGTTGGGTCTGCTTACTCCCGGTTCCAGTGGAAGAAATCCTGCATCCCTTGACAAGAGAATTGTTCCTCGGGACTGATATCCTTAAGGTTTTGTTGTGGTGTCAAAATCTTCATTTCATACTGTTTTGGTTAATTGGGTTATAATTGACGTAGGCTCGGTCAATAAGTTGTTAATAAAATATTTTGGTTAAGAAAGTTGAGTCTACACTCCTTGGAAACACAAACCTTGGAGTGTTGGGGCCCACAGCCAGGGCCTATTGGTTGTTTTGGAATCACTGCATTCTGCTGATCCAGTAGTATGCTCAATAGGCACCAACATTTTGGATCGCCCCCATTTGTAATCCCTCTAATTCTAGTTCATATTAATTTCATTATTAGTGATTTTGTTTTGTATTGTCTTTTGTTATAGTCCTCAGTATATTAAAAATTTGGCTCAGATATTAGATGGTATGGTAATTATTTTTCCTTTTTTAAAACTGAAGCATAGAGAGTCTCTTTGAGATAGACAGAGAGAATACACAGTGTCCCTGTATTTATTTGGTAATACCGTCATCCTGATTGAAATTTAGCTGTGTGAAAATTCTAGGAAGAGGTAGCATCAACTATGACACTTGTGTAGATTGAACACCTTCTATTCACAAGTGAAATTGTTCCCTTCACTTTGCATTGCAGCATTCGTTGAATGCCATAGTACAAACACTGCCATATATGTTTTATTCTATATTGAAATTTCGTGCTACAGTATTGAATGGGGACATTTGCTTCATATTCTTTCTGCTTGTCCTTGTAGTGGAGACTGCTTTCCTTCTCAGAAGTGACTGGCTCACCATATACTTTATCAGAACTTAGAGCCAACCAATCTTTCCCCTTCTATCCTCAGTGTCCATTTTCTCATTGAGGCTTACACTATGTAATCTGCATCATTATCAATGTTATTGAGATATTTTTCTATTTATCATGATCACCCAAATAGTGTGATCTTAGATGTCTGTTTCTTTCTGTCACTTGGGATCCTCTCCCTTCCCACAGCCAGAAAGGCTAAAGCCTGTCTGCATCAGATGCAGCTTCAGTGTTTTTTCTTCATGGGTCAAGCATCTTTTCCTAAAATAATCAAATTTGTGAAATTATTTTAATGTAGTTGATACTTTTCCAATCATTGTGATAAAATACCTGAAGGAAACAGCATAATGTGAGAATGATTGTTTTCTGGCTTATAGTTTATAGTTCTCTCTGTCTCTGTCTGTCTGTCTGTCTGTCTGTCTGTCTGTCTGTCTGTCTCTCTCTCTCTCTCTCTCTCTCTCTCTCTCTCTCTCTCTCTCTCTCTCTCTCTCTCTCTCTCTCTCTCTCTCTCTCTCTCTCATAAAGGAAAAGGCTTGACATTGGCTTCTTGTTCCTTAAATGGGAGTGTCAATAAGTTTGTTCACATTTTGGTATCAGAAATATCCTAGGAACAGAGCAAGCTGGGCAGCAGTCTTTCAGGTCTATGCTACTATTAGAGACCCACCTCATAAAGGTCCTACTATCTCTCAAACAGCATCACCAATTGAAGTCAAAGTATTTACATGAGCCTATGGGGAGCATTTCTAATTGTATTTGCTTGAAAATCTCCCTATGCTTCTGCCATGTGTGTCTGCACATGTCTGTGTATACCAAGGGGCAGACTTGAGTGTCTTTGTTCTCATGTGCTATCCACAGTATTTTTGAGAAGGGGTTTTTCACTGTCCTGGGGCCTTTTCTATGACAAGATAGATGGCCAACAACCTTTACGGAAATATCTGTCTTAGCCAATGAGTTACAAGTATCTTACAGCATACTAGGCTTTCTTTTACACAAGTCCTATGTGTAAAACTTAAGTCCTCATGCTAGCATGAAAAACACTTTACTAAATGAGCTGTCTTTACAGACTCCTTTAGGGATGTTTCATATTCAAACATTAACATTTAACAATAAATATTACAAATATATAGAAGAGCCTTCCAAAACAACATAAGGCAGGCTGTTGCACAAAGTCTTGAATTCTGAGTATTCATAAAGCCTCCTCTATAACTGACTTTCCTTGTTACTGAGGCACTCCTTCTGTTTTGGCTTTCTTCAACAGTAGGCAATGAAAATCTTAGTTGTCTTGCTGAAGCATCTACTGCTTGTCTTTTAATTTTCTTTCTGCTATCATGTATCAATTGAACATTTTACTTGGGTTCAGTGTGATGTTTACCTGTATGCATAATGGATGCACTGCTAACTTCCATTTTCTTTTTCATGCTTGCTATTTATCATCCTGTTTGTTGTTAATAGTTATATTTTACTTCCAGTTCAAGAATTTTTAGCTTCTATATACATGATTGGATGATTGTTGTTTTCTTTTTTCCCTGTGTCTGGTTAATATCCTTTAGCAAGCTGTCCTTCAAATACATTCATATTGCTTCAAAGAATACTTTCATTCTTCTTTATGGGCATATAATTTTCCATTTTGTCAATATACTACATTTTTTATTCATCTTCTTTCTGAATAGCTTCTATTGTCAATAGTACCATAACTAACACAGAAGTGCAGGTAACTCCTTTAAGAGCCAATTATTGAACTCACCAAGCATCCCAAACAATAATTAGAATAAAACCTTCACTACAGAACTAATCTAGTATATTTACTAAATATCTGTGATTCAGTATGGATAATACCAGGGAAACAAATGACACAATCACCTCTGTTTCTTCTCAGTTTCTTTGTCATTTTCCATTGATATTTAAAAGTTTATCTCATTATCAAGTTAATAAGCAGTTAGATAAATGTTCGTTTAGCAAAATAACAGTAATGTCTTTTCTACTGAGACCTATGAATTCTCCAGCCACGGGCTTTTGGATAGCTTTACACTACCACGTATCAAATCCCTCCTATGGAATAAGCCTCAAATCCAATCAGAAAGTGGCTAGTTAACCCCCAAATAGCCATGTCACAACTATCAAAGTGAGCATATCTGTTCTGCAAGATTGGTATGATAGCTTGTAAGATTCACAGCTGGATAAAATTGCTGATGACTTTTCACTCTGAGAAGCATGAAGACCACCTTCCATCACTTTGAAAGCTAATCAGCAAGGAAGAAGCTTCTAGTTCATTTAAGTAGAATTCTGTGTGTGTGTGTGTGTGTGTGTGTGTGTGTGTGTGTGTGTGTGTGAGAGAGAGAGAGGGAGGGGGAGAGAGAGTCTTACTGTGTAGCTTAGCCTGAACTGGAACTCACTATGTAGGACAATTTGGAATTGAACTCACAGTGTTCTTCCTGTGTTTTAAATCCGTACTACTGGGATTTAAAGTGTGTGTCTTAAACCTTGCCCATGTAGAAATTATTTCTAGAAAAAAAGAGAGTATTAGGATAGTACTCATATCTCTTTGGATATTTAATAAATTCAAATTGATGTCAGTAATTCAAATCTGTCATTTTTTTCAGTTGTCCTAAAGTGATCTGGAATTTAATTACTTTCAATATTTCTGTTACTCCAAGTTGCCTTTGGGCAAGGAGGTACTTAATAAACAGTCAGAGGTTCTATGGAATTAAGGAACATGAACAGCTTTTTCTGGTACGGTGGAAAAGTATGTTTTTTTCATTATACTAAATTCAGTTTTTCATCATATTAAAATTGTACATGAACACCATGCCAACACACCATGATTCAAGTTATAATAGAAATACATAAATATTAAGATTTTTTAGAAAATTTTATTATGTTTCTTTACTTAATAGATTCCAAACAAGTCTTTTAAGCTGTGTTTACACTGATTATCATGAAACCAAAAATGATTTAACCAGACATGAAGTTATTATGCTGAAATATTTTATTTTATGTGAACAGAAGACTTCTTTAATTCATTTTTAAATTCAGAGACTAAATATAGATTATTGAGTTCTAATTTAGCAGTTTTTTTCACCTCATAGAAAAAATTTTAGCTAATTATCTTTTACATGGAAGAAGAACACAATTCTAATGTTTTGACAAGCAACAAATTGCATATTAGTTAATTGTAAATAAATTTATTAGAAACAGTTGTCCACATTGCAGATTCTTCTTTGAAATAGTAAATTAATTCAAGGCTCATAATTCACAAAATAGTGTATTATGTTATCAAAGTATTGGTTATTGAGAGAAACTTTAGAAATAGAGACCAAAGCTTACCTACTAATTAGCAAAAGAAATCTGATCGTACAATGAAAAGAAAGAAGAAAGCAGACAAGTCCTATATTATCAGCATGGTGCCCTCTGATCATCAGATTTTTTTATCCATGATTCATTTAGCTCAATTATTCTGCTAATTATATTATCTGTGGTATAATGTAAACATAATATTAGTTTCCACTGAGAAATGTAAATTACAAAGTATTTAGCTTTTTTTCTCCTGAGGTTTCTTTTACTTTTAACTGTTTTGAGGAAATGTCTGCTTCTGGGTACATTCATGATTTTTTTGTAGTTTGGTCACAACAATGAATATGTAGTGATTGTAATTTCTCTGAAATAACATTGTGGTTGGCTAAGTAAAACAGAGCCATTTATTTAGGAACTGCCAATTTATGAGTGCAATTATTTAGATTTTGTAAAATGTATAGCCGGGAATGGCAGTCCAGGCCATAATGGAGAGTTCAAAGTAGGGGATGGGGTATGCTACCCATATCCTGAAACAGGTAGGGACGGAAGGATGTTTCGAGAACCTGGTATTATTTTCTATTTGTGGGAGCATGAGTCAAAATTTGTCCAATTTTTTAGAACTATTTATTCCTTCCCACCGATAGGTTTGTTTTACATGCATGTCTTTTTATTTACTTCTCCAATGACCCCAAACATTAATAGACCAACATTAAGAATGGGGAAACTTTATGCAACTTGATGAGGTAGCATGGATGGGAAGGGGGGATCCCATCTTCTGAGGAATAGGGGAAGGGAAGGGTGGAGAGAGAGGGAGGGAGGATGGGACTGGGAGTATAGGAGAGATGGGGCTATGTCCAAGATGTAAAGTGAATAAGTAAATAAACAGAAAAAATAATGTGGAAAGTAAATCACAACATGAAAAAGTTTAATAAATTTACCAACTACATAAGAGATAATGCATACAAAAATATCAGCTGTTTTTTAAAGTAAAATTGTTTTTGAGGAAAATATGCATTCCTTTTAAACAGGATAGGTACACAGTAAAGAAAACATGGCAATTAACAAGCAATATATTACCAAGGCCATGCTTTTGTCATTAGTCCTTTTGAAGGGAAAAAAAATGAGACATTTTAAAAGGGAAATTTAGGGTAAGATACATGCTCCAAAAGCCATGTTCCATCCCCCATGGGTTTGTTAAGCTGAGATATTTCTTAGTCCTTCCCCAAGTCAGTAGAGAAGTTTTAATTGTTGCATCTTTGTGTCTATGATATGCTATTATTGAGTGTGAGCTGCCCTGCTCTGGGTCACTGAAATTCCAGAGAGGGAAGAAGTAAACTTTCAGTCTTGAATATGGAAATGTCGACTAATAAAGTTCTGATTCATTAGCAATTAATATGCAACAATTTGAAGTTGAAATGGGCTGACATTCTCATCATAATTAGAAGGTAATTATTAGATTGATTCTCAGTGAAGACAATGACTTTTAAATATTAGTCAAGTGAGATATTGTCATAGGTGATAAGACCAAGTAGAATTCTATATTTCCTTGGGAGAATACAATTTTGAAAGTTGAACCAATTATAAAAGTTATGCTTCTTGCTGTTCTTTCCTGGATCACTCAGAAATAATGATAACAGAAGTATGCTTAGGTCTAGTGCTTGCAGATGTATATAAGCATGAATGTTGTATAAATACAAGATGATGATTCTCTGGATTGTAGCTCCTAGGTGGCTGTAGCAGGCCAGAGGCATAGCAGGCTGCAAGAGACACAGAGACACAGAGTAAGTGTCTTTAGCAGAAAAAGGTGCCCATACGGAGAGAGTAGAAGGACAGAGCCCAGAAAGAAACTTAGAAAGAGTAGATAAGAGACAAATAGTTACAAAGCAGTATGGATGCCAGGAGCCATCAGAAACAAATGGCAGAGAGGAAGAGGAAGAGGAAGAGGAAGAGGAAGAAGAAGAAGAAGAAGAAGAAGAAGAAGAAGAAGAAGAAGAAGAAGAAGAAGAAGAAGAAGAAGAAGAAGAAGAAATACAAATGGAGGATATGACTACTCCTAGGTATGGTGGAGGAGAAGATTTATTATAGATAAAAGGAAGAACATAGCCAGAGGCAGAGATACCTGGGAGAGTCCAGTGTGAAGAGGACCCTGAGCCAGGCCATACAAGGAGAGTGGGGTGTGGAGAGTGGAAAACCTGAAGACCAGGAGACTGGACATCCAAAAGGGAAAAAGAGGTTAAAAAAAGAGATTGTAGCCAAAATGGCTGGATTATACAGGGAAAAGTATCTAAGGGAATGGCAACCCATGCCATAAGATGGAGAGTTCAAAGTAGGGGTTGGGGTATGCTAGCCTTACCCTGAAATAGGGATGCTTGGAGAACCTGGTATTAAGATACACTTTGATATGTTAAATAGGCAACTCAATTAGCCATTGTCCGAGTTTGAGACCTAACATTGATGATGACAAATGTGATTTAAATTGGACATTTGAAGGAACATTTTATTTCTAACTATGTGAATTATTTTATTGAGAATTTTGTATACAATGAAATACGACCATAGTCATTCTCCATTTCTCCTTTCCAGTTCCCCCTGTACCCTTCCAACATCTTCCCCTTCTAACTTCCTTCTGTTTATTATTTGTAACTCACTAAGTCTAATCAGTGATGCTCAGTATGCATGAGTGGGGCATGGTCCACTTACCAGTGGTCACACCTTCAGGGAAGAATGATTCTCCTTCTGTCAACAGCTATCAATTGCCAACAGTTACACAATAAGGAATGGGTCCTGCAGAGTGCCTCTCATTTATGTGGAAGTATTGAGTGGTTTGATCTGGTACAGAAGATCATGACTGCAATAGTCACATCATGTCTAGAAGACAGTAAATCACAGCACTCTTTACCATCACTTATATTCTTTCCATCACCTCTTCCGCAGCATTAATTTTAGCCTGGTATGACGTGGACTCTGTTGTCTGCTTTTGATCACTTCACCCTGACGGGGTTTCCTTGCCTAGCCTCATTGGATAAAGATGAGCTCAGTCCTGATGTGCTATGGTATTTTGGTGGGGGATGTGGGCTCCCTTTTCTGAGGAATAAAGGAGGTGAGATAGGAAAAGGTGTGAGAATGGGACCAGGAGAGTAGAGAAGGGGATAAAATAAGGGTGTAAAGTTAATATATAAATTAAAAAGAGAAAAATTAAGTATAACAAATTTTAAAGACATAACTGTGAAACTTTATTTTTTTGCCTATGAGTTGATTTTTTTTCCTGGTGTATTCCAGAGGAGATGTGGCATTTTGATCTGAAATAGCCAGCAATTGGAACCATCTTTTGTCATTATGAATTTCATTATAACTCATTATAATTAAAATAGGTTTTTTCTTATTTACTTGACATTAATACTAAAGATACTAAAGAAGATATGACACTGAAAATATAATATCTTTATATATTTTCTATTGAAGCTTAGACAATGTACATATTATGTAGATTTTATAAATTATTTTGCACATAATGTATAAAATATTTAGGATATTAATACATTTTATAGTAATATATACATTTATTGTGTGATAGAACTTTCTGGTTATTGAAATTTAATTTAATAGTAATTAAAAATTCATATGTGATCACAGTGGACAGAATGTTTACAAAGCTTTCTGTTAGTGACATGTGTAGATATGATACTTAACATCATCAAGAGGAAAGTGTGTAATCAAGACAGTATTAGCCAATGATCCTGATTTAAATTTTATTAAAAGGCTTAGGAAGGGTATTTAGCGCTATTGTGTTATTTCCCCACTGACCACTAGGAGTCACTGGTTGGATAACTCAGGAGAAGGAAAAGCCACCAAGCAAACAGGCCAGGTTAAAGGGTTCTGACATTGACAACAAAAGAGAAAAAGATAAGTCCAGCTTACTTGGCCATTCATTGCATGTTTAGGTGAACAGTGTCAGTGAGGCAGAAATAAAGGCCTTCAATAGAATGTGTTTTCTCAGACAAGTAATCCTCCTCCAGTATTTCTGCTCTGAATGCCTGTCATGAGCATGATGGATGGGAAGCCACGGGAACTCTAAAGCCCATGAAATACAACAAGGAGCAAAAGTAACTCACTTTTTGCTTTGGCAAATATTATATTTGCATTTCCCAATTTATATGTCTTAAAGGCTTTCAAATACTTGTATGTATTTATTTTTAAAATTAACTTTCCCTCCCCAGAACTGAGAGAAAGAATAAGAGAAATGTCAACCTTCTTACATAATATTCTGTTTTCACAGATAATTTACTCAGAAAGAGAAATATACTGGACAAATATTATCTTTGTTGATTGTTTTCAAAAGTCAAGGAATGCTTCATATAAAATCTTATCTATAATAATAAAACTTGTAAATATAGCAGTTCTAGTTTGAGATTGGATTAGTGATTTTTAAATGCAATTAAGAAAAATTTTTAATTGGATTTAAACTCAGATTGTAAAGCTAAACTGAACAAGGAAGTAAATCAAATATGGGTGATTCCACAGCAATATTTTTCCTGTTTCTTTAGCACTGTGACCAGAACACATTTCAGCTGTATCCAGATTCACTCAAGCCTGATTTAAATGGAGCTGATTTTTGAGAAGACAAGCTCAAATCAGTTTCTTTGGCATGAATATTATTGGAGACTAATATTGTAATACAATATTATATTATTTAGAATGTAATTGTATCCCATCATAAGGCTTCCAGCAGACAAATCACCTAGTGCTTGATATACCATGAACTGAAAACTGATGCCAGCACCTCACTTCATCCCCTCATCATCACTTTTACCATCTTCATGTTTACCAACATGAGGTAAACATTCATGGTCACTTATGTTCATAAATAGAATATTCTAGACAATCCCATCCCACTTTTTTTTGCAGAAATATAGCAATAGTACAGGTAGAAAAAGTAAGTGCTTTTACAAACATTTATTTTATTTTTTAAAACAAGATAGCATACGCTTAACAGAAGATTTTTTTATGAATCGCTAGTGGGCCAAATACACTTCATATTTCCATCCATTAGCTTTGTATACATGTTTTTAACCCTCACACAGATTTTCTATTCTAACATCAGTATTTACCCCTTCAAAAAAGCTTTTGAGAAAGTTTGACAAGCTTATATCTAATTATTGTTCTGTGTAAACTGGCATCAGGCACAAAAAAATTTTTAAGTACTTTATTCAGATTACATATTAATTGTAATTCCCTCACTTGTATTTTCCCATTCCCCCTCCATTCTTCTTTCACTCTATTTCCCTCTCCTAAGTCTAGAAGGGAACCTTCTCCCCCACCATATGATCACAACCTATCAGGTCTCATCCTGGTAGCCTGCTTACCCTTCCTCTGAGTGCCACCAAAATATCTAAAGAGCTAAAGAAAATTAAATACCACCAAACCAAATAACCCAATTAAGTAGGGGCTCAGAATTAATCAGAGAATTTTCTACAGAGGAATATCGAATGGCTGAGAAACACTTAAAGAAATGCTCAACATCCTCAGTAATCAGAGAAATGGAAATCAAAATGACTCTGAGATTCCATTTTACACCCATCAGAATGACTAAGGTCAAAAACTCAACGGACAGCACATGCTGACAAGGATGCGGAGAAAGGGGGACACTCCTTCATTGCTGGTGGGAGAGCAAACTTGTACAACCACTTTTGAAATCAATCTGGTGTTTTCTCAGAAAACTGGGAATAAGACTACCTCAAGACCCAGCTATTCCACTCCTTGGAATATACCCAAAATTTGCTCCAGAACACAACAAGGACATATGATCAACCATGTTAATAACAGCCCTATTTGTAATATCTAGAATCTGGAAACAACCTAGATGTCACTGAGTCGAAGAATGGATAAAGAAACTGGGGTACGTTTACACTATGGAATACTACTCAGCTATTAAAAACAAGGTAATCATGACACAAAATTTAAAAATTTTTTTTCAGAAAATATAAAGAATAAATGAAAGAGTATACATTGGGGAAAAAAAAACAAATGTTCATTAGTAAAATCAGTAACAATATAGACAAAAAACGAAGTATTTAGATTCAGTAGTCAAGTTGTATACTACTGTTAGAGTTCTCCAAAATGCTTGCTGTATGTGCCAATCAGACTAGGTACGTTTTTCTGTAACAACAACAATAACAACTCCCAAATTTTATGATAGCTCCGAGAGCTTCTGTGACAGATACCTCTTATACTTTTATTAACCAAAGAAAGTCCCATTGCCACACCTTAGTATAACAAGAAATATATAATTTTTCTAAAGGATCTGTTTTCAATCTGTGCGTTTCAACCCCTTGGGGTTCAACTGACTCTTTCAAAGGAGTCACTGAAGGCCATTGGGAAACAGAGATATCTACAATAGCAAAATTAAATAATAAAGAAACAACAAAAAGAAATTTATGATTGGGAGTCACCACAACATCAGGAACTGTATTAAAAGGCCACAGTGTTAGAAAGGTTGAGAACCAATGTTAAACGGATTGATTTAATGGATGGATAAAATAAAATACCATTAATCATATCCAATTATCCTATAATAAGAACTAAAATCCTGAAATATTTTTTGTTTGTTTGCTTCTTTGTTTGCTCTTTGCTTTTTTGAGACAAGGTTTAGTTGTGTAGCTAAGGCTGTTCTGAACTCACTTTGTTAATAACTAGGCGGGCCTTGAACTCACAGTGATCTGCTTACCTCTGCCTCCCTGACTCTGGTATTAAAGTCATTGTTGCTTGGCTCTGAAATAGACTTTGAGTTCACTAATTTTGTTATTATTTTTTTTAATTCCCTATCTCAACTTCCCCACCTTCCTCTCCTCCTACTCCTTCCTTCACATCCCTCGTACCCCACTGCTACCCCCAATGTGTCTGTTTCCAGTCTTTTTTCTCAGAGTAGGAGATGCCTCTCATAGACGTCAAGCTTCGTTAGCATACCACATTGCAGCAGAACTACCCTGTCCTATTGAGGCTAGACAAGGCACTGACTTAGTGGAAACAAAGAAGTCAGGCAACACACCCAAGCAAAAAAAAAAAAAAAAAATCAGAGACAGACTCTGCTCCATCTGTTAGGGGACCAACATGAAGACCAAGCTGCACATCTGTTACATATGTGTAGGGAGCCTAGATCTATCCCTCTTTGCTTGGTGATTAAACGTCTGTAAGCCCCTATTATCCCAGGTTATTTGATTAGGTAGGTCTTTTTGCAGTGTCTTTGACCTCTCTAGCTCTTTCAATCTTTCTTTCCTCTCTTCCACAGGATTATATGAGCTCTGCCTTAGGTTTGGCTGTGGGTCTCTGCATCTGTTTCCATCAGCTGCTGGCTGAAGCCTCTCAGAGGGCAGCTATGCTAGGCTCCTTTCAATATGTAAAAAAAAAAAGAATATCATTAATTAGCTCTCTTGCATGGGTCTGAAGTTGGGCCAGTCATTGGTTTTCCATTTCCTCAATCTCTGCCCCCCTCTTTATCCTTGTACTTCTTATAGGCAGTACACATTTGGGGTTGATGGTTTTGTGCGTGAGTTGTCCCCATTCCTCCACTAGAAGCCCTGCCTGGTTAAAAGAGATGGTCATTTCAGGTTCCATAGCCCTGTTGTCCGGTGGTTTTCAGGAAACACCTGCTGCTTTCCTCAGATGTATGATCTTGACAACTGATTGGACTCTTCTGGTGCCTAGGGATATCCCTCAGAGGATATTTCAAGATAACCTACTATTGATTGTGGCATGTGGTGATTAGTTATCACTTTCATACAGAGTACAATAATAAAAAAAAAGCAACAAAATCCAGGCAAAATAAAATACAAAATGTACATTTAAGTAGAAATGGAGAACAAGAAAATATTATGTAGAAGCCAAGTGTTATGCTTCCAGAGATGTCAAGTTTAAAGACAGGCCTGACTCAAAATGGAGTAAAAACAGTGGTGACCTCAGGGCAAGACTTCAGCCAAATTAATTTCCAAGTTGTGGACAGAATTGAAGGAAAGCTGAAAACCATCAAAAAAGAAATCTTACACAAATTTAAATCAAGGAGTGGACCACATTCCAGCACAGCAAGCAGCCAAATTTGGCAGTTTCCTCCATGTGGTCCTGGATTTAGAGTCAAGAAATACACAAGGAAGAGACTGTAGAGGGAAAGTTGAGAAGGTCTGAGGTATGGCAAGTGAATGTGTTCAGTCTGGCCTTGAGAGACCATTGTGCGAACAGCTGAGAATGGGAAACCTCCACTGCATTGGAAACCCAAAGACGTTGAAAATGCCAGGAGCCTGGAGTATCTGCCAAGAATCATTGAAGACATAGTTTGGAAATAACCCAAAAGAGAAGTGTGTTGTTGTTACCAAAACTGGAAGGGATAAGCACCTAAGCATCAGACATGGAATTGTAAATTTCAGACTTTGCCTTGCTTGACATTACTCTTGCTTTGGTCCAGTATTTCCATACTATGTCCCCTTTTTGTCCCTTTTGGAATGATAATGTATACTTTGTGTCATTGTATGTTAGAAGTATGTGATCTACTTTTTAAATTTTTGATTTTATGGTGATTTACTGACAGATGAGTAATTTACTTGAGTATCAGAAGAGACTTAGATTTTGGACTTTTAAATTGTCCTGAGCCTGTGAAAGATTGTCGGGACTTTTGAAGTTAGACTGAATCCATTTTGAATTATTATAGGCCTATAAGCCAGTCATGGGTATGTGATGATTTGAATGAAAATGGCACCCAAAAGGCTTAAACAAAAGCTTAGTCATCAGTTACTGTAAATGTCAGGGAAGGATTAGGAGTTGTGGCTTGTTACAGTAGGCGTGGCCCTTAAGAAAGTGTGGTCTTGTTGGGGTAGGCTTTCAGTTTTCAAAATCCTATGTTAGGCCAAGGCTCAGTCTCTCTCTCTCTCTCTCTCTCTCTCTCTCTCTCTCTCTCTCTCTCTCTCTCTCTCTCTCACACACACACACACACACACACTCTCTCTCTCTCTCTCTGTCTCTCTGTCTCTCCTCTCTCTTTTCCCTCCCTCTCTTCACCCTCTTCCCCACTCTCTCTACAGTCTATGGATCAAGATGTAGAGTTCTTAGCTGTTGCTTCAATGCCACACCTGTCTGATTCTTGCCATGACAATTAAGGCCTATCCATCTAAAACTGTCAACAAGCTCCCAGTTAGATGCTTATGTTTAGGAGAACTTCCTTTGCCTGGTTTGTCTTTACAGAAATAGAATAGTAGCTAAGACAATGCCTTATGAAAATTCCTCCTCAGGGAAGAGGATTAGAGGTTAGTTCTGGCTTAAGGACCTCTTGGCTCTGTGTTTGAAGTATATGGTTTCTTTATCAATATGGACTTAACTACTATCTCTATCAGGCAACCAAGAAAACTAGCAATAACCTATAATGTTTTGAGAATCTCTTGGACAACCTTAGCCAACAACTAAAAAGAGAGTTTCTTGTTTCTAGTCTTAGAGTATTTATTATATGGTCTTTTATCCTTAAAGAGATCATTGTCAGGCTAGTTAGAAATTTTTCATTTTAACTATATGTGTATTTTCTTACCATCTAATGTATATTAAATGTTTTTTTGGTAGAAAGTTCACATTACATTATGCTTCCTTATTATTTTTTCAGACATTCATACTCTTAGTTATTGGCACATTTTAGAGCATTCAAATTAACTATGTACATTTTGGAATTGTTCATAAGAATGTCACATCATATCAAAAATTGCATGCCTTAATGACTGGAATTATTTTAAACCATTGTATTGAAAAACAAACAAGACTTGACTGACATTAAAATGGATTTTATCAGGAAAAAAGTGTGAACTTTAACATGGAGAAGTTCTTAACCTATGCTTTAGCAAGACACTTCGAAGTTTTAAAATTGTGTGGAACTTATATACATTTTTTCTGTAAGATCCCTCTCTAATAGACTTTTTCATAAAATATCTGCATATTCCCAAAATTTTACAAGCCAATTTTCTAGTATGAGAAGGCTATGTTTGAATCATGTTTTAAATAAGAGATTTGATCATTCTTACCCAGATACCTCAGTTTTGAAAATTTTACTTTAGCAACTATGGTGAGAAAATGAGTATTACTTGTGAAAAACTGATAGAATATTGCTTTGTTTAGTTTTTTAAGCTATGAGGAGTCTCACATTGTCTGCATAATAAAATCATAAATGAAAAGGGAGACATAACAAAAGACACTAAAGAAATGCAAAGAATCATTAGGTCTTACTTGAAAAACCTGTACTGCACAAAAATGTAAAATATAAATGAAATGGATTATTTTCTTGATAGATACCACTTAACAAGGTTAAATCAAGATCAGCTAAACAATGTAAATCATTCTATAAACCCTAAGGGAATAATCAGTCATTAAAAGTCCCCCAACCAAAATCAACCAAACAAACAAACCAATAGGTCAGTGCAAATGGTTTTAGTCCAGAATTCTATCAGAGTTTCAAAGAAGAGCTAATACCTATAGTCCAAGTTTGGAAAGAAGAAACATTGCCAAACTCATTCTATGAGCCCACAGTCATCCTGATACCTGAACCACACAAATATTCAACAAAAAAAGAGAACTTCATACCAATTTCCCTTATGAATATTGATTCAAAAATACTCAATAAAATACTCACAAACTTAATCCAAGAACACATAAAAAATATCATCCACTACGATCAAGTTGGCTTCATCCCAGGAATGCACGTATGGTTCAAAATATGAAAATACATCAACATAACCCACCATATAAACAAAATGAAAGAAAAAAAAAAACAGGAACATTTCATGGCTGAAAAAGCCTTTGACAAAATCTAACTTACCTACATTTATGTTAAAAAGCCTTAGGGGCAGCAGGGATACAAAGCACACACCTAAACACAATACAAACAATATATAGCAAGCCGATAGCCAACATCAAATTAAATGTAGAGAAATGCAAAACAATTTCACTAAAGTCAGGGCCAAGAGAAGGCCGCCAACTTTCTGTGTATCTATTCAATGTCTCTGAAATTCTAGCTAGAACAATTAGACAACTAAAGGACGTCAAGGTAATATGAATTGGAAAAAAGAAATCCAAGTATCATTATTTACAGATGATATGATAGTATAGATAAGTGACCAAAAAGTTTTACAAGACAACTCCGACAGCTGATAAACACCTTCAGTAAAGTGCCTGGACATAAACTAAACTAAAAACAAAGCCGTAAATGTACCTAGTAGGTCTTCTTTACACAAGCGATTAACAGGCTAATAATGAAATTGGGGAAACAACACCTTTCACAATAGCCCCAAGTAATATCTTGATGTAACACTAACTAAGCAAATGAAAGACTTGTGTCACAAGGACATCAAGTCACTGAAAGAAGATACTGCAGAAGCTATCAGAAGATGAAATGATTTCCTGTGTTCATGAGTTAGTAGGTTTAATATAGAAAAAATGGCTATCTTAGCAAAAGCAATTACAGATTCAGTGCAATTTCCATCAAAATTCAGTCACAAATTTTTACAGACCTCGAAAGAACAACTCTAAAGTCCATATGGAAAACCAGAAAAACTAGGACAGCTAAAACTATTCTGTACAATAAAAGAATCTGGAGGTATCAACATCCCTGATTTCAAGCTGTACTACAAAGTCATAGTAAAAAAAAAAAACCCACATGGTATTGGCATAAAACAGACGGGTTGATCAATGGAATATAATTTAACACCCAGATGAAAACCCATATAACTATAGACACCTAATTTTTTTTTTTTAATAAAGAGGGCAAAATTATACAATGGGAAAAAGAAAGCATTTTGAAAAAACGTGGCTGGTCTAACAGGATGTGTCCATGTAGATGAATGCAAACAGGTCCATACTTATCACTCTGCACAAAACCCAAGTACAAGTGGATCAAAGACCTGAATACAAAACCAGATACATCAAAATAAATAGAAGAGAGATGGAGAATAGCCTTGTATGCATTCATATAGGAGATAACTTCCTGAACAGAAAAACAACAGCTCATGTTATAAGATCAACAATTAATAAATGGGACCTCATGAAACTGAAAAGCTTCTATATGGCAAAGGACACTGTCAATAGAACAAAACATCAGCCTACAGACTGGGAAAAGATCTTCACCAACCCTATATCCAACAAAGAGCTAATATGCAAAATTTATAATGAGCTCAAGAAAGTAGACAACAACAAACCCAATAATCCAATTTTAAAAAATGGGATAGAAACCTAAACAGAGAATTCTCAACAAAGGAATCTCTAATGCCCAGAAAGTACTTAAAGACATGTTCAATGTCCTTAATCATCAAGAAATTTAAATCAAAATGGCTGAGATTTCATCTTAATCTGTCAGAATGGCTAAGATTAAAACTCAAGTGACAGCCCATGCTGGCAAGAATGTAGAGAAAGGGGAACACTCCTCCAATGTTGGTGGGAATGCTAACTAGTACAACCACTCTGAAAATTAATCTGGTCATTAATCAGGAAATTGGTAATAATTCTGTCTCAAGACCCAGTTGAACCACTCCTGGGCATATACCCAAAAGATGCTCCCCCATAGCACAAGGGCATTTGGTCAACTCTGTTCATATCAGCTCTGTTTGTAATAGCCAGAAACTGAAAGCAACCTAGACTGAAAATATCCTCAACTGAAGAATGGGTAAAGAAAAATGTGGTACATTTACTCAGCTATTAATAAATATAATGTCATGTACTTTGCAAGGAAATGGATAGAGGTAGAAAAGATCACCCTGAGTGAGGTAATCCGGAATCAGAAAGACATGCATGCTATGTAGTCACTACAAGAGGATATTAGCCATAACACACAGAATAGCCATGCTACAAATCACAGACCCAAAGAAGGCAAAATGTGAAAGTTTGACTCTTAATCAGGAGCAGAAGTAAAATAGACATCAGAGGTGGATGGACAGAGGGAACTTGATTGAAGATGGTGTGAGAAAGATGAACTGAAGGGATCAAGTCTCCCCAGACTTAACTGGTAAGCTAAATATTCAAATATATGAGTCTTTGGAGGGCATTCTCAACTAAAACCATCACAAGTGCCATGCATGTCTCCAAAGAATAGAAACAACCAAAAGCTCTACTGAGCTAAAATACCTATGAACTGTGGAGAGCTGCAAAGTGCCGTGCCCTGACATGGCGCCGGTTTCCGCCTTCCGCCTTCCCGCTGGCGAGCGCTCTCTGGGATAAATAAGACCTCATTTGGCAAGAGGCTGTGCAGGGGTAACTGGCAATCTGATGACGAGCAGTCCTGCTCTGATGCTGACCAATGAGTAACTATTATGTGGCATGAGCTGACTGGTCCTGGACCAATACTTAAGCTTGACTCTTCCCATCTTTGGGGCCATTCCTGCTTAGCAAAATCCTGAGTAAAGATCTAGAGAAGAAGTCTGGTTGTCGGTGTCTTATTTCCACTGGACGGTGCGGCGCCGACAAGTGGTGGCCCGTACAGGGACATTAAAGTTCCCGTTGCACCAGATTTCAGAACTCCGGATCTACAGGGCGATCGATCGGTAAGTGTCCGGGATTGTCGGACCCAAAAGGTTAGGTTCTCAGGTCGAGACAGATTACAGTCTGCGGTAAAGCGGGGGACAGCTGACGACCCTGTAGTCATGGGGAATTCGTCATCATGTCCAATCAAAGCAGCCTTAAAAGAGCTATTGAAAGCCAAAGGCTTAAAAATGAAAGAGGAAGTCATTGTAACCTTTCTGAAAGAAATAGATATATTTGCCCCCTGGTTTGCGGTCTCTGGGCACCTGAATGTGAACTGTTGGGATAAATTGGGCAGAGAATTAGATTTCACCTGGGAGCAGGGGAGCTTAAAAGGAGGAGTCCGCCCCATAAGGAGGCTTATCCGTAGCTGTCTGGAGGACGAGAAGTGCTGTCAGGCAGTTGAGAAATCCTCCGAAGCATTAGAACAGCTACAAGAGAGTAGGTCCGAAGGGGCTTCCAGTGAGAAGGACAAGGAAACACCGGAGGGAGGGTGCCTCTACCCCGACCTCCATGGCCTCATGACAGATGGAGAGTCCTCCTCAAAGAGTAGTTCAGAAGAGGAGGAAAAAATGGAGGAAATGGAGAAGGAGCTTGAGAACCTCATGGCTAAGATGGAGGCATTAGCCAAGAGGCAACACAAAGGAGGGGGAAGGAACAAGAAAGCGGAAGTAGCCACACCCAAGAGCGAGGACTCGCCATCTTGGCGCGTCTCTCTGTCCGAGCCTCCGCCTTATGCGGACACGTCACTGCTACAGCCATCACATTCTTTGTGCCCAGAAGTATGGAAACAGGCTAGTGCTACTTTTCCCATTTTTGTGGATGCCAATAATCAGCGTTACCATGAACCACTAGATTTTAAGGAGCTCAAGAGTCTGGCTGAATCCGTCCAAACTTATGGCCTTCAGGCCTCCTTCACACATGCTCAGCTGGAGCGCCTTGCCAATAGGGCCATGACCCCTGTTGATTGGTTCAGCACGGTAAAAGCCTGCATGTCCATGGGCCAATACTTGGATTTTAAATCTTTTTATCAGGATCTAGCTCAACAGCAAGCTGCACAAAATCAAAGGGCTGGGAATGCAGCTTGGGATATGGATATGCTTATGGGTCAAGGGAGATTTGCTAATGCTCAAACAGATTATCCTCCAGAGGTTTATGCACAAATTAACACTTTGGCCATTAAGGCCTGGAAGTCCCTGCCCAACCGTGGCGAGGTCTGGGGGAACTTAACAAAAATCATACAAGGCACCTCAGAACCATTTTCTGATTTTGTCGCAAGAATGATGGAGGCTGCGGGCAGAATTTTTGGCGATCCAGACACTGCATGCCTCTGGTAGAGCAGCTTATCTTTGAGCAGTGCACTAAAGAATGTCGTACTGCAATTACCCCTTGGAAAGCTAAAGGATTACAGGCCTGGTTAAAGGCCTGTAGAGAGCTGGGAGGTCCCCTTACTAATGCCGGCCTTGCCGCAGCAGTGATGCAGATGACTAGAGGAAAAGGTAGTACGCCAGGAGCATGTTTTCGGTGTGGAAAGCCTGGCCATTTGAAACGCCAATGTCCAGAGAAAGGTCAGAAAAGGGAGCCCCGTACAGTATCGGGGCTATGTCCTAGGTGCAAAAAGGGGAAACATTGGACTAATGAGTGCAGATCGGTCAAGGACATTAACGGTCAACCCCTAACTCCAGGATCTGGTGATGCCTGGCCAAAAAACGGGCAGACGGGCCCTTGACCCCAGGGCCCTCAAATGTATGGGACCATGGAGGACAATCAGCAGACCCCTGCACCCAGCTTCAGGCCTCCACACAACCAAGGAGAGCCACTCTGGGGTCTGCAGAATTGGACCTCTGCTGCACCACCCGACTCATATTAACTCCACAAATGGGGGTACAGCCCGTGGGCACTGACTTCCGAGGCCCCCTACCTCCTCACTCTATGGGCCTTTTGTTTGGTAGATCTTCCTCCACACTTAAGGGGTTAATAGTTCATCCTGGAGTCATTGATAGTGATTTTACTGGAGAAGTTAAAATTCTTGTGTTGTCCCCTAGGGGCATAGCTGCCATACACCCTGGCGACCGCATTGCACAGCTAGTGTTGCTGCCCAGTCTCCATGAAAATTTTCTGGCTAAAGATGACTATAGAGGTGATCAAGGCTTTGGCTCTTCAGGAGGACAGGCTATGTATCTGTCTATGGATATGGAAAAGAGGCCATTACTAGAATTACAAGTCAATGGTAAAGACATTCTGGGTCTCTTAGATACTGGAGCCGATCGCAGCATTATAGCCTGTAGAGACCAGCCCAGAGATTGGCCTGTTCAAACCTCATCCCAAACCCTTCAGGGGCTCGGTTATGCTCGCTCGCCAGACATGAGCGCTAGAGAGTTGCCCTGGCAAGGCAATGAGGGACATAAAGGGACTATCCAACCTTATGTTCTGGAACTGCCTGTTAGTCTATGGGGTAGGGATCTTTTAAAGGAACTGGACCTCAAACTAACTAATGAAGGTCACTATTCAGCCCAATCCAAAAAGATGATGACAGACATGGGATGGCATCCTTCCACAGGCCTTGGAAAGACACTACAAGGCAGAAGGAGCCCCCTACAGCCACATCCCAGGTCCTCCCGACAGGGTCTGGGTTTTTCCTAGGGGCCGCTGAGGATGGTATACCCATTACTTGGAAAACGGAGGACCCAGCGTGGGTTCCTCAGTGGCCTCTGTCCTCAGAAAAATTGGAGGCTGCTAAAGACTTTGTCTCAGAACAGTTAAAATTGGGTCATATAAAGCCGTCTGTTTCTCCATGGAATACACCTATATTTGTAATAAAAAAGAAATCTGGAAAATGGCGACTGTTACATGACCTGCGGGCTATTAACAAACAAATGCAGGTCATGGGGCCGATCCAGCGTGGCCTTCCCCTGTTGTCAGCCATACCCAAGGAATGGCCTATTATGATTATAGACATTAAAGACTGCTTTTTCTCTATCCCTCTGCATCGACAAGATACAGAACGCTTTGCATTTACTCTGCCAGCCATTAATCAAGAGCAACCTGACCAGAGGTTCGAATGGGTGGTGCTCCCACAAGGCATGGCCAATAGCCCTACTATGTGCCAATTATATGTTGGCGAAACCATTATGCCTGTTAGAAACCGGTTTCCAACATTGAAGTGCTTACATTACATGGATGATATCCTCCTATCCCATAAGGATGAGCGAGTACTACAGGAAGCATTCTCTATGCTAACTGAGTGCTTGCGAGCCCGGAGGCTATACGCTGCACCGGAAAAGGTCCAACAGGATCATCTGGTCTCTTACCTTGGTGCAAGGATTAGACCTTTGGAGGTCATCCCTCAAAAAATTGAGATTAGAAAAGATAATTTACAAACTCTAAATGATTTTCAAAAACTTTTGGGGGACATTAATTGGTTGTGACCCTATCTAAAGATACCCAACTCCCAACTACAGCCCGTATATAACATTCTCTGTGGGGACTCCGCTTTAGATTCCCCCAGGCACTTGACTCCAGAAGGTCGAGAGGCACTGGGCAAAGTTGAGAGCGAGCTGGCTAAGGCCTGTCTCCGACGATACTCACCTGATCAGGACATTTCCCTTATAATTTTTTCTACCAAGCAGCAACCCACCACTGTCCTATGGCAACAGGGGCCTCTACAATGGGTTCACCCTAAAATTTCCATCCTGAAAACCGTCGAGTATTTTTCTACTGCTGTTGCAAATTTGGCTATGGACGGAATACAGCATTGCATTCAACATTTTGGTGTACAACCATTCTCATTAATTATTCCCTATACTAGAGATCAGGTGCAAACCTTGTGTGCAGTTGTAGATGAATGGGCAATTTTAAGATGCACCTTCTGGGGAGACCTTGACAATCACTATCCTCAACACCCTCTGATACCATTCTTTCGAACGCATCCTGTAGTGTTCCCCAAATTAACCAAACGTGCCCCATTGGTTGGTGCCGCAATCATTTACACCGAAGGTTCAAAGACAGGATGCGGTTCCTATAAAATAGATGAGGCTCCCCCGGTCGTCATTCAATTCCCTCCAGCTTCTCCTCAAATCATTGAGTTAAAAATAGTCTCAGAAGTTTTTGATAAATGTAAAATGCCTTTTAACCTAGTATCAGACTCTCTGTATGTAGTTAACCTTGTCACTAATTTAGAAGCGGCAGGAAAATTCAAAGCCGCTAGCCCTATATTTCCCCTTCTGACTAGGCTCCAAGCATTGATTTGGAGTCGCACTTGCCCCTTCTTCGTTCAACATATACGGGCTCATTCAGGACTACCAGGTCCGATGAGCCGTGCCAATAATGAGGTTGATATAGCTACCCATAGAGAATTGATCCTGTCATCGCTATTTCGACCCTCAATAGAAATGGCCCAAAGCTTTCATTCCTTGTACCATGTTAATTCTAGAACCTTACAACTTCAATTCGGCATCTCTAGAGAGGCCGCACGACATATTGTTACTCACTGTCCAGATTGCAGCATTCACCTTCACCCAATGAGTGTGGGAGTGAATCCTAAAGGTTTGCTACCACTAAAAATATGGCAAATGGATGTAACTCATATTCCAGAATTTGGGAAACTAAAATATGTACATGTTTCTGTGGATACCTGTTCTGGTATAATCTTTGCCTCTCCCCTTTCCGGTGAGAAAGATCATAATGTTATCACCCATTGCCTAGACGCATGGGCAACCTGGAGAAAGCCCCACCTGTTAAAAACAGATAATGGCCCAGGTTACACCGCTGCATCCTTTAATGCATTGTGTGCCCAAATGCAAGTGGCCTTAAAACATGGCTTGCCCTATAGTCCTCAGGGACAAGGTATAGTAGAAAGAGCTCACCGCACCCTTAAGGAATGTCTTTTAAAATAAAAAGGGGGACTTGGGTCTGGCCGCACCCCCAAGGATCGTATCTCTCTTGCCCTATTTACCCTAAATTTTTTGACACTAGACAATGATGGTCGCTCTGCGGCGGAGCGCCATACAAATTGGAGTCGAACCTCTAAAGATCAAGTAAAATGGAAGAATATCCTTACAGGAGAATGGGTTGGCCCTGACCCTGTACTGGCATGGGCAAGAGGATCTGTTTGTGTTTTCCCACAGAACCAGAATGAACCGATCTGGGTCCCGGAATGGCTGGTATGGAAGTGTAACTCCAGTGATCCTCCTGCTCCTCCTCCTGATGATGGATCCTGCGATGACGGAACCAAGATGGGGGATCCTGTCGGTGTTCCTGAAACCGATGCCAGTGCGTCATGACGCACAAGTTTTTCCCAGATTTTTTAGTACCAATAAGAGTCTGGAACTCCCTTACCTCCCCCGAGATTTGGAGACAGCTAGTTCTGATGAGAAGTTGCTTATTCCTCTAATTGGTACCCTCTGCTTTTTCAAGGTTTCTAATATTTCCCTTTCTCCTGGCTGTATCAAAATTTACGATCAGACAGCCGGTTGGTTTGATAGAAAACCCTTTAACTTCAATAGTACTAATGCCACTTGGATAGGGGGACGGTGGCCTAGTATGGAAGATGATAATGCCACCATTCCACCTCAGCCTCGGTGGGCCCCCTTTTTGCAGAGGCATTGATACAAAAGATACCTTCTTCCCTTGGACAGGGTGCCAAAACCATAGAGCTGGTTGGGCCGTAAAGTCCTTTTTTACCTTTTCCCCTCCCATTTTAGCCATTTACAACGCTACGTGGGCGGGATACAATTTTACCTGGCAGAGTCCTAACCAAGCTCGACCGTTTGATGTCTGGTTACTTTGTGGCATCAATGGAAGTTACTCTGATCTTTCTCCATTTGTGATGCTTGGAGGGGGCATGGCAGGTAATGCATCTTTCAGTTGGAAGGAGAGACTTTTGAAAATGTCACCAAAATTGTTGCACACAGCCAAAATATTAGTTTTGCTCCCACACCTGTATACCTGTGGCCACCTTTTGTTTGGCTTGTGTACAATGGCTCCTCTTACAATTCCTCCTTGTTCCAATCAATCCTGCTATTATAGTCAATGTTGGGACGGGGCTCGCTTCCCTTTAGCCATGGTCACTCGATTGCCGCGATGGATTCCGGTCCCTGTAGAGGCTCCCTCCTCCCTCTCCTTGTATCGCCCCAGGCATGATTTTGGTATTACCGCTGCCATAATTGCGGCAATTTCCCTGGCGGCAGTCGGAGCCACGGCCGCAGCTGTCTCTTTGACCACCTCAATCCAGACTGCCCAAACGCTGAACAATCTGTCAGCCGCTGTAGCCACGGCTTTGGATACTCAGTCCAGCATTAACAGTAATCTAAGAGGGGGTATCATGACCCTTAATCAGAAAGTGGACCTGATCCAAGAACAGAATGATAACCTGTGGCAATTAGCTCAACTGGGCTGTGAATGGAAGTTTTCTGGGCTATGCATAACTTCTGTGCAATATCATAATTTCACCAAAGCGGCAAAGTTATCTCGACAGTTGTCTAGCTATCTTACAGGAAATTGGTCCCGGACCTTTGATTCGTTGATGACACAGCTGCGTACTGTTATTGTTACTGTGAACTCCACTTGAGTGGACATTTCCACCGCAGAGGGCCTCGCTTCCTGGATTCAACAAGCCATGCACCACCTTAAAAAATGGGCTGGCATTGGAGCCCTCGCTATGGCCCTTTTGATTGTCAGCTTTCTCTGCCTTGTGTTCCTCCGACGCTTGGTCATATCCCGTAATAGAGACCGTGCCCTTATTGCACAAGCCTTTTATGCCATAGAGGCCGGACAGTCCCCTCAGGCTTGGCTGGCAGCCTTTAGGTCCTGATCAAGAAACCTAAGATAATGAGCTTCCCTCTACCCTTCCCTTGCTTGGCCTTTGCACCCGACTGAGCCTTGTTGCCATTGCACATCAGAAGGCACGCTTCGCCCAAAACGCTCAATGGCCATTGCACTCAGCAGGGACTCAACCCATTGCACGCGGGATGGCATTGAGTGTTAACCCCATATTGGTCCTCGATTGGATGGGCCATAATAAATGATCCAGCCTTGATCGGACTGACTTCCTTTCCCTTTGCTCATTTCTTATAAGTTAAAACAGGGGGAGCTGTGGAGAGCTGCGAAGTGCCGCGCCCTGACATGGCGCCGGTTTCCGCCTTCCGCCTTCCTGCTGGCGAGCGCTCTCTGGGATAAATAAGACCTCATTTGGCAAGAGGCTGTGCAGGGGTAACTGGCAATCTGATGACGAGCAGTCCTGCTCTGACACTGACCAATGAGTAACTATTATGTGGCATGAGCTGATTGGTCCTGGACCAATACTTAAGCTTGACTCTTCCCATCTTTGGGGCCATTCCTGCTTAGCAAAATCCTGAGTAAAGATCTAGAGAAGAAGTCTGGTTGTCGGTGTCTTATTTCCGCTGGACGGTGCGGCGCCGACAATGAACCACAGTGGTTTTTCAGAATGGCTCCTTTCATCATTAGGGTTATTATTGCTTTGAGGAAACACCATGACCAAACACAAGTTGTGAAAGAAAGGGTTTACTTGGCCTCCCCTTCTCCGTTGTATTCTATCACTGAAAATAGTCAGGACAAAAATCTCAAGCATAACTGGAGCCTGGAGGCAGAATCTGATGCAGAAGCCATGGAGAGTTAGTGTTTACTGGCTTACTCAGCATTTTATAAAGTCATGACCATCAGCCTAGGCATAGTACGGCCCACAAAGGGCTGGATACATTCCTATTAGTTTCTAATTAAGAAAATGCCCTACCTGGTTGGGAGGTGGCTTCTTCAGTATTCATGAACCCTGCTACTAGGAGTCTTAGCTAGAGTCACCCCATATCCTCCAAGGAGCATCCTCTTTTGTAGGTCTCCATCCTGTCTCAGAGATACCTTTGTCCTGGTTTCTCTTCTCTCTCCAAGCCCTCTGGTGTCCCTACATCTGATCTCCATCTTCTTTTCCCTCCTCATTCCCTCTCCTATCCTGTTTCCTTTCTTAGTCCACTTTCACTATCTATGTCATTTCCTCCTCTGAGTGAGAATAAAGCATCCTCCCTTGGGACCTCTTTGTTACTTAACTGCTTTGGGCTGTTGTATGGTTATCCTGTACTGTATCGCTAGGATCACTTATGAGTGAGTACAGACCATATCTGGATCTGGGTTACCTTACTCGGGATGATCTTTTCTAGTTCTGTCCAGTTGCCTGCCACTTCTACGATATGCTTGTTTTAAATAGCCGAGTAGTAGTATTCCATTATGTAAATGTACGACATTTTCTTAATCCACTCTTTGGTTAAGAGACATCTTGTTTTTTTCCCCAGTTTCTGGCTATTACAAATAAGTCTACTTTGGACATAGTTGGACAAATGTTATTGTTGTATGGTGGAGCATACAGACAGGACTTCTAGTGGAGAGAGGAGTACACCAACCAACCCACAAAAACCAGATGTGCATAGATAAAGACAGAGCAGAGGTTGCGGGAGTGTCCAAACAATGCCTGGCCCAACCTGAGACCCACCCCATGGGAGAGACACAACCTCTGACACTATTGAAGATACTCTGCTATGCTTGCAGACAGGAACCTATCAGACTTGTCTTCTGAGGGGCTCCACCCTCAGATCTTTAGAGCAGCAACTACTGTTTGCAATAGATGGAGATTGCTACAGGAAATCACAACTAATCAAAATGCAGAATTGTGAAACACAGTTCCAAAGGATACATTTACAATGCCAGTCTTACACTTAAGGCTCAGATATTTGTGCAGAAGAGTAGAGAGGGGAAAGATTGTAAGAGCTAGAGAAACAGAGTTTGCTTTAACATTGTCTTTCCAAGTAAACTCATAATCTACACCAAAAAGTGTCACTCTCATGACTGCTTACACACGAGTTGAAGAAGAACCATGGCAATAGACATGAAAACACAGATGCAGGAAAGCCCAGTCTGCCTTTGGACAGCTAAGGGATGCTGAGAGCAGATGAAGTAATCTTCAGTAAGAAAGATCTTACCAATTGATTATCCAATATCAACTTGTCAGCCTTAAAAACAGATACATAGAGGTAACATTATACAGACTGAGCAGGTTATACAAATATTTAGATATGTGTGTGTGTGTATGCGTGTGTGTGTGTGTGTGTGTGTGTGTGTGTGTGTGTGTGTGAGAGAGAGAGAGAGAGAGAGAGAGAGAGAGAGAGAGAGAGAGAGAGAGAGAGAGAGATGAGAGACTTTACTAATAAAAAGAAAAATGATGTTATTACATTAAAGTCATTAAACTATGAAATACAGGGCTGGGGAGATGGTTCAGAGATTAAGGGCACTGATTGCTCTTCCAGAGGTCCTGAGTTCAATTCCCAGTAGCCACACGGTGGCTCATAAGCATATATGGTGTGATCTGATGCCCTCTTCTGGCCTGCAGATGTACATGCAGGCAGAGCACTGTATACATAATAATAAATAAATCTTTACAAATATGAAATATAAGCCAGACATGGTGGTGCATGCCTTTAATCCCAGCACTTGGGAAGCAGAGGCAGGTGGTTTGCTGTGAGATCAAGGCCAGCTTGGTCTACAAAGCGAGTCCAGGATGGCCAAGATAACATAGAGGAAGAAACCCTGTCTTGAAAAAAAAAACTATATATATATATATATTTATGAAAGCAAAATATATCAGTTATTACCATGAAATCTGGAAGCAGGAGGATCGCAAACTTGTGATGATTTTAGACTCTATAACAAAATTCTCCTAAAAAAATTCCAAACCACTGAAATCAAGAATAAAAACTGAAAATAATTTTTATTTTTAGACAAAAAGGACAAATAATTTTGTGAATCTAATACAGTAATACTTCTCGATATGTCAGTCTTTTGCAACAAATTCTTTGTCTTATTTGCCTGGATATCTGCCTAATCTTACTTTACCTTTCATCATACGTGGTCCAGTTATATAAATTCAGTGACATTGACTGTCTTTATTCCATTCTCCATAAATATTACCATGATTCTAAGCCCTTTTTGTAACTGACATATTTTCCATCCATGGGCTTAAAATGTATTCTAACTTAATTAGCTCTGCAGAGTTTCTTTAGTTTAGAACATTCTTTCACGACAAGCAAGTAAATTAACTGATCATTAGCCTTTTTACTGCTTTTGGTACCGTTGTCCTCCTAATGAGTTGCATTGTCCAGCCTTAATATGAGGATAGGTATCTAATCTTATGCAACTTTCTATAACATGTTTGGATGATCTCCCTGGGAGCCTACCCCTTTCTAATAGGAAACAGAGGAAGGGCAGATTGGGAAGGAGGAGGTGGCAGTGGGGACAAAGGACTTGGAGAAAAGGGAAAACTCTGTTAGGGACATAATATATGAGAGAATAAATTAATAAAAACAAAACAACTCCCAAAGGAAGCAAAATAAATTGTCAAAAAATGGGTATAAAAGGTAGTCACAGCCCTCATAAATACCTCTCCTCATTCAACTCAGAGGAAAGCTGTAACATAGAGGACAGTTAATTTTATAATATTTTAATTTTGGTTCTTTATTCCAAACCTTTAAAAAAAACTGGCTCTTATTTCCAGAAGATTCAGATCTTTCTACAAAACAAGAGATATTTAATATATCAATGATGCTGGCGAACAAACTGTTATCTACATTTCTCCTATGTCATTTTGAAACAAAGGGAATACAAATGTGATCAACCATGAGTTTATTCTGCTAAACATGCTTCCCTGAGCTCAGGCACATCATTATGTTCTTATAGAAAAGAGCACATGGCCAGTATTTTTCCAGACGTGCTCTTCTTGTCTAATGTTGTGGTGATCCAGATGCATTCTCCCTCATAACTATAAGAGGATTAAGAACTGAGTCATCTATAAACATATGGAGATTTATCCTCCTCCATTTTTTCAAAACTGTGCTCATATTGAATTTTATATTTGAAACTTTCTTTGATATAGCTTACCAAGAAATCAATCAGAATAGCATTTATTTTTACATTCTTCATATATTGCTATATAAGATAATAACTGTGGAAAACTGAAACAACACATACCTATTGTCTCACAATTTTTGTTAGTTTGGCATTTGAACTTGGATTATCTTAGTTCTCTGCTTGAGAACTCTTCAAAGCTCTGACCCTCATGTTGCGAAGGATTGCATTTGTGTAATAAGATTACTGCATAGAAAATATGTATGAGCTTTTAAGCTCATGTGATTGTTGATTTACTTTTCAGGTGTTTTAGGCTTTTGTTAGGAGAAACTCTCCTTCTTAATTTGTACAGTGTTCATTCTCAGATGCTGTGGCAATTTTTATAGCTGTCTTATAACATGGAAGCTACATTCATCAGAGCCAGTAAGAAGAATCTTGAAGTAAGACAGACAATTATGTTTAGCATTAACACTGAAATGATGTATGTCATTGTTTTGCACTACGTATTTGTGTCCCTTCAAAAACCGAATAACCCAGTCCCCAAAACCCCTTTTCCTCTCTTTTCTCAATTCTCCTCTTCCCTTAAAATATGTAATCATCATAATTATTCACATATTTTCCCACGAAACTTCTGGGTACTTGTTAAGTTTGTAATGTCTGGTCCTATTTTCATTTAGTTATTCATTTTGTGACGTGGTTTGGTCATTTAAATGTCAAGAGCAGGTGCTGTGTCATTTCTAAACTGAAGCTTTAGATGTCAGTAATGGGTTCACTTGGTATTTTTTCTTTTTCTAATTAATGATATTGGAAGAACAACATATAATAGAGATTATATTAATTTGAATACACAAGCTGCTATGTTAGAAATATCTAGAGCCCCAGTTGATATTCTATGCACATGTAGCATTAAAAATTATATTTTCATTGGCTAAATATGTTATCATGAGATCATTTTTATGTAGAATTCTGTGTATTCTTTACATGTTTCTAGTTTGTATTTATCATACAGTGCTACACTTTAGATACTTTGGGAATATGAAGAAACCATATTCTTTATAATGATGGCTTAAGTATTTAACATATATACCTTGAATATTGAAGTAAATTGATACATTTATTACTATTATTTCACTAGTTCTCATAATATGTGTCTCATTTTTCTGTTATATATCAGATATTACATTATGTATATCAATTACAGCAGCATTTATGTTCCCAATTTCAATAATCTTTCTGTTAATTCATCTTTTAAAATACCTTTATAGTTCCTATATTTACTTCCCATTTTTTTTTCAATTGTTTACTAAGGAAAACCTTTTATGGGCTCATCCTCAGAACTTTCAGCTTCTGAATTATTTAAATTGCCCAGTGTCTTTTTCTGATTTATATTTTCCCCACTCAATTGCTTTAATATAGCATAGTGGATCAATTTGACCATGATCAGTAATCCCTAATTCTTTTTTCAAGGTGACTGCCTATTGCTAATACTCACCACCACTCTCCCACCATTCCCAATAACTTTAGCTTTTTAAAAGATGAATATGCAGACCCAAGTCAAAATTTCCTGCACAGAGGTCTAGGCATTAATGATAAGCTTAGAGTTAACAATACTGAATCAGTGTTACATGAAGTAAAACAAATAATAAAGTGGTTATTTAATCAAGGATTATCCTAGATATGAGAGTTCTACTTGTCTCTCCTTGTGTCTTCTATCATGTTGCCTGTACTTGTCTGAATATGAATTTGTGCCTGACAGAATGCTATCTTGTGTATCTTGTGAATCTGTCTGTCCACAACAACTCTTTTCCCCAACATCCCCCTCTTTGTGTGTGTCCTAACAAACAGCTTTGTTCTTATATTTAATAGCACATAAAGTACAACATAAGGAAAGAACAAGGAATACTTTATACAAATGACTGAGATTTTTGAAGAGAATTTAGCCACTGACTCCAACTCACCCAGATAGCAAACAAACCAGTGTTATAAAGCAACATCTGCATGTTGCATTCAACATTTGTAGTAGAGGTCCTTTATATAAGACCACTTTCATCCTATTTTCTGTTTTTAGAAGTAAATGATTATCATAACACCCACACAAGAATCACATTCATTACTCTTGGGTCAGGGGCATAGATGAATATATAATTTAAGAATGTAACCATACATTAGATTAAGTTGTAAAAGTTTATTCCATGGGAGATCTAAGGTAAGTGTTGTTGGATGTTACATTGTTCCCTTAAAGGCAGATTAAACAAGCGGAATGAGTACAATGGAGGTTGTCAATTTTAAGACTTAAAGTACCTCAAAGTATGCTATTTCTTTGGCTGTGAGGTCCAGTAAAAAAGTACATCTCATAGGACATAAGAGATATTTCATAAAAAATGGACCACCACTCTACAGTTCCTACACTATTGCAACCTTTTCTAGATTGTGCTTAAAACTGTACAGAAATATTTTCTCATTTCCTATCTATGAATCGTAGGACTCAGAGAAGACTAGCTCTTGATTGGCAATATTAGTACCAATTCAACATTGTATAGAACAAGGGAAAGGATTGTTTTGCTGTGAGTGATTGTCATTTTATGACCACTGAATTTTACTTGAGGTGTTTCTAGCATTTTAGATAGGTGTCACTCATCTTCACATAGAACAAGTCTAACAATTTATCATTAACAATTTATGGGTTAACATTTTGGTAGAAGTATGTTAAATGCAGACATCAATAAAGTAACATACATTTGTATTGGTATGTAAATTATTATGATAGAGGTAATTAGAAAAGAAAGCTTGAGAATGCTGCAGAAACTCACAAGAATGTTTATGTCTATCATATATATTAGATTAACCCCAGGACCTTAGACATGTTAGACAAACTCTATGCCACTGAAGGATATTGCCAATGCTGGAGCACATAATATTTTGCCATTCAGGACATAATAAGATTGTTTTTATTCATTCAAGGGCACATTTTCATGACCTAAGTCAATGAATTCTATTTATGTTATGATGAGTTATCGTATGAACTAACAGAAATAAGTAATGTTAAAATGCCAGTGAATTTATGTAGAATTAATTGAGAAAATACACTTAGATATACATTATGACTTTTAAGACCTATACAAACATAAGCAACATAAATCCACATTGTCACTTTCTGCATTAAATAACCACTTCCTGACTGGCTAAATGCTTTCACTTTTAGATTTTTGGAATTGTTCTAACACATATACATTTCCTATCATCTTTTATTGCCACAAAATGGAAGACACAAATAGTAGACCATAACTGTTTGTCCAAAATTCTGAAGACCTGGTGTATATTTTTAAGAAATGTATCCAGAAAATAAAATATGACAGGATAATTCATACTCTCTGACACTTGATTAAGACTTATGTCAAAGACGGTATAGTGGCATCCATCTTTAATCCCAGCACTCAGGGAGGCAAAGGTAGGCTGAACACTGTGAGTTCAAGGCCAGCCTTGTCTCCAGATGGGGTAAGACAGCCAAAGCTACACAGAGAAACTCTGTCTCAAAAAAAAAAAAAAAAAAAAAACGAAAGAAAGCAAACAAACAAACAAAAAACAACTAAGACAAAACAAAAGTATGCCAAAAAATGTAAGCATAGAAAATGGGCCTTTAACCTTAAGAGGTGCTTTTTTAAAAAATCTTACATTTCGAAGACATTGCAAAGAAATATCTCATTTGTAAGAAAATGTAATGGGGTATTTGTTACAAAGGTTTTGGAGTCTGTATCCAATGTTGTAACAAAACAGTTTTATTTCTTAGAACTCTAAAGAACTATTTTTACATTCCTGATTACTCTAAAACTCATAAAAGTGCTGACATATCCATTTCTAACTATCTTGTTTTTATCAGTTACAAACATAACCAATTCTATCTTTGTTTCAGGGGCTAGATAAATTATCCATGCTATAAAAAAGAATTTCAAAATAAATTACTAAATCAGTCACTGATGTGAGAAAATTGCAAGTGGAAAGTTTTATTTTGATATACTTTCATTACATCCAAGCAATAAAACCTGCTTAAGGATACAGCCTAACATTTCACACTGTCAGAAACTTGAAGAAATTATTGTGTTAAGTTCTCTACTACTTTCTCTAAAAATATTAAAGCAATTTAATTTAGGCAACATTTAAACAGCAATATTACAATTTATACACGTTTATCTATATATTTATAGGTGACTTCAGGTGCTGTCTTAGCAATTGCATAGTTCTTTAAAGCATCTTAGCAAGAATGCATTGTTTCTCATATGTTGTTTATTGATGAATAGATACTGTCCACAACAAATAGAAACAATACTCAGATCTCCTTTTTCCCTTTAGGGATCCATAGCACGGACATAATGTGTGCAAAAAGAGAATAAATATTTAAGGGGAAACATTACAGGAAATAGCTTCTGTATTGAAAAAAAGCAATATGAGATTCTATAACGTTAGAGAACAGTACTAAATGCAGAAGGCTCTGAAGTCCAGTGAGGTCAATGCACTGCACAGTTAAGTATTTGTAGTTGCAAAACCTCTGCCAACTTTAGGATAGATGCCTCAACACAAAGCAGGTATCATTACACAAAAGTTATCCAAATTAAACAAGCCACTTTTTTATTTCTTGCTGTGTGATTTAGAGGAGAACACACACACACACACACACACACACACACACACACACCTACACACACACACGAGGGGTATTTAATTTTCTAATTTTCTAATTATCCACTCCTGATTCTAAAATTTTACCAACACTTTGTGTGGTTGTTTGAATGAGAATAGCCCTCATAGGTTTATATATTTAAATACTTGGTCCCTAGATAGATGGATTAAAAGGTATGGCCTTATTGGAGGAGATAATGCCACAGAGTATTGATTTTTTTTTCAAGACAGGGTTTCTCTATGTAATCTTGGCTGTCCTGGACTCACTTTGTAGACCAGGCTGGTCTCAAGCAACAGGCCCAGCACACAGGGTATTGATTTTGAAGTTTCAAAACTCCGCCCATTCCCAGATGGCCCCTTTTGCCTCATGTTTGTATATCGATATTTGAATTCCGAGATAATGCTCCTGTGCCTCGCTTTTATCACGCTGCCAGGCATCATGGCCATGAACTCTCACCATCTGAAAATTTTAAATCTCAAATAAATACTTTCTTTTATAAGTACATATTGTTGTGATATGGTATCACAGCAAGAGAAAAGTATCTATGACATTTTAGTAATCATGAAACAGAGAAGGTTTTGCTCTCTGAGGTTTATGCATTAGTTTTCAAAAACATATATCTATTTTGTTCGCCATTGGAACAGCTGGTAATCTGTGACATGTGTTACGGATGAGAATGAAAGGCAAAGGCATCGTCGAGAAATAGTTCACAAATAAATTAAGAAGACCTGAGCCAATACCTAGACGTTGGCAGGCAATGAATTTGGTCTCTGTGAGTATTGTGATTTTAAACAGGGCATGATTCAACCTCTCAGAGATTTATTCTCTTCATCTTAAACGGCAGTGAAAGACTCAGAGGTGGAACTATATTGAGGAGATTATGTGATTATGTTTATATGGGTAGCCAATGTTTGCTACTTTGTGGGTTCCTTTTTCTTCACCCATGTAACCCCCTAATACTAGGTAGGAGAGAAAAAAGAGACAATTTCCTGTTAATTATGGGTAGCAGGTGACTATTATACAAGCCACTACAAACATCCAACAGCCTCCAACCACCAATCAGCAACTCATCATCAGGTCTCTTGCACGTATACAGCCTTTGAAAAGTTCCCAGAATTCCAAACTTCACACATTTGCCAAAACTCTCTGTAACTGCCAAAACCAGGCCCTGCCAGAGCCTGAGGCAAATCATAGTCAGCTGCTGCAAAGCAGCCCCTTATTCTCATATCTGGGATTAAAACAACAACAAAAAAGTAGCTCCCTAATATTTACATGATTTTTTAAGAAAAAAACTAAAAAAACATCACTGCACATATGCATGGGATTGGACATTGGATAATTTGATATACAGTTTCTAATTTTGCTTATGAATAGTTAGACACTTAGCAGAAAGAACTTTGAAATCTTAATTTTTATATTTTCTTTGCTTAGAAATGCATGTTATGATAGCACTTCCACAGGTTGAAGACAATAGTAATGTGCTGTTTCTTCCAGTTGGCCCCAAGAGCATGAGGGTAAGCTCTTAATGCAGTGCACTGCGCTAATAAGGTATACTATTCAGTAGGACATGTGTGTTAAATCCATTTTTGACTTGTAACATTCTAATTGTATTGTGGGTTTATAGGGACCATATTCATCATAAGTCAAGGATCCTCTGTGTGTGCATGTGTGTGCTGCAGATATTTTACCTAGGTGTTTTGTTTTTGCTCTATTACAGAAGATAACTTAATGTTAAATTCAGATAGCATTTAATGATGCTATATATAGTAATAGAAGCTGTAAACTTATGACATAAATACATTAATTTTTAAATATATGAACTGTTTTCAATACCATTTTGAGTGCTACATAAGATTCAAAAAATTTTGTTAAATTATGGAAGTCATTGTATCTCACTATGAGTGAATTACACTTCATTGTGGAAAAAAGGCTACTTCAACTGTAATATTAGGGAGTTAGTCACTGGATTAACTACAGAGCGATATAGCCATGTTAAGGAGTAAAAAATATATTTTAAGAGATTTGAGCTATTTATATTCTTGGGCATTACTAATGATCATTGGTAATTATTATTTCTCACACTACTTCATTATCTATAATTCAGCATAAAAGAGATATATTTGATGGATGAGCATTGGAAGTAGAGAATGGCACAAGGTTTCTATCAAAATTCAGCCTTCATACCCTTTGCTATTCCGTTCTCCTGGCCCTGATCGCTCTTCAGAGCTGACATTTCATATGCAATTTATATACCTCTCTATTCCTCAGATTTATTTTTAAAAGACCTTGCATGAATCCACATAAATTTGGCCTCTTTAGAGGTCAGTTAGATTGAGGAGAGTAGTTAAGGGAATAAATGACATGAGGTAAATTTTGGAGGGCATTGTCCCTGAAAATAAATAATTTTATAAATTTATGGCTCTAACCATATATTGACTGCAGGTGAGATATTCTCCCCCTCTCATCTTTGTAAACTCAGTTGTAATTTTGAAATATTTGCTGATGTGAAATGCTGCCTATGAGTCTACAGGGATTGTTGCCCAGGCCACCTCCCAGAAAGCACTAACTTCTTCACCTGCTTGATTGAAAAACAAGACAATTGGAAGATCTCTTTGTTTCAAACATATAATACTGGGACAGGGAGATGGCTCGCTGGGTCAAGGCACTTGCTCTCAGTATTCACAACCTGAGTTTTGTCCTTGCAACCCACATAGTAGAAGGATAACACTGATTTCCACAAGTTTTCTTCTGACCTCCAAACAAACAGCAAAGCATGTCCACCTGTGCCTACACACATGTGCGCATGCTAAAAAACGTGTAGTAAAACCTGAAACACACAAACATACCTACATACAAACCATACACAAAAACATACATACTCCACACAAACACACACAAACTCACCAAACGAACATACCACACACACACCACACAAACACACACACATAAACACACCACACACACACAAACATACACATATACACCAAACAAACATACAAATCACATACACATACACACACACCAAACAAACACACCATACACACACATCACACAAATATACACACATACATATACATACCACAAAAACATGCACACAAACACACCACACACACACAGAGAAACACATACACCACACAAATATACACACACACATACATACCACAAAAACATGCACACAAACACACCACACACACAGAAACACATACACCACACAAATATACACACACACCAATATACCACACACACAAACATGCACATACTTACACCACACACAAAACACACAAATATACACACACACAAACAGACCACACACACAACAAAAATATATACAAACATACCACACACAAACATACACACACAACACAAACATATACACAAACTACATACATACACACCACACAAACATACACATACACAAACACACCACACACAAACACACACCACACAAATATACACACACATATCACTCAAACACACACACACACATGCACACACACATGCACACACACAACTGGACAAAGTAGCAGAGTTACAGAAACACTGTTCTTTCTTTTTCTTTTCCTTTTCTTTACTTTCTTTTCTTTCCCCTACCCACTCCAACCCTCTCTCACTCCTAGTCCTCAGAAAGGGGAGACTTCCTCCCCTATCATCTGATCTCAGCCTATCAAGTCTCATCTGGACTGCCAGCTTCCTCTTCCTCCATAGGCTGGTTAAGGCTGCCTCACCAGGAGGAAGTGATCAACCTGTGGGCAACAGAGTCCATGTCAGAAGCAGTCCCAACCCCCATATTATGGGACCCACATGGAGACTGTACTGCCTACCTAAGGCATCTGAGCAGAGGATCTAGGTCCACACCATACATGGTCCTTGCTTGGTTGGTGCATCAGTTCCTGCAGCATCCAACTCCTCTGCCCAGATTTGTTGTCTCCATTGGTCTTCTTGTGGAGCTCCGACCTTCTCCAGGTCCCTCTCTTCCCCAACTCTTCAATAAGACATCCTGTGCTCCACCCCAAAGTTTGGCTGTGTGTCTCAGCATCTGCTTTGATCTCAGCCTGGGTGAAGTCTTTCAGAGCATCTCTTTTGTAGGCTCTCTTCCTGTTCCTTATCTTCAACCAATTCTATTCTATTTAACCTTCTGAAAGAGAATGAAGCATTCTCCATAGGGTCCTCCTTGTTATTTAGTTTCTTTAGGCCCATATATTGTAGTGTGGTTTTCTCTCTCACACAATTTATCCTGACCATGGGTTCCCCTCCCTTTATTCCTCCTAACTCCTCTCACTTACCCCCTCCCCCAGATTCACTACTCCTCTGTCTCTAAGAGAAAATTAAACAGATACAACAAAACAAGATTTAATAAGACAAGACAAAAGCACTCATATCAAGGCTGGATTAGGCAATCCAATAGGAGAAAAAGAGTCCTTTCATTAATGAAAATGCACACCAAGTGAAGGCAATATAGAGTACATTGTCATAAATTACCAATTGCCCTAACCAATACAAAGAGAGAAGTACAGAATTTCCTGAAGACTATTAGTCAACAAAAATTAAGCTAAAACAAATGTGTATTCTGGGACTACCAGGCAGTATATCCAAAGCTTTGTCTCATTTATTTTTACCACTCTGTAAATATAATAAACATTATAAGTATTTTATTTGGAGGATACATGATAGTATACAATATTTTTGCTCTCTAAATATTTTCATAATTATACATAATGGATAATTGAAAATGAACTCTTTGCCTAGAAGCATAATTTTTCCCAGTGCTAATATTTTTCTTGTTTTTATATTTAAATATTTAAAATGCATTATAGTAAAAACTAAAATTGACAAGATGACAGATAATTATGCAATACCTATACAACTTTTTCATGTTTTACATTTTCTATTATGTATTTAGATAGTGATCTTTTAGGAAAAGTTCCAATTTAAACAAAAGAGGGAAATTCATCAGATGAATAGGTATTTGTAGACTGTACCATTGTACAGTATTGAGTGAATTAGTAATAATTTGTTTGGAATACATAAAACACTGTACTATTTTACTAAAAAATGGATTAAGAAAGTGAAGAACGGATTATAGTAAAACAGCAGCTTTTGTACACATGGAGTCATTTGTACACATTTTGTATTTTCAAAATTCTCAAATCTTAGGAATCTTGTCCATTTTATTCACAATGTTTAGAACACCTTAGCCCTTCCCCGGCCCTTCAACACTTTTGGTTTGGCAATTTCTTCTAGCTTATATTTACATGTTCCGGCCATGTGTTGCTTTGAATAAGAATAGTCCCCATAAGCTCATATATTTGCATGCATATTCTCCTATTGATGAACTCTTTGGAAGGATTAGGAGGTGTGGTCTTGTTGGAGGAGCTGTGTCCCTAGGGTTGAGCTTTGAGGTTTCAAAGGGTGAAGCTTGGCTGGTGTTGCTTCTCCATCCTCTGACCTGCATATCAGAATGCAAAGCTCTCAGCTACTGTTCCAAAGCTATGCCCCCCACTATGATGATAATAGACTAATTCTCTGAAATTGTAAGCAAGACTGCAACTAAATATCTTCTTTTATTAGAGTCTTAGTCACGGTGTCTCTTCACATAAACAGAAAATTAATGGAGACCTTCCATGAGGGAAGCCATTTGCTGTACTCACCGCCATAGTAATAATCATGTTTCTAGTTAATTATGTATGCCATCATTTGTTTTTTTTTTTAAAGCTTCTACTAATTATGGATGCCATCATTGTTTAAAATAAAAAGCTTCTACTTTGATGCTTATTTCATGAAAATAGAGAAATCTACATGGTGACAAAAAGTGAGAGTTGCATGAATATTTGATGGAAAATATTTATCATTACATTCAATAATTTTTTTCCTTTTGAGATTATAATTATAACATTTTCCCCTCCCTCTCCTCCAAACCCTCTGTCCTCCTCTTTAAACTTAAGATTTTTTCACTAATTGTTATTAATGGATACATATACAGATACATATACATATACAGAACATTCATAGCAATTAAAATACAAAAAAACAAACCAAAACAAAAACAAGTGAAAAAAATTAAGTCAATGTTCATCATAATTTCAGTAAGATACTGTGTATTCCAAACTATGTACCCTCCAGAACTTACAATACATAGTTTTTAGCTAAGAGGAACATGCAAAATTAAGTAGTTCTATATCCAATTACCATCATATAAAAATCTTATGTCTTTATGCTGAAATTCATTGATTTAGGAAAATCATTTTGAAACAACCCATATCTTTGTAGAATCTCTGGTTTCAATATTTAGGATTTTTTTCAGAATTCTTTGTTTTCTTTTTTTTTTTAATTTTTTAAAATATTTTATTCAGAGATTATCCTGAATGTTAGCCCCTCAGTTACAAGTGAGGGGAATTCTTTTTTTTCTAATTATGCTTTGATAGTGTAATGCTTCCTGAATATATTATGCATAACTGTTATCACATCCATATCAAGCTAATGAGGTTTATAATAACTTCTAAGTTGGACATTTAGTTAAAAAATTTTATTTCTCTAGTGAACAAGTAAAATAATATTTCTTGAAAGATCAATCAAGTCTCTGTTAGTTTGACACTTGTACAAATTTAATTGAACATGCCTTCCCCAAATACACATACACACACGCACACACACACACACCAGAGAGAGAGAGAGAGAGAGAGAGAGAGAGAGAGAGAGACAAACAGACAGACAGACAGACAGAGACAGAGAGACTGAGACACTGAGAGAGACAGGGACAGAGAGACAGAGACAGAGACGAAGGCAGAGACAGAGAACTTTTAGTAAGATTTTAAATGATTACATTTGACCTGGGCTTATTTTTGATGACGCTGTCCCTTTATCCATCTTCAACCTTTAGCAACCTACCATTCTAATATCTACTGTCTGCTGCAAGTTGTCATTTTATTAATTGCTTCGTTTCACAAATATACTGAGAGTGAAATTTTATTTGTATTCCATTGAAGCTTTCATGAATATGCTACCATTCACTCCGTGTATATTTATTTCTATTCCCATTATCTAGGGAGTAAATCAGGAATGATTTACAAGATGACTAAAGACCCAGGCTTTGTTTGTTGTTATTGTGTTTGTTTCATTTTTTTGTGTTTGTTTTTTCACTTTCCACCAGTTTTCCTGCGATTATTGTTTGTGTACAGATTGATTGTCCTGACACTGTCTGGAAAGATGAGCATTTATTGACTTTGTGTTTAAAATCTCTGGGTTGTGCCACAGTAAGAAAAGTTATTTGATTGCTTTTACTATTAACTTCAAAATATATTGAAAATTTACACACCCCATTTGTTTTAGTTTATTTAAAATTGTTTGGTTGGTGTGAAAAGGCAGAAAAACCATTAGTAAACTGTTGTTTAAAGCTAAATTTCTGGAAATATCACAAGTCATCATAGCTCTAGACTGTGAAGTGCTCTGACAAGTGATGGTTTGGAAATGCTGTCTCCAATATATTATTTTTACTATAACCAACTATTACTTAAGAGATTGATGGCAATTAAAACTATTGGAAAACAGTTGTACATATTTGTTAACGTTGCTTTACAAAGATAAAAAATATAACAGAAATATTTTGACCTGATTTATGATAATGAAAGGAAATAACAGTTTCCTCTACAGACTTAAATTTTTTATTTTGTGTCAGAAAACATCAGTTGTATATTGCTGCTATAAGTGAAGTGTTTCCTTCTAGCTATATGTACAACACAGGGTTCACAATTGCTCTGACTGAATATGATATTAATGCATTTTTAATTTAAGTGAATAAATGAAAACTAATAGTAATCACTTAATTTTTCCATTAATAAAATATTAGGAATTTGCATTTTATACCAATCTACAGTAGACAAGAGAGATAAATTATCAAAATAAAATGTTCACTGATAATTTTAACATAAGAAAAATAGTTGGAATCTATTAACCTTTCCTTTGTTCATTATCTTTTACAGATTGAGCTAAAAAATTGTAGTGGATTGGGGTGTACAAAATTTTCTATCCAAGTCTATCTAATCTTTGCCTTTTTTATTTTCATTTTTAATTTAAGTTTAATTTTAATTGAAAAATTTGCAAACATGTTTATAAAAGGTTCATGAATACATCTTTAATGGATATGAGTTCCTCAATACACTGTTCTGCAGTGAGATCTTAAAAGCAATATTTTAACAATTTATAGATTAGAAACAGCTGCTATTAATACACATCCATATATGTTGCAATTGACCTTTGACCATACTTATTTTATCTTACTAAAATTCTATATGTTTTTGACAACAAATCCCTACTCCATTCATAACTCTGACAACTTTTACTGTATTTTCTTCTAACATAAATTAATTTTGATTGGAATTCTACATGTGAGTTGGACTATGTGGTGAGGTGTCTTTCTGTGCCTGGTTTGTTTCACTTAACATGGCAACTTCAAAGACATCTGTACTGTCATAATATGGTTACAAAGATACTGAATATAATTCTTTATATAAATGCATATAAATTATATAGTAATCTACTAATATACAGATAGATACTTAGGTTGATTATATATCTTGGTAGCTGGGAGTATAATAAATATGAGAAGGCAGATATTTATTATATGTATTGATTAAATTTGCATTGTCTATATATTCCACAGTACAATATATCTTAATAGTAGATTTATTAAAATATTTTTAGTATCTCACAAAATGTCAATATTGGCTGTAATAATTTACCTGCTTACTAGCAGCATTTAAATAATTTCTTTTATCCACATTTTCACCAAAATATTATTTCTTTTCATATTTGATAATAACTATTCCAACAAGCATAAATAATATATCAGTTTGATTTTGCATATCTGATTACCACTAATGTTCAGTATTTATTCTTACATTTGTTGGTCATTTATATGTCTCATTTTGACAAGTGTATACGCATATTTAACATACTTCAAACTATTTTTTTTTTCTATTGCTTCTGTGGCTTCTGGTACTGTGAGTTTTCTATATCTACACATTCTGCCACTATTCATTCAGTCAAAATGACTGAAAACAGTCAAAACAACATGTCTCTGCACTGAACATGTACAAATGTTTGTTTAGTATTATTCCCTAAGCATTGTAGGTGTCTTAGTTCCTTTTCTATTGCTGTGATAAAATACTTTGAGCAAGGGAATTTATAAAAGAAAGAAAGGGCTTACAGTTCCCGTGTTAGAGTCCATGATGTTGGAGCACAGGAATGGCAGCAGGAACATCTGAAACCATATATTTTGATTTATAGGTTGGACATGTCGAAAAAGGCACTTAGACTGGCAAGTCTTTTGAAGTCTCAAAGCTTGTTCCCAGTGAAATACCTCTTCAAATAAGGACATACCTACTAATCTCTCCAAAACTGGTGACCAGCTTTTCAAATATATGAGATTATACACGACACTTGCATCCCAACCACCATACTACATTACCTGGCCTTCACAAACGTTCATCCAGAACATATTATAAAAATTAATTTAGTTCAAATTTCAAATTTTTTTTAAAATTTCAATGCAATTTTAAAATCTCTTCATAGCCTCAAGGAAATCTCTTCAATGTAACCCCTTATAAAATCAAAATAAAGAATTAAAAAACATCTTTCTAATTTACAATGCCATAGGATATCCATTAGTATTCCCAAAGGGAGAAATGGGGACATGCACAGAAATACCTAACCAGAGTAAAACCAAAACACAGCAGGCTTGGTGGTATTCAAAATATCAAATGCCAGGACTCAGGAGCTAGAGACAAGAAGATTGTAAGGGAACTTTTATTCATCAACATGGCTCCTCTGGCATGAGATGATATCCAGAGACCTAGGTCTGTGTGATCTGGCTGGAATATAGGCATTCCGTTAGCACACACTTTCAATCTCTTTGTCTGGAATAAATATACTTAATGCCTCTGGCTGGAATTTAGTATATACCTTTAACCCAAAACAATGATATCTACTTGTAGGGCCAAAAAAATAAAGAATCAAAGAAAAAATTAACAGAATGAGTAAGAAATAGGATATGCCTAACTCTCAGGAGAACAGACAGTAAAGAGAAGCTGCTTAAGAGTAGGGGAGAGAGAGAGAGAGAGAGAGAGAGAGAGAGAGAGAGAGAGAGAGAGAGAGAGAGAGAGAGAGAGAGAGGAGAGAAAGAGAGAGAGAGCAAGCTGGTTTGTGGAGACCATACAGGATGGAGGATATAGGAATACAGGACAGGGCCTTTAAGTTCTTTTGAGTTTGTTGTAGGTAGTTTGGTGCAGTTCAGTTTCTGGAACTCAGAGGTAGTTTTTCAAGCAGAACCCGAGAGAAGCCAATTTGAATCAGGTAGCTTGGAGAGGAGTTTTGAGCCAGAACACCTGAATTAAAGCATCCAGCCAGAGCTCAGAAAGAACCAGAAAGGGTGAGTTTATTCAATGGTAAGTCTCTGAGGCTGAAAACAATCTAGGTCTTGCTAGTTTGCCTTCTAGCAAACTGAGGCAAAGAAGATGAAGCCTTTAATGTCCAGGCATACAGAAATTAGATTGTATGGAGGCTAGAAGCTTTCAGGCTTTTCAGTACTCTCTACCTAGTCCCTCTCTCTCTCTGTCTCTCTGTGTCTGTCTCTGTGTCTGTCTCTCTCTGTCTCTCTCTCTGTCTCTCTCTCTGTCTCTCTCTCTCTCTCTCTCTGCTCTCTCTCTCTCTCTCTCTCTCTCTGTGTGTGTGTGTGTGTGTGTGTGTGTGTGTGTGTCTCAGTCTCTCTCTCCCTCTGCACTGCTCTTAAGTAGCTTCTCTTTCCTGTCTCTTCTCATGAGAGTTGTGAGTATCCTATCTCTAGCTCAGTTAGAGTTTTTACACTTAATAATTCATGCAATTTTGAATCACATTCCAGTGTCTGTTAACACTGAAGGACAGATATATATATGTATAAAGAAAGTATAATATTAAGTTTTTTTTGCATAAGGATATTTATTTAACATTCACTTTTACTTTGGTTATATATTGTCATAAATTCAAATTTTAGTGAATATTTTAAAGATGTGTTTATTCAAATGTGTAGACATGTGAATAAATTAAATTCCATTATATTTGTTTGAAAATTAAAAGAAGAAGTTATGTGAGGTATTGAGCAATATCCCTAGCCTAGGCCTAGAGATATTTAAATAGAAATGATCGAGACTCAGCTCAAGCCCTCTTTTAGTAAAGCTTGGGTACAACTCTGATCTATCCCTATCTGAGGAAAAAAAAACATTTACAGAGGAGTGCCCAGTCAATGCCATTCATGGATGGGTTATGTTGGGAGTACCACACTAATCTTTAATATATGAGATTTCACATAAAAAAATAGAAAAGCACCTACCTTCTTTTTTTTCCCAAAACATAATTTTATTCTATTATACTATATATTATTCTACAAGCATAAACAAAAACCTCTTACCCTGCATAAGCCAGCAACATTTATTGCCTTTATATTCTTTAAGTATGTAATTCATGAATTAATAAAGTATTAAAAACATTTGTTTGCACATGATGAAACTATATAAAATAAACTTGAATTATTAAAAATGCCAATATATTGTTATTTGTTTAGTTATTTTATTCATTTAATTATTTCCAATCTTTTATATGAAAGGATTAATATTATGTTAAAAAAGGGTATGATTACATACATATATACTATGAAAATCTATTAAAGCAATATGATACATTTCCCAAATCTGAGAAAGTACATTTTTGCATAATGAACCTTAATATTGCATTAATTTTATTCAATTACTTCCCTTGGTTTAAAAATAATTAAGAAATGAAAAATGACACAGGAAAGGAAATTGAAATCAGCATGTCATATTTAAATTTAGATCTCACAGTGATAAATGTTGTAAAGGCAATCTGAAAATGTTTCCTATTTTTTTACATTTAATAATTCATGTACTTTTTTATCACATTCTAGTGTCTGTTAAGACAGATATAAATAAATAGAAAGAGAAATGAATATAATATTAAGAATTTTTGCACAAGGATACTTATTTAACATTCAGTTTTACTTTGATATGTACTGTTATTAGTTCAAAATTTATTCAATACTTGACTGTGTATTTTATAAGTGTGTTTATCAAATGTGTACACAGGTGAGTAGAATTAGAACTGCTGGATGTGTTTGAAAATTACAAGAAGAAATGATTTGAGGTACTAATATTACAAAATATATAGCAAACTGTTCACTTTTTAAGATAGGTGCTTGGTAAATTAGAGAGCATTATATTTTTTGATCAGTAAGAAGTGTAAGAATGTGTGTGTGTATGTGTGGGCTCTCTGAGTGTGTGGGGGTTCTGCTTCAGAATACTGAATTTTTACAGAATTTACCACTTAAAAGTTTATTCTGTTCAAAGTAATACAATATTCATATTAGAAGAGTTCTATTTGTTACTGATTTTGAGTTTAGACTTATATAAATAACTGCTTAGCATTGAGGAAAAAAAATATTTACCTATCCAGCTAATACAAAAATTCCCTTTCACAAAATTAAAAAAGGAAGGCATTAAATTACCATAGTGAAGCCACTGAAAATTTGCAAAGACAAAATAACATCTTCCCATTTTGTACAAGGGGCTGATACGTTAACAGCACACTTTGGGCATATTCTAAACTTCAATTACTCAAGAATAGCACAGAAGGGTAGCCACTATCATTATCCTGAAGTGTTAATTCAGCTAGCAGGAGGAATGTTGACTAAATGTTTTTCTCCAAAAAGAGCAGGCTTTTCCTGTTCTGGTCTCCAGGGATATATTTTACTAGTTGGATTTAAAAGGAAGTTTTAGAAGATAGAGACCCTTCAGTGTCACATGGGGACCAACGGATAAGTGCACTGTCTTCTTTTTTATTATCTTTCAGATACTTGACTCTTAAATACTTAAGAAAATATCATTCCTGTGTTTGAAAACTAGCTATGCGCCTGTCATTTAAAAGCTTTTTACGCATCTGTAAGTACAAAGGAATAATTTACATTAAACAGTTCTTAAAAACATATTTAAGAAAGGCAGAGAACAAAGTTCTTTCCTTTCTTAAATATCAGAATGAATCAAATGTTGTCATTTAATTTGTTAATATGCCTACCTAAACGAAATCTATCTCTCTGGTTTTAGATAATCTAAAGTGAGCTACCAGTTAGTCTGATAGTGGACTTTTGTGGGACCCTCCCTTTGTGAGTCTACAGATTAGTTGGCTTTGTGCTCACATCCAGAAGGCACAAGCCCCACATCATTCATCAGTCTCTGAAGCGGTTGCTCATACAGTAGAGGTGGGACTCCAATACCAAGTGGACAGCGAAGAACTCCTTGAGCCTTAGGTCAGAATCAGTACTAAGATTATTTTATTCCTAAATTTTCTGAGAAAAGCCAGGCAGAGAAACTGTCTAGATTTAAAGAATGGAAACACCATTTCCCTGTTTGTTGCAAAGAGCTGTGAAATCACCTAATAATAGGCATATACATACTAGAAAGTCGAAAAAACGACCTCACAAAGAACCCTACACAAAGAGACTGTTCAGTTCCAGAAGTTTCATAGTAGAGGAGATATTTGATGTTATATCATGTATGTCCCAGGTTTCTTAGCTTCCTTTACAGTAAGATTTAAAAAAATATCTTTTGCAGAATCATAAAACTTTTGAAGAGATGTGCATGTTATATTCTGAAACAGTAAATATGAAGATGAACCTCCTCACAACGTTTTCTCTATTCACAATAGTAATTTTAGAGACTACATGGTACAATTAATATTATTTCTAAGAAATGGATTGTAATAAATTAGTATTGTATAGCTGTGGAGATTGGTGAAATTATTTTGAGATCTATAATTAATGAAACATGATATATATTTGCACATATATACCCATATCTATATCTATAACTATATACATACTTCTATATATATATATACATAACATACATACATATGTGTAAAATATTTCTGAGATATCTGTTATAAAATCCCAGAGCAATGCACCTTTATTCTCCAAAGTTAAATATATGACAATTACTGTCCAACTTGGCAAACATGAAAAATGTTCATATTCCTTTTTCTGTCTAGTGATCTACTATTGATTATTTAAAGATGTTTTAATCAGTGTTCTATTGCCTAGAAGAGGCATCATGACAACTCTTACAAAAATAAAGATTTTATTTGGTGCTTTCTTATAGTTTCAGAGTTTTAGTTCATTGTCATCATGGCAAGAAGTATGATGGCAGACAGGTAGACATAGTAGCTGAGAGTTTTATACCCACATATGCAGGTAGCTAGAAAAGTCAGAGTTGCTAGGCCTGGTTTGGGCTTCTGAAAGTCCAAAGTTCATGTTCAGTGGCATACTTCCTCTTACAGTGCTACATCTACTCCAACAAAAATGCCACTCCCTAAGCATTTAAATATATGAGCCTATGTAGGCCATTTTTATTCAAGCCACCACAAATCATGATAAAATAATGACTCTTTTTGAGGTCCTTTCAGGTTTCAGTGTCATACAATATTATTTTTCTATGTATTTTGTAAAAAATATTCACTATTAAATAAAAATTAGCTGTAAAATGTCATATAAATATTTGTATTGTGATATATATATATATATATATATATATATATATATATATATATATATATATATACACACACACACATATATATAGTTTGTGGTTTGACTAATCCAACAATGAATGTCTTCAGATAAAAAAGCCAAGTATCTGATAGTTTTTCAGGCTATAATTCTGCACCTGGAGGAATTTTAATACAGCAACATGGCTGCTTTGGCAAGGGAACACATCTAAGACCATCTAGGTCTATATGATCCAGCTACCATTCAGTCTCTGCTTGGAATACAGACACACACTTAGTACATACACTTAATCCCAATGATGGTAAAGCTAGTTTTTACACGGAAGCACCCATGTTTGATAGTGACATCAAATTGAGAGACAGACAAGTGATGAATCAGAGAAAGATTTGACAGAATGAGTGAGAGATAGGATACACCCAACTCTCAGAGGAACAGACAGGAAAGAGAATCCACTTAAGAGCAGAGCAATAGAGTACAGAGAATAGGGAGAAAGACAACAGAGAAGATAGTACAGTAGAGTACAGTAGACAGTTCAGTAGAGAAGTCAGTACAGTAGAGTTCAGTATAGTACAGGACAGGTTGGTGTGGTTCAGATGAGTGCAGTTAAGTATTGTTGTATTCCTGCCGTTTGGTGCAGTTCAGGTTGTGGAGTTCAGAAGCAGAGCAATTCAGGAGAAGGTGAGAGAATCCAGTTTGAATCAGGCAGCTTCGAGAGGACTTTTGAGCCAGGACAGCTAGAGCTCAACCAGTTTGGCTAGAAGGGGTGAGCTTATTCAGCTGTTAGCCTCCAAGATGATCATTACATTTGATGAATAAAAGATATTTTACAGTCTAGATGTCTCCACTGGTCTTTAGTCTATCTTTGAATCTTCTAAGAGTGTGTTCTAAAGCCAATTGAAGAATGCTTCAATAGCAGAATAGATGAATTTGCAAGCAAGAGTGAGAACAAGCAGGAGAATTGCAAAAGTTTTCTTCTTTTACATAATTTTACATAGGTTGCTCCCAGAATGGGTAATCCAGGTTAGGGTGGATCTTCTGATCTCAAATGGTTCATTCAAGAAAATCCAACACAGGTGTGCCCAGATGCTTGCATTTTATTTGAATGTCTATGTTGTCACATGAACAATAAAGATTAGCCATTACAGAAAGACCTTGACCACTGAGCCATCTCTCCAGTCCAGAAGGATCAGTTTATTTTTGTTGAGACTGGGTGTCATTGTCTTGCAGATATGTAAGGAACTAGTAGTAACTATTTTGCCTCATCCTTTTCAAAGTTTGGATTAGAGGCATCCACAATCAGCCCCAGCCTCAAATGATAATGGGATAAACATGCCATGAGGCTGATGAGCTCATTTGGCCATAGTCTGCTAAAAATAAATATAACCTGAGAACCAAATAAAGATTACTGGAGATTGGGTTAGATAAATCAAGAAGTGTGGGTTTACAAGTGTGGACAAAAGGAATAAGGGAAAGGAACAATAAACTTTGTGTGAGAGTTGCATAAGAATAGGACATTCTCCACAGTTGAGTGGAGCGTGGGGTCTGACTTTCACACGAACTCTGGTCCCTCATATTTGACCACATCCCCTGGATGGGGAGACATGGTGGCACTCAGAGGAAGGATAGCAGGCTACCAAGAAGAGACTTAATACCCTATGAGCATATACAGGGGGAGGAAGTCCCTCTTAGTCACAGTCATAGGGGAGTGAAGTAAGGGGAAAATGGGAGGGAAGGAGGGAGGAATGGGAGGATACAAGGGATGGGGTAACCATTGAGATGTAATATGAATAAATTAATAAAATATAAAAAAGGAAAACACATTACTTTGTACATTTACTTAAAATTAATTAATTATAAAATATAAATAATCAAAAGCATTACTTAAATATTGTGATAACAGGTAAGTTCACAATTGTTCACAGAGTCTTTGGTGCTCAAATGTTATAGAGAGTTTTGGTTGACTGATCAGGCAGCTAACTGTCTGTGTCAATTGTTTTTTCATTTTGGAAGCTGCTAATGTGCACCTCTTGTTACTCAGCTAATTAAATTATATTCCTTTTCAGGTTTCTGATGAGGTTAAAGACCCGATCATTTAGTTTTACAATTAAGCATAGCTGTTTAGGGGCTAAGTTATGCTTTGGTCTAGATAGATGTTTTAAGTTGATAGTGATGAGATATGATAGATATTGATTTACATTCAGAACTTTAGACTCATCAAGATAGGAAAGATATTTTCTTCAAGGTTGCCAAATACAAATAGCCAAAACACTATGAATGTAACATTTTTTTTGTAATTCCTGATTGTGTATTGGTTCTTTTTGTTGTATGTAGTTTATTGTATTTATGTGTTAAAAAAAACTGTAAAAAATTTTAGTGCAATTAAAAAAAAACAATGTTATGAGTCTCCCTACTCTTTGTTCCTATCTTTATAAGGTGAAAAACATAATCTGCCTTTTAATATTGGTTACTTTGACTGCCTCCATTATTAAAAGTCTATTTGTTACATATATTCAATTAATATATTAAAAATTATATAGATGTTCCAATTACATACACATACAAAACAAAATGAATAAAAACACAAAATAGAACACCATAAAAAACTAGCAAAAGTTCATCAAGACAGTAAAAATGCCCAAACAAACAACACGAGACAAAAATTCTACAATGGTACAATGGAGTTTATTTTTGTTTTTTAATAAAAATCTTTTTATTAATTCATTTATTTATTTATTTTACATCCCAGTAGATACTTTCCTTCCCTCCTCTCTTCCTTGTCCCTCCCTCTCACCTCCTTTTCCTGTCCTTATCCTGCCTCCCTTACTTCTCAGAAGAATGGAGACCTCCCATGGATATAAACCTGCCAAATCAAGTAGGACTAGGTGCATTTCTTCTATGGAGGGTAGACAAGCCATCCAGTTAGGGGAAAGGCAGGAAACAGAGTGAGAGACAGCCCCTGGTCCAGCTGTTAGAGGTTCCATCTGAAGACCGACCTGTACACATGTTACATATCTTTTGAAAGTTAAATCTGTCCATCCCATGGATACTCTCTGGTTGATTGTTAAGTCTCTGTGAGCCCCTGTGGGAGTTAGTTGGTTTCATAGGTTTTCTTGTGGTGTCCTTGGTATCTCTGGCTCTTTCAATCCTTCCTTCCCTTATGTAGTACACTGGGGACAGGCAAATTCATTTTCTGTTTGCCATCTATTGTTGGGCATAGAGATAACCATTATTCTCCATATCCAATAAGACTATGTTGGAGGAAATGAGTTTCTCTGTTTCAAGGGGATGTCAGTTGCAAGATAGCTTGTAAGTTAGGGAAGGGTGCTCAGGTCCACTTTAAACTCTTAGTTGGGACTCTGGTTTGAGCGTGTGCATACTGCCACAGTTTCTGTGAGATCAGATGTGATGGTCCTGTGGTATTTGGAAGAAACGATTTCCTTGCTGTCTTCTCCTCTTCCTCCTAGAATTTTTCTGCCTCTTAGTCCACATAATTCCGTGATCGAAAAGAAAAGGTTTTTTGTTTGTTTGTTTTGTTCATATTCTTTTTGTTTTATTTTGATTTTATTACATTCTCTTGGTTTGGAAATTTCATTTTCCTGTCAGCTAATTTTGATTAACAGCATTTCATGAACATTTTTTTACTATTTACACAAACTTCCTTCCTTAGCAAATATTTATGTCTGTAACTCATTTTGCTTGAGTTATTTTCTTTAATTATTAAGCTATAGTGTTTATGATGGAATTTAATACAAGTCCTTTATCATAAATGTAATGAAAATGTTTTCTTTGATTTTCTACTTCAGTTTTAGTTTCTTGGGAATATGACTTGAATCATGGATGAATGGGCATGTGTAGAAAGGCAATTTATCTGTAATTTTATTTGGTAACTTTGTTTATCTTAAGGTATTTTTACTAATCAATCATTGCCTAACTCAACATTACAAACATTTATTTCTGTTTTATCATGTGTTTATGGGTTTTTTTTCTAATTATGGGTGAAATCTATTTTTTGTCCTAAACTTAGTGCATGCTATCAAGAATCTTTCTGAAAATACTGTTTGTATATACACATGTATCATTGCATTAGTACTGTTTATTATAAATAAGAATCTTGATATTGTTATAAAGGGTCCATAAACTACACATATACATACACATATAATGGTTTTTAGATTCTCAGTTTGTCTAACTGGTGCTATACTACTTGACTTTTTTCAGGTTTTGAAATTTAGTTTAATATTTTCAATAAGAAATGTGAGACTTCCAACTCTGCCCTTCTATTTTAACATCAGCCTTAATAATCAGGTTCTTTTTGAAAAGCCATGTAAATTTTAGATTCCCTTCATTGATAAGAAACATATTGCTATCTTAGTATAATTAGGAATTCCTTTATACATGGAAATGGAATTTCATTACAATTTATTTGGGATTTTATTAACTGTTCTGAATATTTTTGTACATATTTAATATTTCTATGTCTAATGAATTGACAGTATCCTAACTTTAATATTTCACCTACCATGTACATAAGTAAGTCCTTTACTCCACTTTAAATCTATTTTTAATGCATAGAACCACTGCTGATATTTGAAGTTTTGATTCTGAATTATAAATTGACAAATTACAGCTTTATGTATTTATGGAACACAGTTTCAATATTTGTTAAACTAATATGCCTGCACTTCAGGTATTTATTATTTTTGTATTAAGAACATTTGGAATAGTCTGAACAATTCTGAGATATACATTAATATTTGCTGTAGTCCCAGAATATTTTATGCTAAAAGTGATCAGGAACAGTTTATAAATGCCATGTTTTTTACATTCTTGTTGTGTCTTGCATATGTTATCAGTTCTTTCTTTGATTTAATTATGACTTTTGTATAGTCCTTAAGAAGTTTGGTACAGATATAAAGGTTTATGCAAGTGGGAATATTTAAAAACAGCTTTCAGCCTTTCAATGTTATAATGTAACAACAGTCACTGTTGGACTAAAGGAAATTTCCTTATACTTATTTTTAAACTTTTTATAGTAGTAGAAGATTAAATACTGGATATTATTCTGCATTCATGTAAATGATAATTTATATTCTACTCTTATAGTTTATAATATATTTAAAATATTTACTTCTTTTTTTTAATGTTTGTTTATTTATTACATATACAGTGTTTCACCTGCATGTACACCTGAATGCCAGAAGAGGGCAGAGGATATCAGTACAGATGGTTGTGAGCCTCCATGTGGGTGTTGGGGGTTGAACTCAGGACCTCTGGAAGAGCAGCCAGTGCTCTTAACCTCTGAGCCATCTCTCCAGCCCAAAATATTTACTTCTAAATGTGTCTACTTCAATGTTTATGGGAATGTTCTATTTAAATATCTATGCAATATATTAATCTATAAGAGCTCATATTATTTATGTTTAATTGATTTATATAATTTGAAATTGGCACATAGTATATAATAGTGTTTTTTTACTTCAATTTCTGTAATTAAAGTTATTTATGTATTTATATATTTTTATATTCATTTATGCTGTTCCAGGGTCTAAACCCATATCCTCATCCATGTTAGTTAGATGTTCTGACACTGATCTATAGCCTCAGCATATTTTTGATTTTTATTTTAAACCTCCAAAAAGTTACTCATGCCACTCTTGTTTTCCTGCTGTATTTTAGCTACACCTTCAAGTGCTAAGAATACAGGCCCGTACCACCAGCCTCACTCAACTTCCTGCTAAGTTTAACAGAATTTTCACCAGTTTTGTTTACAGTTTTAATAATGTTTAATTTCCACCAAATTTTTAGATTGTCTGTATTTCTGATTATTTTTTCATTTAATTTTAATTGAAATAGAATTATATCACTTTTTCCAGCTTTCCAATCCCTCCTAGCTCTTTCCCTTGAATCCCTTCTGCATGCCTTCCCTGACTCTCACGTAGCTTCTTCATCTTTTGCCATTACACTCTTCCCTTTGTTCCCATTGAGTTAGAGGATGAAAGGGTGTATTGTTGGTTGGACACTACAATCTATAAAAGACAAATATTATATTTTCCCATTTTCTGTTGCTACTAATACAGTTCTACATATCAAGCATGTCAAAATGAAAGCTTTATTTTAGCTTAGATTCCTAGGCAGGCTTCTTGCTGGCAGATTCTTGAAGTAGATTAGGGTTTCATAGCAAGAGACAGTGTGTGTGTGTGTGTGTGTGTGTGTGTGTGTGTGTGTGTGTGTGTGTGTGTGTGTGTGCACTTTCATCTGTGCATGTGTGTATGTATATTTCTGGTTTATTTCCCATGTCTTAAAAATCCATGAGGATTTGCCTTACTCTAATTCTTGCTATTTGACAAAAACTGTGCCTGTAGGTGCCATGGTCAGATTAACTGTGTAGCCCATTAGTATCCTGGAAGAGGGATTTAATTTCAACACAGGAAGCCTTTCAAGACCCTCTCAAAGGCAACTAAAAGAATATCAGGTATCTATGAATTTTCTGTTATGTACTGATTTAACTACATTTCACTAAATAGTTGCATTTTAACTTTATTTTAAAAAATTAAGCTCAGTTTGTTTTCTGTTATCTCTGGTGTTTTCTTATTTTATTGATTCATACTCAGGAATTCGTTGATTTCATTCTACTTATTTGTGAAAAAATCACTAGTTCTGTATCTGGAGACTTTATGACACTGTTTAGAGATCACATTTTGTATTATTTAACCCTATTATCAATGCTCATCGATTCCCTACAAGACTTGATAGTTTAACATTGTATTATAAAATCCCATTAACCATCTGAATTATCTTTGAATTAACTCTAGGTTTTTGTTTTAGCTTCTCTAGTCACAGTTACTCTGATTTAGCATTCCCACTACTTTTTCTGACAAGTGATTTTTTTCATGAACAATTATCTTTGTTGTTTTTGTTTATACCTTTACCTATTTGTATGCAACATGTTTCTCATCCAATAAGAATATGCCTGGTGCTTTTAATATTAGTGTGGCCATCTTTGCTTTTAATAATATTACAGGAGATTTTATTATTATTTATATAGTTTAATTACATCTCTTTTTTATTTAGTGTGCATTCCTCTAATCAGTTTTAGTTTCACTAAGTGGATATTTTCCTATGTAATATTATAATTAATTATTTTTGGTAGCATTTTGACTTCTATAATTTGTGGTTGCTATATGATTTTCCATTTATATTCTAGTTTATTACAATGTACTTATAGTTTATACTAAGTGAATTCTAATGAGGTAGTAAATGTTATACATGCCTCTATCCCCTTCTTATTCTATTATTATTTTAGCATATATATTATTACATTTACAAATAAGTCCATTAGTAGCTTCTTTTTGATGTTAGACATTTCATTTTGTAAACTTCAGGTAATTTTGTTAAAATATAGATAATATGCGCCAGTATAGACATTTCAGGTGAAAATTTAGTTATTTATATTGTTGTCCATTAGAACCATCCTAAACTTCTACACCTTCTGTATTGCCTAACAGCACATATTAAAATGTTTTACTAATAAATTTTAGTGAGCATACAATGTAATGTGCTTCATCATGACAGTTTCAAACATATATCATCACACACGTATACATATATATATATATCATTACATATATATATATAGTTGTACATCTCATGATATATACACACTTACATGTATATATTCGTGTGCGTATTTATCATTGTGTTTATTTGTTTTATCCTTTGCAAATAGCCTCTCTCCAAAAGCTCTTTAACATACTTTCTGGTTCCCATCCTTTCCACAAATTGCCCCTCCTCATTCCTTTATGTCATAAATTTGTTTCTCCTGTTTATCTTTCTTTAGAGCCCTTTTCTCTCTTCCCACAGTTTCTTTCTATGTCTTAGTAGTTTCGTCCCAATAACAGTTTGAGATGTTTGTATCTCTTACATTAAGACAAGCAAAGGTAATTCAAGTTCATATTTATAATGATTCTTGCTTTAAACTTATTATTTTCCATTTATACATCTCTGTCTTTCCTTCTGAATTTAAAGTCACCATCTTGTATCATTTCCTTTCTTCCAAATGTATTGATTTTCCATTATTTGAAGTAAAATATATCTATCTACATGTTATCAGGCCAACATTATAACCTATGTGTTATGAGCAATATGATGTCAGAGATCTCATAATGACGTTAGCATCCTTTTGCTAGGGGTTTTTGTTTTCTCACATACATTTGAATTTCTGTGTATTCATGCTTTTCCTTGAAGGCTATCTTCTATGCTTCTTCCAAGGTAAGTCTTATTGTAATGAATTAAACCTCCTTCTGTAAGTGTTTTATACTTACTGGTATTTTTCATTTACAAAATTATATATAATTACATTTCTTTTTTCCTCTCTTCACACTAATCCTTTGAACACACATCTTCCCACTCTCCTTCAAATTCACAATGTCGTCTTATTTTAACAAGGCTATTGTTTTTTAACAATGCATTTTAACAATGCTATTGCATGCATATATGTATATACATATATTCCTTGATATAACCTGTTCAGTCCAAATAATGTTTCTTGTATATGTATGATTAGGGCTGACTATTTGTTATTGAACAACAAGTAAGAAGACCACTTCCACTCTCATCTTTCCTTAATTGTATATAGTTTTTGCTTTGTTTTGTTTTGCATAGGGTTGAGGTTTCTTGTGCTTTTCCCTGTGCAGTTTGGCACGTTCATTGGTGTCATCCTTGTTCAGCTCATGTTTGGGCAGCGGTCTTTGGGACACTTTGTGGGTGGAGCTTTTGATATTATTAGGTAATATAACTCACAGCAGATTCCCTAATCCTCTGGCTTTTGGAATCTTTCTTCCTGCTGCTTATCCCTGAGCCTTCGATGCGGAGCTTATTTTGTAGATGTATCTCTTAAGACTGAGGTAAAAAAAAACTAGTTGTGGCTTCTGTAGAGGTCTATTTTTGTTTTGTTTTATTTTTGTTTGTTTGTTTTGTTTTTCAGGACAATGTTTGCCTGTGTAGCTTTGGCTGTCCTGGACTGGCTTTGTAGACCAGGCTAGCCTCAAATTCACAGAAGCCTGCCTCTGCCTCCCAAGTGCTGGCATTAAAATCGTGTGCCACCATGTCCAGCTTGTCTTTATATGGCAATTTTCTTGATGAGGCATCTGTAGAAAAAGGACGAATGTTTATAGATTATTGTAAGAAATCACACTTGTTTAGTAAATTAGAGGTTGTAGATTCGTCGCCAACCCTTTGCTTAGGTACAACAGTCTCTCTGTATCTGCACTTCTTCATACGAAATGAGGACCAGGTAGCTCTTAAAATTTGTACCTGTTTATTGTAGGTGATGAATTATACTCTCTTTGTTTTTCCAGATTTCTATTTCCCCTCTAAAATGTTAATTTAATTTTTGTGTCGTGGGTGTGCTGTATGTAGTTTTGTGTAGCATATGCTTGAAGGTGTTAGCATAGATCAGCAGAGGGATATGGATGACCTCTACCTGAAGTGACAAGTGGTTCAAAAGCACTGCAATTCATGCTGAGGATTAAACTCAGGTATCCTGCAAGAACAGCAAATGCATTTAACTGCTGAGCCATTCTCCAGTCCTCATTTTTATCTCATCTGTCTTTTTTTTTTTTATTAAGTGACACTCTGATATGAATTGATGTTTGGATATTATTTCCCAAAAACTGATGTTGGATTGATTTCCTACATAGAAATGTAGGGCTTTGGGGGGTGGGGGATAATGGAATCATGGAAGCGCTGAATTTCTGTCAATATGCTATTCCCCTGTGTGTTCCCATCTGATTGGGTGATAAGAAGGTAAGAACTCATTGAAACAAGTACAACAACAGATGCAACCCTAGCAGAACAACCCCAGCGCCACTATGTTCTAATGCCATGATATTTTATTTTTGTCTCTAAGAAGGGGTAAATGCAATGAATAGAGCCATCCATGAAGTAAAATTATAACACAAAATTATCCTTTTCTTTTTTCCTTTGAGTTGTTTTCCTCAGATATTTCATTGCAATGACAGAAAATTTACTAACACAGTGTGTATTTCTGCAGTTTTCTATTCAATATTAATTGAGCATATGGTTTATCATTTAGTACTTTTCATTAATTTAAAGAACAATCCAATAATTTATCCAGTAGGTTTTTTTTTTCCTTTTATCACTGTCTTCTGGAACTCATCTAGGTATGTCAATAAACTAAATAGCTGCAGAATTTTTTAGTAACTATTTTCCTCTCATTTTAAAATTTGTTATTTGATTCATGATAATTATGAATTAACTTCAGGTTTACAAATTTGCCAGGAGTTTCTTGCTGTACAGCTTATTCAACTTTGTCTTCACACATTTCTGTTACTGTTACCACACATCGTTGTATAATATCTTGAGACTGCTGTGTCCTGAACCAAGGAAAACCTGCTCAGAGAGGGATAAAAGGGTTTTGTGCACACAGATAAACACTGGAGAAGCCAGGAAAGTTAAACACCCAACCAACCTCTTCAGTGGAATGAAGTGTGTAGCTGCTTTTCCGGAAATGCCAAGAGCAATGTAGTTTTGCAACCAGGTGATCCTTTGCTGTATGTTGAGGCAGACTGTGTCCATATCTCCCAGAATTCACTTATCTAGAACCTCTCCTCCTAATTCTTGAATATTGCTTTTAACCATGAAGCTCATTCTTATGAATGATGTCACTTGTTCTTTACAATAGCCGAAGTGACTTCTATTTTAACTTAGGACCAGGCAGTTCTGACACCCTCAGTCAAGTTCTATAGACCCTAAATCATGGGGCACTATCTCTTAGTCAACAGTACTCCTTGTGAAAGAAACCAGATGTGCTTTTTAAATATTCTCAATGTAAATATGTCTCAAATGGTTGTGCACTGTGGACTGAGTTAACTGTTTTCCAAAATTGTGCTGTGCATAAATATGGCTAAAGTAAAATAACCTGGGTTGGACTCCAGAAGTCTTGGTCTTGTCCCATTACAGTAAAATCATGATGAATCAAGGTATATTCTTACCTCACCCTGATTTTATTCTTCTCCCTGCCTGCTGTAAAACCTGTAGGTGAATCATCGCAGCTGCTGAGAAGCCTGAGACAGTAGCTCCTCTGTCCATAGGAAATGTTACCAGTTGAAGAAGAGTACAATTTGATGGAGCAGCTTAAGCACTTTTCACTTCTAGAAATGAGAAATAATTCAAAGATTCTGAGTTAATATACCGCAATTACCTTTCAAGACTTTTCAGCATTCATGTTAGTTGGACATGGACAATCAAGATTCCATCCACTCTGGGAAGTATTCTTGACTCTTAGTCTAAAATTTGTTCAGACCCTTAGAGCATTTGTTCCCTTTGCTGTCTGTCTCTAGGGAATTTAGCCTAATTGCTTGTGACTGTGTTTAGTCTCATTGGACTGGATGAGGCTACAGAAATCTTGACTCCCATGCTTCTTTGTCATCTTTGTTCAGACTTCAGAAGAACAGGTCTAGTGATGTCTTTTTCTTAGTTTATTTTGTTGTTCAATTTCAGATTTTCTCCTTTTTCCTTTTTATAGTTTATTATTATTATTTCTTTTGAAAGAGATATAAACTTTATACTTAACTTGTTTTCATCAATTTATAAAAAATAAAATGGTGTTTTATGATTTTTGCCCAATAAAGTGATTATCTACTACTGTGACCTTAAGTCAAAACAGCATTATAAGCTCTTTTGTTCTTCAGCATAGCCCAACTAAAGACTCTCCTCTCAACACTCCTGCCAGGACTCCCCCCATAGTCCCCTGTCCCACAGGTCCACTCTTCCTCCCTTTATCTTTAGAAAAGAGCCAACCTCCCAGGAATATCACACACTGTATAACAAGTTACAATAAGACTAGGAACAAAACTTCATATGAAGGCTGGACAAGGCAATTAAGTAGGAGAGAAAGAGTGCCAAGAACAGGCAAAAGAGTAGCAATACTCTGTACACCCATTGTTAGGACTTCCACAAGAACAAGCTATATATCTACAATGTACCTGCAGAGGATATAATGCAGACCCATGCAGCCTCTGTGATTGCCACTTTAATCTCCGTGAGCCGCTATGAGCCCGGCTTAGCTGATTCTGTGAGATGTGTTCTCATGATTTTCTCAATTCTTCTCGCTCCTACTATCCTTCCTATCTCTCTTTGACAGGGTTCCCAGGGTTCCCCCTACTGTTTCACTGTGGTAGAAAGATGAATTATTCTTTCTATATTATCCATATAGTAAATTATTAAGGCAGTAGTTTTCTTTAACCAGTTAGTTTCCCAATGACTGACACAGAGAAACTTATTTATTTTTAAGCTGTAAACTGTACGCTGAACAGACTCTGAGCTACTCTAATCCTAGTACCTTTAAAACCCACATAAAAACTCTCTCATTTTCCAATTTGATGTCTCCTGAGATGGCTTTTGCTCCATCAGTCTGTTCCTACAGCCACGTGGTCCAGCCATTTTGCCTTACAATGACTTCTCTCTCTCTCTCTCTCTCTCTCTCTCTCTCTCTCTCTCTCTCTCTCTCTCTCTCTCTCTCCTCCCCTCCCTCCCTCCCTCCACTTCTTGGCTCTGCTGCTTTCTCCTCTCTCAAACCCAATCCCAGGTACCTAAAACTCCACCTCCATCTCTTCTACCTAGCCATAGGCTTCAGTATCTTAATTTAGCCAACCAGGAACAATTGGGTAACATTCTTTATCATCACGTGGTTACATGAGGTAGCTCAACATTTATTTATTTATTTATTTATTTATTTATTTATTTATTTATTTATTTATTTGGTTTTTCGAGACAGGGTTTCTCTGTGTAGCCTTGGCCATCATGGACTCGCTTTGTAGACCAGGCTGGCCTCGAACTCACAGCGATCCGCCTGCCTCTGCCTCCCGAGTGCTGGGATTAAAGGGGTGCGCCACCACGCCCGGTTTAGCTCAACATTTATAACATGCCCACCCTAGGGCAGTAAACAGATCTCAAGGCAATAAAATTATCATTTGAAAACACAGATGGAACTTTCTCCAAGGAGGAAACCCACATTTGGCTGTGGGTTTCTGCAACTGCTTCCATCAGTTGCTGCATGGAGCCTTTCTGATACTGAGCTAAGCACTGCTCGATGAATACAGCAGAATACTATTAGGAATCTTTTCATTGACGTTTTTCCCTAGTCATGGTTGATTCTGATCTAGGTTTCCAGGCTTCCCAGGCTGCAGTTCCTGGGCATCCAGTCAGTATCAGGCAAGCGATTCCTCTCATGGAGAGGACCTCAGGTCGGACCAGTTATTGCTAGGCCACTTCCTGTGTCACCATTACCCCAGAATCTCTTGCAAGCATGACAAATGGTGGGCAAAGCGTTTCATAGCTGGATTAGCGTCCCAGTTCCAGGAAAGAAGCCTTCCCTGGTTACAGAAGATTGCTAGTTGAAGCTGCATATCCCCATACGAAGAGTCTTTGTTAAGGTCACTCTCATAGATTCCAGGGAGTCTCCACGGCACTAGGTTTCCAAGTCACTTCCAAAATGCCCCAATTCCTGTGTCCTCTTACTTCATACTTGCCTGTTTGCTCCCATTGCTACCTGTCCACAGTCTAGCCACAAAATCTATTCTGTTTCTTTTTCCTAGGGCTCTCCATGCAACTCCGCTTGAACTCTTCTTGTTATTTTGACTCTCTGGGCCTGTGGATTGTACTCTCATTATCCTTAACAGTTCATATTCACTCATAAGTGAGTCCATGTTATATTTCCTTCTGGGCCTAGATTACACCACTCTGGAGAATTATTTTTCTTGTTCCCATCCATTTATCTGCAAATTTCTTAATGCCGTTTTTTAAACAGCTGAATAGTAACCCAATATGCAAATGTCCCTCATTTTCTTTATACATGTTTTGGCTGAGGGACATCTTGGTTGTTTGCAGTTTCTGGCTATTATGAACATAGTTGAGCAAGTGTCTTTGTGGTAGGATAGAGCATCATTTGGATGTATGCACACGAGTTTTATATCTGGGTCTTGAGGTAAATCAATTTCTAGTTTTCTGAGAAATGCCCTATTGATTTTTACAGTGGCTATAAAAGTTTGTACTTCCACCAGCCATAGAGTTCCCTTTGCTCTACATATTTGCCACTATGTGCTGTCACTTGTGTTTTTGATCTTAGCCATTCTGACATGTATAAGATGGAATCTCAAAGTAGTTTTGACTTGCATGTCCTTGATGCCTAAGGATGTCGAACATAATGTATTTCCCAGCTATTTTAGGTTCCTCTGTTAAGAATTCTGTTTTTACATCTGTAACCTATTTTTCATTTGAATTGTTGATGTCTAGTTTCTTTGGTCCTTTATGTATTTCAGATATTAGCCCTCTGTCAGAGGTGGAGTTGGTTAAAATTTTATCCCATTTAGTAGGCTTACATTTTTTTCTATTGTTGATGTCTCTTTGCCTTAGAGTAGCTTTTCAGTTTCATGATGTTCCATTTATTAACTGTTGACCTTAGTGCCCGATCTATTGGTTTTCTGCTTAGGAACATGTCACCTGTGCTATGAGTTCAAGGATATTCCCTGCTTTCTGTTATATCAAGTTCAGTCTATCTGATTTTATGTTGAAGTCGTTATCCACTGGGAGTTGAGTTTTGTTCAGGATGGTAGATCTGGATCTATATGCATGCTTCTACATGCAGACATCCAGATACATCAGCATTATTTGTTTAAGACGCTTTCTTTTTCCAATTGTGCTTTCTGTATTTTTTACCAAACTAAAGGTGTTCGTAAGTTTGTGGATTTACATCTGTGCTTTTTGAAGTTTTCTCATGCTCATGGATCAGTAGGATTAACATAGAATAAATGGCCATCTTACCAAAAGCAATCTACAGATCATTGCAATCCCCATCATATTTCCAACACAATTCTACACAAATATTGAAAGGACAATAGTTAGATTCACGTGGAAAAAAAAACTAAAACAAAAATGATAAAATCCCAGAATAGCTAAACGATCCTCCACAAAAAACAAACAAGCAAAACACTTCCAGAGTTATCACCATCTCTGATTTTAAGCTGTACCATAGAGCAATAGTAGTAAAAATGACAAAGCATTGTATTCTTTTTATGTTGCATATATTTTTGTTTAAAAATCTAAATATCTTTCATTGCATTTTCACAACTACTTATATCATCATATTTGTCCTATGTGTGTTTTATGAGTGTGATTTTGTTCATCTGTGTGCATAAATCTGTGGGTGCACATGTATGCATGAGTGTTCATTTGTATATGGTGGCTAAAAGGTCAAATCAGTTTCATCCTCTATTGCTCTCCACCTTATGTTCAGGATCTGTCACTGAACTAGCTGATTATATCTGGGTAACCTTACCTTTCCAGAAGTCTTGAGGGATCTTCTGTGTCTGATCCCCAGCACAGGGATTACACTTTTAATGGGTTTCTACATTGGTGCTAGGCTTCAAACTCCGATCATCATTCCAATTGCCAGTACTTTACCTGCCGAACTATCTTCCCAGACTCCTGGTTGTCATTTTGTTGCTGATAGGACATATCCTGAAACAACTCTCTGTACTTAGTTTAATTTCACTCTTCAGATTTTGATGATAGGACTATTACTCATGCTTTTGCTTGTGTATATCTTCAGGACTTTGTCTAGCCTGCTGTGTGCTGTATAAGAAAAGGCAATCTATCCTGCTGATAGTATCCTAGAACCTAGCTTTCAGTGTATGAAACAGATAAGGATATGAGATATACCCCTATCTGCCATACCTCAGAAGAAAATTAGAACTAAACCTTGAATTTTGTGAAGAAAAGCCTTATTTTCCTCACAGCGTCTACTCAAAATAGAGTTTCCACCATGCTGTTCTGAAGAAGAGGGTTGAAATGTCTATGGCTTACGTGTTGTGGAGTCACACTGTTCTTATTGAAATTTAATAGAAATTTTAAATGGATGTTTTTCTCATTTCCTATATGTCATAAAATTTTCAATTGCTTTATTTTATTTCAACCCTCACCAGTAATATTTTTTATTTTAGCTAAGAGCTCTACCATGCTCCAACACTGAGATTCTGAAAGCCCCAATATTTCTCTTTGCTTATGTAATAGAAAACCAATAAAACATTTAATAGTGTCTATACTATCATTATGTATTTTTTGTATACATTCCAAAATAAATTTGCTGGTTTTTACCTAATATTATTAATATTATTAGTTGATGTGTTTCTCTGCTTATTTTCTTCTGCTAGGTAACTGCGAACAAATTAATAAGGGAACATTGCCAATTTTCTGATTCTACCATTTAATCCACAGTGTTCACTTAAATTTTGTAAATACTTATTGAATTAAAAATCTTTTTAAGACACTTGGTGTTTTATGCAATAATTTAATTTTACCTTGACTTTATTTTTTGTGTTTAAGTTTTAAAAACAATTAGAAAATACAATATACTTACAATAATTATAAAATATATTAAAGGTTTGTATTCTTCCTACAATATTTCTACTTTATGAATAACAGAAAGGAAAAAGTTTATCAAGACAATGTTTATCAACATTATGTATATTTATCTTTTCTAGGAAAGACAGAGTAGAGAAAGCACAATTTGCTTCATTAAAAGTGCTCATCTTTTAATGTAGTTGAAGTAAAAAATAAGCCCCTATAAGGCTATCTTCAGATATTTCTTAAAATCTAGTATATGAATGACAAATTTGCTGCAAAAAGAAATGAACATTTGTTTCTTAAGGAAAGATATTGTAATAAATTAGAATGAGTAAATTCTTTGATAACTTAGAAAGCAATTTTGGTTTACAATGATAAATTCACAATATTATGTTCAATATTAATGTAAAATTTAATAAAATTATTAGTTTGTAACAATAGGAGTTTTTAGTTTGGTAATACTTTAATACAGGTTTTTATGTGCTTACTATAAGCCTATAATATGTAGCATCAGTGGAATTTTTAAAAATTTATTTATTAATTCATTCATATTACATCTCTACTGTTATCCCAACCCTTCTATCCTCCCATTCCTCCCTCCCTCCCTTCCACTTTTACCCTATTCCCCTCCCCTATGACTGTGACTGAGGGGGTCCTCCTCCCTCTGTATATGATTATAGGGTATAAAGGCTCTTTTTGGTAGCCTGCTATGCTTCCCGTGAGTGCCACTGGGCCTACCTATCAAGGGGATGTGGTCAAATATGGGGCACCAGAGTTCATGTGATTGTCACTCCACAACTCTTCACTTATCTGTGGAGAATGTCTTGTGCATTGGCTAGATCTGTGTAGGGGTTCGAAGCTTCCTGCACATATTGTCCTTGGTTGGTGGCATAGTTTCAGCAGAACCTCTGGGCCCAACTCTGCCCATCATAAGGTTCTACTTGTAGGTTTCTTGGACCCTCTGGATCCTTCTACTTTACCATTCTCTTATACTTCTCTCACCTAGAGTGCCAATAGGATGTTCTCACATCAATCCCACTTTCCTGGTAGGTGAAGGCTTTTATGGGACATGCCCCTTGGGTTAGTGTCTAGGTATAAGTGAGTATATACTGGTTGAGTCTTTCTGCTTCTGGGTTAACTCACTCATTATGATCATCTCTAGTTCAATCCATTTGTGCACAAATTTCAGGAATTCTTTGCTTTTAATAGCTGAGTAGTATTCCATAGTGTAAATGTACCACAGTTTCTTTATCCATTCTTCTACTGAGGGACACTTAGGCTGTTTCCATGTTCTGGCTTTTATGAATAAGGCTGCTATGAACATGGTTGAGCATATATCCTTGTTATGTGCTGGTGCATCTTCTTCGTACATTCCAAGGAGTGGAATAGCTGGGTCTTGAGGAAGCCCTATTCCCAGTTTTCTGAGATAACACCAGATATATTTCCAAAGTGGTTGTAGTAGTTTACGTTCCCACCAGCCATGAAGGAGTGTTCCTCTCTCTCCACATACTCACCAGCATGTGGTGTCACTTGAATTTTTGATCTTAGCCATTCTGATAGGTGTAAGATGGAATCTCAGAGTCATTTTGATTTGCATTTCTCTGATAACTAAAGACATTGAGCATTTCTTTAAGTGTTTCTCAGCCATTTGATAATCCTCTGTTGAGAATTCTCTGTTTAGTTCTGAGCCCCATTTCTCAGTTAGGTTATTTGGTTTGGTGGTGGTTAATTTCTTGAGTTCTTTATATATTTTGGATATTGGATCTTTGTCAGATGTAGGGTTGGTGAAGATCTTTTCCCAGTCTGTAGTCTGTCGCTTTGTTCTGTTGACTGTGTCTCCTGACTTACAGAAGCTTCTCAGCCTCATGAGATCCCATGTATTAATTGTTGACCTTAAGGCCTGGGCTGCTGGTGTTCTGTTCAGAAAGTTGTGTTCTGTGCCAATGTGTCCCAGGCTCTTCCCCACTTTTTCTTCTAACCGATTTAGTGTCTCTGGTTTTATGTCAAGGTCTTTAGTCCACTTGGACTTTAGTTTTGTGCATGGTGACAAATATGGATCCAATTGCTTTTTTCTACATGCAGACATCCAGTTAGACCAGCACCACTTGTTGAATAAGCTATAGTTTTTCCATTGAATAGATTTAGCTTCTTTGTCAAAATTCAAGTGACCATTTGTGTGTGGATTCATTTCTGGGACTTCAATTCGATTCCCTTGATCAACCAGCCTATTGCTCTGCCAGTACCATGCTGTTTTAATTACTGTTGCTCCATAGTACAGCTTGAAATTGGGTATGAGGACTCCTCCAGAGGATCTTTTATTGTATAGGATTGTTATTGCTATTCTGGGTTTCTTGTTTCTCCATATGAAGTTGAGAATTGATCTTTCAATGTCTTTACAATATTTTGTAGGTATTTTGATAGGGATTGCATGGAATCTATAGGTGCATTTGGTAATATGGCCATTTTTAATATGTTAATTCTCCCTATCCACAAACAAGGGAGATCCCTCCATCTTCTGATATCATGTTCAATCTCTTTTTTCAGAGATTTAAAGTTTTTTCAAACAAGTCCTTCACTTGCTTGGTTAGAATTACTCCTAAATATTTTATACTACTTCAGGCTATCGTGAAGGGTGTAGTTTTCCTAATTTCTTCCTCTGTGTGTTTGTCATTTGTATATAGAAAAGCTACTGACTTTTTGGGGTTAATTTTGTATCCAGTCAATTTACTGAAGGTGTTTTTCAGCTATAGGAGTTCCTGATGGAATTTTGTGGTTCACCTATATGCACTATCATAACATTATCTGCTCTTGATTCAATTTTGGCAAGTGGAATCGATCAAGAAAACTGTCCATTTCCCTTAGATTTTCAAATTTTGTGGCATATATGTCTTTAAAGTAGGATCTTATGATTCTTTGTATTTCTTCAATGTCTGTTGTTTTGTCTACCTTTTTGTTTCCTCAATTCCTATTATTCTCAGGTTTCATCTTTTCATGGTGTCCTTAATGTCTTGGATATTTTGTGTCAGAAAATTTTCTTATTTAGCATTTTCTTTGATATTTGCTTCAAGACTATCTATCTTCTAGGCCTGGGATTCGTTCCTCCATCTCTTGGATTCTGTTAGAGAAACTCGCCACTGTGTTGTTTGCTTTCTTCTCTAAGCATTCTCTTTCCCGTTCTTCTTCTGTCCAGGCCTTTTTTCTGTGTTCTACCTGTTTCTCTGCCTCTTCCTGCATTTGTTTATGGATTTTATTTGTTTCTTCCATTATCATATTCATTACTAGGGATTTGAGGTCTTTTTCTTGTATTTCAATTGTGCTTGAGTTCTCCAGGCTGCTTTCTTTGGGATAGTTGGGAACTGGAGATGCCATATTGTTTTGGGGTTTGTTCATGCTTCTACACTGGCCTTTAGTCACCTTGATGTGTCTAATGTTGGGAGGTATCTTCTGGGGTCCTTTACTGGTCACTGAGAGCTGTTTATTGGTGAGTACTTTTGCATTGAGGTCCTTTGCCCGTGGTGGTCAGGAAACTATTCCCTGAGACAGGCTGGCACCCTGGTTTTGGCTCCTAAAGACTTTATTTCACACCCTGTGTTCCTCACTGGGTAGAGAAGGTAGGTGTTGGAGCTCTGCAGCTCCAGTATCAATTTGAGGTAGAGTATGGAGAACCAGCTTTCCTGCTGAGCTGAGCTTTGACTATCCCGCCCTCAGGCCCTGGGGCTTTGGGTCCTAGGCTCAGGTCATCATAGAGTGCCTGAACCACTGTTGGCTTCTAGATATTGTTTGGGTTCCTGCCTGCTCCAACCAGGTAGTGGAGCCTATGTTCTGCCTGCAAGGAGAGAGCAACTACTGCCTTTTGTTTGTTGTTGGTTGGCTAGATATTTGCTTTATCTCCTCTGATCTGCCCAGCCACTCACAAGAGTGTATGAATTCCAGCTCAGCTGTGGAGTCTGGCTAGGCTGGGACAGTTGTGACCAGTTGTGCCAGGGTAGTTTTTTGGGGCTAGCTGTTTGGTTTCTGCCCAGCCCTGGTCAGAGGGCTGTTGTGGCCCTTGACTCCTGGTAGTGTCTCTCATCTCAGATCATACCACTATGGCTGTGTATCCCTGATTTCAGCAGCTTGCAACTTGCAGGCAGGGACCAGCTCTGTGGGCTGGATTACTCTCCATTGAATTTCTTTCTCAGAGCTTGCAGCAGCTGGGGACTGTACCCACTGTTTACTGGGTGCCTGAATTGGGCCTAGGGTTTTCTGTGGGCTTGTGTGGGTCAGGGGGTGGGTCAAAGGTCCTAATCCAGCCTCATAGCCTTTCCTAGTCCAGGAGGATTGAGATACCCTTGCCGCAGATTCAGTCCCAAAACGGAGTTCACCTCCAAGCAAGGTTGCTGCATTTCCTTCTTAGGGCACGTGGTGGCTGGGAATGTACCCACTGCAGACTGGGTGCCTGACCAGTACCCAGGCTTTCTGTGGGCTTAAGTGGGTCAGGGGGTGGGTTGGAGGTCTCAAACCACCCTCATAGCTTTCCCTAGTCCAGGAGGATTGAGGCAGGCTTACCTCAGATTCAGTCCGAAATACTGAGTACACCCGCAAAGCAAGGCAGCTGCTCAGAGCTTGTCATTTACAGTCTGAATCCTGTCCGGGCACTGGGGAACTAGTCTGTCATCCTCCCTGGGTTGCTGGATGACCAGACGTCTAACTAACCCGTGGTCTGTACTCTGTGGATCTCTCTCGACCACAGTACCCACGGTCCGTGGGTCCAGTTAGCTTCTATGGTCTCCTCTCTGTGTGTCTTCATTGCTGCCATCTTGGCCAGGGCATCAGTGGAATTTTAGGAAACCTAAAATGGAAAAATTTATCTCAATGGTCATTAAGAAAAAATTCAGAAATATCAGTTTCCGGCAAAATAATGTTTATTTATTGATCATGTCAAGGTCTACAACATTTCTGATGGTGTAACAACAAAATTATCCATTTAGTTTTGATGGGAATAAAGGGTTACATATCCTGTTCTTGACATGGTTGTGATATTCATGCATAATTTCCAAGAAGGTTGAAATATAAATTCTAGTTACATTCTCCAATAAAATTAAAATAACTAAACTAACAGTTGTATACTTTATCACAATCAGAGACCCAGTGGCCCAACATTCAGAAATGAAAGATCTGTTGTTCACAGATTTACATTTTCTTTCCATAAGACATGGAAAATGTGTTTTATTGCAGCTTTTTATGTAATTCTGCACATAGCTAAATTATCAAAACTCACAAGAACAACCCTGATAGAGTCTTTCTTTCCCTTTGAAACTTCATGAGTTATGCCTCGATTACCTGCATTTCTTAAAGCATTCTCAATTTCTTAATTGTCTATTAAGCTCTAACTGGTTTTCAGATCAATAGTTCTAAATGTTTTTACAGTTGTTATATAAACAACATGTTCAGGCCCATCATACTAACATCTGACTCTGGGTACTGACTACTGTTATAGTTAGTTTGCTTTTGGCTGCTGTGATGAACATCATGCCCAAAATTCACTTGTGGAGAAAAGCGTTTTTGTTTTGTTGTTTTGTTTTGTTTTGGCTTCCAGTCTATTATTCAGTGAACCCATGTCAAGAGTCAAGACAGAAATCTGAAGGCAGGAATTAAAGCAGAAACTGCAGAGGAATAGAACTTAGTGGATTGCATGCTTGCTTCCAGCCTAATATTCAGTCATTGTCTACAGTGGCTGGACCCTCTTATGTTAATTAGCAGGCAAGAAACTTCTCATCACAGGTCAGTAATATGGAGGTAATTCTTCAATTAAGTTTCCCTCTCTCCTCATAAACAAGAGAGTAAACTGACCATAGATTTAAGCTTCTGGATAGTAAACCAAAATAAAACTTTCCAAAATTTTTTATCTCATTATGTCACAATGATGAAACTTTAGGATATCTTTTACTGGGCATAATAGGAATTTCATGAGAAACTGGCAATACCTCAAATCATAGAATTACTTTTATTTTGATTCATTTCTGTTTCCTTCTTTTCACACTCCCTACCTGTCTTCCTTCTTATTACTGGAATATTGTTAAGCATTGTATCAACCAGTAAAGGGGAGTTTGGTAAAAGCATCTTGTTTTGTGACTGAAATCCTAGAACTTTGGAACTTGACGTAAGAAGATTGCTAATTCAAGGCCAGGCTTGTTTATATAAAAGTGGCTGTTCTAAAAACACATGTACACTAAGATGCATGAACAAGCCTGAAAAACTTACTGGTATGCTCATGTGCTTGCAAATCTGTATTATTCTCAAGTTAATGGATTTTTTTTTTTAATTCTCTAACTACTCTGATAAAAGAAAAAGTAGCTATGGGAAAGTCCACTGTTGAAAGACAACTATGACAGGACCAGAGTGGGATGAGACTCATAATCATCATGCTAGCTACTTTTCATGATTAAGGAAAAAAAAATGGATGTAGGGTTGGGGAAGATCTTCCTTTGCCTTACAGAAGCTTTTCAGTTCATAAGGTTCCACTGGTTAATTGTTGACCTTAGAGCCTGAGTTATTGGTGTTTTGTTCAGGAAGTGGCCTTCTGTACCAATTTTCTCTGAGAGACTCCCTCCAGTGGGGATCTGGACAATACTTGGACTTGCTGCTGGACTCCAGGTAGAGCTTTGAGAGTGATATGAAAGAAGGGGCACAATAGAAGAACCCACAGAGTTCTAGAGCCCCACAAGGAGACCATCAAGGCTGAAGGATCTGGACCCAGGGGGCCTGCACAAACTGTAGCACCAAGCAAGGACAGTGCATTCAGTAAACCTAGATGCCCCTGTTCAGATGTAGCAAATGGACAGCTCATTCTCCACAGTTGTATGCATAGTGGGGAATGCTTCTGACATGACCTCTGGTGCCCCCTGTTTGATCACTTCCCTTTGATGGGGAGGCCAGGCTGGCACACAGAGGAAGGGGAAGCAGGCTATCCTGATGAGACCTGATAGGCTGTGGACATATGGTCGGGGAGGAGGTCCCCTCTGTCACAGGTCTAGGGGAAGGGGAATAGGATAGAAGAGGGAAGGAGAGTAGCAACAGGAAGATACAAGTGAGAGAGTAATAATCAGGGTGTAGTCTGAAGAAACTATAGTAAAATTGAAAATTAAAAAAAGAAACAAAAAGGGACATTTTTCTTCCTCTCTTAACTTTAATTTCCTAGTTCCCCAAACAGGAGATAGAAACCTCAAATCTGACACATTACCCATGTGTTCTCACATAGAGTTAAAAAGCTGAAAAATGTTTATAAGCAAAGAAAGGTATATGGGAAAGAGAATGTTTTATCCTCCCCAACCCTCATAAAGGTCTCTAAAATGCATAAAGTTTATATGTTCTTTTAAGATTTATCTATATATCTGTGGGTAGGGAGGCGAATATGCATATTTTTCTGTGTTTGCAGAAGAGGGTGTTAGATCCTGCTGCATGGGAATTACAAACTTAGGAATGCAGGTTTGTTAACTTTGTGCTGGGATCTGAGACTCAACCCCCAGGAGTGTACATGCAAGTGATCTGGACTGTTGAACCATATCTCTATCCTTGCCTGTTTGATTTAATTATAATATCTTGGTGATGAAAGGATATCCTTGCCAAAGGTAAAAATGCAGTTGGAAGAGTAATTTGACAGGGAAGAATGATAGATATTTATTCATTTATTTATAAATTCATTTATTCACCTTATATCCATGTTGCAACCCCTTTCCTCCTTTCCTTCCAGGTCCCACTCTCTCACCGTCTTCCTCTTTTACTCCTTCCCCTTCTCCTCAGAAAAGGAAAGACCTTTCCAGCCAAGCTTTTTAAGCTATTGATAGAAAATGTATTCTGGTGAGCTATACAGTGTACTGCTGAGGCAAGAACTGTCAACTTTTTACAAACTGTTGGAATAACTTCTTTATCACCAGAGCGTTGTATTGTCTCGCCATTTAACTTTCATAACTTTGTCTTCTTTTGAACTATTTAATTTCTTATTAGGATCTTGAGTGCTTGGCAGTGAGATGCATATAAAATGACATAATGGACCTTTTATGAGCTATTCAAATAGTGATCTTTGAACTCATATTGCTAAGTGGTCTGTGGAAAAACAAGCTATTGTAGAACGTTTTTAAAAGCAATCTGCATCTCAAAACCATCTTGATAGTGTTTTTATTGGTTCTAGTAGGATATTATACGTTGTTAAATTTTAAAAAAAAATGATATGGGAATCTGTCAAGTTTAGAAAGAAACTATTATGTTCCTTTCAGGTCACCAACCATAAATTTCATGGATGATTTCTGGTGTATTGCCTTTCCCACATTCATTTGGTTGTATTCTGCGGTTCTGTAAGGCTTCAATTTAAATGAACTGCCAGTGTAAGTATAGTCCAGATGGTGTGGTTTAAACAGCAAAGCCATAGAACGAAGGATCCTTACATAGGGAAGTATTCGCTTTGGTATCAGTTTCTCATACACGCTTGTCGGACCTTTAACCCTCACAGTGATTTATAGGTCCTATGTTTTATGAGTTTCATACTACCTTCCCCTTGAATTTGGGGTTTTTCCTTTGTTCTTTGTACAAATAGAATGTGGCAAAGATGATGGGATAGTCTTTTTGATTATTTTAAGCTGTCACTCACTATATTGCACTAAGACACTGAAGGTCTAGGTTCTTGTGTGTTAGAGGAAGGAACAGCTATGTTACAGAATTAACTTATCAATGAGCTGCCAGAGCCCCTGTGGAACTACCATCAGCTAGGAAATTCAAGTCAACAGCATGAAAGCCTGATGACTTCAGTCACTATCACTGAAGGACACTTATATTCTCATAGGGAAAATTATGATGGGGAAAATATGTGGATTCTATTTGCTTCACTAGCATTGGTATTGATAAGTGGACACATAAAAGGATGAGAAAGCCAGGTTGGCTTTGCATTCTGTAAATCTGGCAAGCTACAAGGGAAAAAAAAAGCATGAATTAAATCAGTGCTAAAGAGCTTTTCCTGCCACCTAAAGTTTTGGAATCCTTGTAAAATTCAAACAGTGAATAAGGAGTGAAGCAGAAATGATAGAATGTACCCTTTCAGGTAAGATCTGTAATTCAGAAGAAGGGAAACTCTATGCATATATGTAGATATATATACATAGGCATGTGTGTGCATGTGTGTGTGTGTGTGCACACACACACATGTTCCTGATATGAGGAGACACAGCCTGCAATCTACTTTGATTACCCAAAGTAGAGTTATGAATTTCAAAGATCATGGATTTTTTGAGTGCTAGACAAATTTCAGAGTCATTAAGAAATTTTAAAAGATGGAGAGTATTAAGAAATTACCAAAGGTGGAGTGTATTTACCCATCAAAGTTTTTCTTTTGTTAGTTTATTTTTTTTTTTAATTTTGTTTTTTAACAAGTGGGTCTCAAAGGAGCCAGAGGGACTCTGAAGATTGACCATAGTTTCAGAGATTTAAGTAAGCCAATGACTAAACCCCATTCTCACCCATGCCGCTGTGTTCCATATCACTTTTCTGACAAAATAACTAACACCTGTGGTGGAATATTTTCAGCTTGCATTGGCCATTTATAAAATATCTTTCTTACAATATCTTTAGATAATGCGTATCAAGATGAATTTTTATTTCACTTGAAGCACAATATAGTTGAAGATGCTGGCCCAGGATTTTATCCACTTTCTTTGTATATGAATAATATTTATTATATCACCTGGAAAGACGACATATTTGAGGATGGTGGCCCAGGGCTTTTCCCACTTTCAGTGGAGCTATACAATCTCAATTTAAAAATTATATATATTGAGAGAAATTCCTGAAAATATACAAGATACAAGGGCCAAGCATATCTGTAAATTTCTCAAGAGTAATTATGGTCAGATCTTTACCATACATGTATGGTACTTGACATGGTTAAAGTAAATCCTAAAAAAGGTCTATCCCTATAAATATACATCAATTCATAAAAAGGGTAATTTCATGAGATTTTGACAGAAGTGTTCAAAAGAGTTTTGAGCAGGCCTAAATAGAGGATATGAAAATTAGCTATGTGTTCCAGCAGTTCAGTGTTCCTCCATATTGGAAGTCACCAGGAGATCATAAGGCTATAGACAGGGCTACAGAAACCCCTACCGCCAAGCACATAATTGCAGCAGGGTACTCACACAAATCATGGGAATGGGCAGAATCTCTATATGCAGCATGCAGCATCTAGTTGACTATTTAACAACAGTGGAGCCCTTTACTAGTTCCACTTTAGCAATGGCAATGGCAACTTATCCTATAAAGAGTTGTTCGGAAGGTCTCTTGGCCAAACCTCCACCCAAGGGCAGTAAAGAATCAAACCCCGTAAAGGTGGTTTTCATATTACCAAAAAATATTGTGCGTTTCCTGTAAGCCCTGTTATCATGATGATTTAACTTTTTCTTTGACTTGGGTCCTTCCAAGCCACTGAAACTCTTACAAAAATTTGATTCTTGTAAGCATCAAACAACCAACAAGCAAGACAAAGTAATGAAAAGGACACCAACAATTACCCTGGCAATGCCTGGTATACAGACTACCCAAGTATGGGCAGCAGTTAGGTGTGGGTTGCTGCAGTCACACAAATGAATATCAACACCATGAGCCTTGAGAGAGGAGAAGGAAGAAGCAACCAATGGTCAGAGTTAAGAGCAGTGTATAGTTTTCCTGATTTCTTCCTCTGCATGTTTGTCATTTGTATGTAGGAAGGCTACTGACTTTTTTGAGTTAATTTTGGATCCAGCCAATTTGCTGAAGGTGGTTATCAGCTGTAGGAGTTCTCTGGTGGAATTTTGAGGGTCACTTATGTAAACTATCATATCATCTACAAATAGGGATAATTTGACTTGTTCCTTTCCCATTTGGATTCCCTTGATCTCCTTTTGATGTCTTATTGCTCTGGCTAGAAATTCAAGAACTATATTGAAGAGATATGGAGAGAGTGGGGAGCCTTGCCTGGTCCCCAATTTTAGAAGAATTTCCTTGAGTATCTCTCCATTTAATTAGATGTTGGCTATTGGCTTGCTGTATATAGCCTTTATTATGTTTAGGTAAGTGCTTTGTATTCCTGATCTCTCCAAAACTTTAAATATGAAGGGTGTTGGATTTTGTCAAATGCTTTTTCTGCATCTAAGGAGATGATCATGTGGTTTTTTTCTTTCACTTTGTTTATATGGTGGATTACATTGATGGATTTCCATATATTAAACCATCCCTGCATACCTGGAACGAAGTCTACCTGGTCATGGTGAATGACATCTTTGATATGTTCTTGTATTCATTTTACGAATATTTTATTGAGTATTTTTGCATCAATCTTCACAAGAGAAATTGGTCTGAAATTCTCTTTCTTTGTTGGGTCTATGTGGGATTTAGGTATCAACGTGACTGTGGTTTCATAGAATGAATTTGGTAATGTTCCATTTGCTTGTATCTTTTGGAGTAGCTTGAAGAGTATCGGTATTATCTCTTTTTTGACGGTTTGGTAGAATTCTGCACTGAAACCATTTGGCCCTTGGGCTCTAGGAAAAAGAGATATAAGAGATGGGGAAATTGAAGGACTGAGAGGGTCTTAGAAACCTACAAGAAGAACATCGCAATGGGTGGATCAGGGTCAAAGGGGTCTGCTCAAACTATTGCACAATAAGACAAGGACAATAAAAGAGTAAACATTGAATCCCTGCTCTGATCTACCCAATAGTCAGGACATTCTCCATGACATGAACTCTGGTGCTACATATTTTATCACCTCCTCTTGGTGGAGAGGCCTGATGGCACTCAAAGAAAGAATAAGCAGGCTACCAAGATGAGACTTGATAGCGTATGACCATATAGTGGGGGAGGAGGTCTCCTTTGGTCATAGACCTAGGGAAAGGGAATAGGGTGAAAGTGGAGGAAGGGAGGAATGAGAGGATACAAGTGATGGGATAACAATTGAGTTGTAATCTGAATAAATTAATAAAATTAAAATTAAATAAAAAATAGCAATATATAGAGTGGGAGTTTATGCAGTTTTTCATGTCATAATTTATATGGATAGTTGTATTATATTAAGAAACCTGGTATTGTTGAAAGCTTAATGGCATAAAGAAAACTGCCAAATTCTTGGTTTCATACTGTGGTGTCCACATACATAGAAGTCACTATATAACAAAACCGAACAGAAATGTGACTCCCTAGTAATTTTCTGTGTAGTGTTTTAAACTTGTCTCAAAGGTCCAACCTCAGAATATAGAAGCCCTTATATTGATGCAGGCTATCTGCCCTCAGGTACCATGAGAGCATGTTTAATGGGATTACATGAAGTGGAGGCATACAGCAGCCAACATAGGCTTGATAATGTATTTAAAGCAGCCAATACATCCATGCTACATTCTTATCATATATCCTGCCTAAAACAGTTGTGGACATTGCAACAGATCTTGTATTTCCACACAAATTATTGATGAGTGAAAGCTCAAAAGTCTCATTCTGGAAAATTGATAGTACTGATCTCAGACACTCTGAGGTAGAACCATGTCCAATGTGACAATGTAAAGAATGCATGAGCTTTAAGTTAAGGAGCAAGTACAGCAGGTATGGAGTTCAGTCTCCACAAAGCACCCATCTCTTGACATAAAAAGTGACTTCAGAATCCCTAACATAGATGAATAAAAATTTTAATGCCATAAAAAATTTCAATGGCCAGACAGACTACTGAGACCAACAGAAATCATAAGGGATCTTGTCATTGTTACTGTTTCCATGTCATAACAAGATTGTAAGACTCCAGTCTTAAAGACACTGTATTGTGGTTACAGAACTATTCCACATGAGAGCCTCTTGCAAGCTCCTTGGATTTTGCAGTTCTGGGAAGCCCTATACCTCCTCCTTGGGGAGAGTTGATATGCTAGTAACTCTGTTTTGTTATGGAACTTCGGTGATATACTCAGCATGTCAATCTATATAGGCATGCTGGCACAGTAATGTCAGAAATGTTTTAGGTATAACTAATTGTTTTCTCTGTAGTTTATGCTATACACCACATGAGGAAAATTTTTGTTTGGTACTGTAAGCATAGCAAAGACTTGTGGCTGGAGAGGTCATACGCCTTAACTGGGAAGACATTGTTTTGCTAAATGAACTATTAAAGTGCTTTCTATGTATCTGAAGTTTCACAAATAACAATAATAGATTATTGATACTGCCAACCTTGGTCCTGGGGTAAAATAATTTTGTGTAGTGGTTGAGGGTTACTTAAGAGACAGTCAGTCAAAATGCTTAAAGTAAAGATGGATGTGACATGGTGGCTTAATGTGTGTATGTGGCCTGTAGTGTGTGAAAATAATAAGAGATCTTCGTCACTGCTCCATTGTTCAGGGAGCATCATGAAATGGGGAGGGGAAGGATGTAAGAATGTAAAAGTCATAAGATGATGTAGGGGACTTCAGTAATCCATGTTGGAAGGAAGGGAGAAGCCACAGCTACTCAAAGGAAAGTGACAATCACAGTGAGGCCAACCAAGGTTATAAAATTAGCAAACAAATATCATATTAAAAGTTTTTCTTTGCAGTAGATGCCTGAAATTCTTTGGGGAGCTCCAGTAATGCTAAGTCTGTGCATTATCTCCCATGACTGGATTGGGTATTTGGTTAATAGACAGGGCTGCCTCAATACCCAAGAGTCTTCAAACAGTACCAAAAAATCATTTGTTCACCATGAAAAGAATTAGGTTGCTGCCAGTGTCTTACTGGTGCAAAATAAATGCATCTTCATATTTCCTCAGTAAAATCCACACAACATAGACAATGATTACAGCCCTTAGCAGCTTGGAAACACTTTCCTCTTCAATTCTATTTCTGAATGACAATGAGCCTTACCCATCAGCTTGATAGCAATTTATGAGACATTGAGCAAGAGAAAGAATCTAGATCATACCTAGAAATTTCTCTGGACCTTAGGCCAATATTTTTTGTCACAGAAAAAAAAAATCAGATAGGGCTTCTCTATTTTGAATTAGCAAACCTCCAACACTTTAAGCCAAATAATCTCCTATTACATATAATTTATCTACTGGTACTTTTTTGTAACAGAAAAAAAAAAGACTGAACCATGTACATAGTGGTGAAATATTTGATGTGTCATTTATTTTTTTCCAGGAGAAGGAAGGTTAGCCCTGTAGGGAATAATATGGATAATGGCCATAGCTCTTTCATGGATTGCCTCTGCTGTAAAGAATGTGCTCTTCCAAGTAAATATATTCTCCACAGTACTTTTTGTGCAATAACTAAGGAGGGTATAGAATACAACATGTTTAGATATGTTGTTCCAAACAATTCTGTCTTTTCTAAGCTAAGCATGGCCATAGCTTCTCTGACAGGACTTTCTTGATTCTTTTTCCACTCTGCATTAATCCTGATGATTTCTCTTTAACAAAAAGACTTCAAAATAAACAGCAGAATGAATCAGTGTCATACCACTCAATGTCATCATTTCCTGCTTTGAAATGTTAAAAGTCTAATGACACAAAGACAGGAAATACAATCTACCTTATTCTAGTTTAATCTCCTGAATCTATTTACATGCCACATATGAAATTATTTTAGACATGATACTGATAGTTATATTTTATACTTGGTACATACATAACAAAATGTTTTTTGTGTTTGTTTATGAACAAATTATAAGCTATGATACATGAAATGATGAACAGATAAGTGTTTACAAGACTTTCAATAACATAGTCAATATTAATGGAAAATTAAATAAGGGAAATATCTGATATTTCACATATTCATATTATTAAAAATTTTATAAAGAAAGATTCACATTTGCATTGGGGTTCAGAGTTCTGTTTAAAATTTTTGGTATTTGTAGAATATAATAATAATAAGTGAGACAAGTATTTTTAGCATGGAAAGTTTATTCTAATAAGGATTATGTTTTATCAGTTTGTTAAATGCCATCCAGATGCCCCCAAATGATCAAGCAGTAGAATGGATGCATATGTATCTCCAGCTCTAATTTTTATAAATAAAATAACTGTTTCAAATAATTTTTATGAATTGAAATAATAATACATTACCTTATTTATTTTTTAGTAGCAGATAAATAATTTATTTACATAAAATAACTGAGAAGCAATGCAAATAAAAGTTTAGAAAATTGCTCGGTGTGGAAGCACACACCTTTAATCCTAGCACTCAAGGAGGCAAAGGCAGATGCAGCTGGACTTCTGTGAGTTTGAGGCAAGACTAATCTACAAAACAAGTCCAGGACAGCCAACGGCACATAGAGAAACCCTCTCTCAAAAAATCTAAACCAAAACCAAAACCAAAACCAAAACAAAAAACAAAAAACAAAAACAAAAAAAATCGAAGAAAGGAAACTTTACAAATGCTAAATTGTTTCATCCTTTAAATTCTGTCAAATACAAATACATCTTCAAACAAAAATTAAGATTATTTTTAGAGCTGAACAGTGGTGGCACACACCTTTAATCCCATCACTTGGGAGGCAGAGGCAGGCAGATCACTACAAGTTTGATGCCAGCCTGCTCTACAAAGCATGTCTAGGACAGCAAGGATACACAGAGAAACCCTGTCTTGAGAAACAAAAAAAACAACAAAAAAAAAAAAAAAAAAAAAAAAAAAAAAAAAAAAAAAAAAAAAAAAAAAAGAAAAGGCTATTTTTAGCATCATAAAATTTCATAGAACATGATGTGATAGACATGTTTCTCATGCAAGTGGAGATAAGTGGCATGCATTTCTGTCAACATGATAATGCTGATATAAGGTCCTTGTTTTCAGTTCTAATTTATGATTTATTCTAGTATCTTGTAGTGAAACAAAAATGCCTTTTCTTAGTAAGCTAGGTATAGGTGGTGTGTGTGTGTATGCACGTGTGTGTGTGTGTGTGTGTGTGTGTGTGAGAGAGAGAGAGAGAGAGAGAGAGAGAGAGAGAGAGAGAGAGAGAGAGAGAGAGAGAGAGAGAGAGAGAGAGAGAGGGTGAGGGTGGGGCAGGTATTCTCATTACTATCTTGCTGCATTTTTCAGGTAAAATTTTATTACAGCAAATTTTCATAAAAAGACAGGCTGTATAAAAATTTAGAAACTTGAATAATTAAAATCATTGCTAGCTTTTTATGATGGTATTTTTTTTATTTTATGTAATGAATAATAATATACAACTAGGCCTGTGAGATGGCTGAGCAGGTGAAAGGGCTCGCTGCCAAGCCTGGTGATCTGAGTTTTGCCATTGGGAGCCTGCTTCCACTAGTTTTTCTCTGATCTCCACACACTCTGTCTAGCACACACTCACACACACACAAACACACAATGTAATTTAATAAGGTATACAAATATTCATTAAACCCTTTCTAGGCCACATTATCAGTATACATCCTTTATTACTTGAAGTATAAATTTTATAGTATATGTCCAAAATTGAAGAATATATTAAATGAGTAGTAATAAAATTGACACCCATTGGTATAACATCACTTAGGTTTGTGATCCTACTTGCTCATATCAAATGCAAATAATCAAAAGCAAAAGAAAATTACTTTATTTTAGTAATCATTTGGGAAGAGGTGGATTCTTTAATGAAGAAAAATCATAAAAGATCTTTAAGTGGTTATATTTCTCCTTGATACTAGATGATACGAGAGATTTTTCAAAAACTGGTTGCAAAAAGACGTTTCACTTTGATTGATCATCTCAGTTTTGTTTTAGGTTATCCCATGACTAAATGTTCAAAATTCCTGTAATATACCTTGTTGTCATTGATATTAGACACATCATACCAAATGTACACAGTAAAAAACAATCAAAGAACAAGAGAAGAAATGAAATTCATTTTAATTCCATAAAAGAAAATTACCTAGGACAGATATTGTTTTCCAGGTATGTTCAAGACTATATTTTAAACTGTAATAATTTTCAAGAGCCTTGGTGTTAGTTCTAAAATTAAATCACGATAAAAGAAAGAACCAATTGTTTCTTGTGATAGTTTGAATTTGCTTTTTCTTCATGTCATGGGTTTATAGAAACATCACTTTGTTAAGGAACAGCTATAGCCATCAGTTTCTTTTATTTTTTAAATTAATTACTCTTAAGATCATAGATTAAGACATTCCTTCCATAGTTGTGGGGAGATAGGAGAGGAATGCCTGTTTTACTTGTCACTTTTAGGAATCTCTGCACTTGTCACACCTTGAAAAGAATATGTAAGGTTGTGTGGGGGGAAAAAAAGCCACCTGAAAGTAATTAATTAAGAAAAATGTGGTAGAACTCAGGATGAATTAAAATTTTCACCTTTTGATAGCAAAATGCAAATAAAAAGAAATTATGGTGCTATTCATCTAGCTGTTAATACTATTTTTTTTACTGGTTCCACTCATATTGCAATTGCACAGTAGCTAGTGGAGAAAATGCTTGAGCAAATGATCCAGTCATGAGAGAGTACAGTAATGCAGCAGCCTTAAACTCTCCAGGTGTTGGTTTGTATGCACCGAAGAATAATGTTTTGTAAATTATGGAAAACTGACAAATGATCACTGCTGGGCCTGGTGGCACATACCTGCAAGGAAAGCACCAAAGGCAAAAAGCACGAGGATCACATGTTTAAGGTCATCCTCAGATGCACACCATCCTTGAGGTCAGCCTTGACTGCATTAGACCCCTTTCTCATAGGGGGAAAGTACTAATTGAAATCAACACTATTAATTTTCCAGATCTTTACAGCACTTGCACTTAGTAGTTTAATAATAACATTTGTGTGTGTGTGTGCACAGAGTTGCATGGATAAAGTTAGATCGCCTTTCATTTTTGGTTTGAACTTGATGTCACTATTTGCACTGAGAAATTTGAAGTTTAGTAGCTGAAGATCAAGGATGAAAGACCCAGTGAGTAGGAAAACTATGTTTAAAACATGCCCGCATGCTCACTCATTCTCTCCTGCAGTTGTGCTGAAAACTATTAGAGTAAACCCTTTCTAAGAAGTTGTAGAATTTTCATGGAAAGAATATTTTTATTTTATGCCATTTAACATTTTACGTGAATTGAAAGAGCTTTCAGTTGATGATGCAGACATTTAAACTGAAAATTTAAAAATTATCTATAACTAAATATCTGCTAATTGCAAAGATGCTAAAGGACACCATTATGACTTACAGACATTGTATGTTTACTTATGCTGTGTTCTGAGATCATTTAAACCCTTTCATATTAGTTTTAGTGGTCATAGCAGAGATATTCTAGTTCTTGCTAATAAAAATAAAGAAAATCATTTGTTGGTGTGTTTTTGTCTCTATGGTGATATTCCTAGGGTGCATCTTTATTATTTTCTCTTATAGCTTTTAATTGAGTTTATTTTGAAGTAATTTTTAGATAAATAAAATCATGTCATATTATTGTGTTGAGAGAATAAGTAAAACTTTAAAATAATTGCCAATTAAGTATCAATTTAATCAGTTGCTAGCTGGTATGAACATGGTACTTTGTCTCTGGGCTAAACTTTCCTGACCCAAGGTTTAACTAGATTACAAGAAAAATGTGCACTTTCTTTTTATACTATAAAAACCATAATTGGAGCAGGCATAAATAGGCACCATTTTTTCCAACAAGTATGTTTTATCCTGAAATCTAAGACTTTTACTAGATTAACAATTTTCTTATCAATATTTTACTCCAGGATCAATATTTTCTGTCCAAAGTTAGAAATATGCCATAATAGGGACAATTATAATAAATTATTCACCTCATAACACTTCCATGAAGATATTCAGCATTATTAACCCCTTTGTACATGCAAATTAAATCATGATAAGATGGTATAACTTACCCATTGAAACTGATAAAATATGGAATAACTATAATAGCATATGCCAGTTAGAATATGGAAAAACTGAATATCTTACAAATTACCAAAGGGTTGATTTAATCATTAATGAAATAATTTCTAAATTTATTTAAAATATGATATTACTAAAAAATGGAACACAAATGCATTTAAATTATTATATGCTACACTTCTACTCATCAAAAATCAATGTGTTGATAGTTATGTCCTTTTTATTATTAATAAAAATATGTTTCCCAGATCAATGACTAAATAAATGTGACATACAATGAGCTATTATTAAAAATATAAGTAAGAGCTATTTGGCTATGAAAAGCCAAATGTATCTTAATAGTATTTTATTTAATGAGAAAGCCAATCTGCAAACTGTATGTAATCTGTTATCCTGGTTTGCTAATAATCTCAAAATAGAGATCTGGATGAAATGTGATTCAGAGTGATTGTAGGAGTAGCAGGAGGATCTATGTGGTAAGGAAACCACTGGTATTTTGATGATCACTGGTATCTTGGTTATCTTGAAGTCTATCTATATATGATGACAAGTACATGGATGAACACATGCTATTAAAATGAGTAAAATCTGTCATTGTTACCAATATCAATTTCTAGTTTTAATGTTGTTCTGCAGCCACACAGGGTGACACATTACAAGAATGGAACAGATTATTTGTAGGCATCTTCTTTATTATTCTTACTAATTTCTGTGACCTTCTGATTAATTAAAAATAAAAATGAATGAAGTTGAAAGCTACCCTATCCAGATCAAAGAATATTGTAAATATGTTTCCGTCTCTTGAGCAGAAACACTGGTAAAGTTCTGTGTAGAGTGTTTGCTGTATTATATAAATTCACAAACTTGGCTTGTTTACACAGGTGATTATGCTTTTAGTTTTTTTTAGAGAGTTAATAATATACATAGTAAAAATTTACTGTTGTATTTATTAATGTTTTACTGTGGATTCAGTGAAAACAAACCAAAGTAAATAAAAACATGGTGGGGACTATACCGTTGTCAGATTGGAGTCAAATGGGAAAAAGTAAATATTTTAAAATAAGGGAATATGCAAATTATCCTAAAGTGTTATATGTGTTATTAGAAAAACAAACAGTATTTTTAAAGTGAGCCAGGGGTGATAAGCTATTAATAGTTTCACTAAATTATTAAACTAGAATATGCTACACTCATTTATGTCCCATCTTGTCTGTGGGAACAGAGGCAGGGTTGAGGATTTACAACCAAATTACAATCACATGTAAAATCAAAATATTTACTATTTGCAACTTGTAGTAAAAGCTTGTACCCTCTGATTCAGAATAAACATTATGTGTCTTAAAGGTGTCTCACAGCTGTTTTGAGTCAAGTTCCGTGAAAGTTAAATACTGAATTTTTTGCAAAACTTTGCATTTTCACAAGTACCCTTATTATGCTTTACATTATATGCATGTCTTTTGTTATATTATGTCACACAGTTTATTCTAATTATAAACAAATTATAAGCTTTGCCACTTTAGTAGGAGAAATGCCAGGCCCAGCAGAGAAGGCATCAACAAAGCCCACTTGGTTTTGGATTATAACTAACATTTTTAAAAAGCTATATTATAGAGAGAAATAATATGGCCTTAGGCACAAAATAAAAACAAGACCACTTGTTTCACAGAGATTCAATTTGATGCACACATGTGCATATATTTTTTATGGATATGATTGTTGATAACCTTGAAGTTATTATTAAATGAAATATGAAGGCTATAGGTAAAGGTATTGCATAGCATTAAGAGTGATAGAATTACAGGTGATGATTCGTGGTCCAAGTTCATTCCTTTGAGTGACAGGTTGCAGGCAGAAAGAAGAGAAGAGTCATGGAGAAGGACTTCAGCGCCTCTTCAGATTTAGGATGTTGGAAGGAAATCCCTTTGAAAACCCTGCCAGCAAACTTCAAAGAGCATACCGGGGAACAATGAACACTGCTACTTACGTTCTGAGTGCATTCATTTCTGATATGTCAGCAATGATTGAACTTGAGTGAGTTGGAGTTGTGACTGAGTCTAAAGTAACTTTCATCATGTTTCCTCAAGGCCTGTCTTGACATACAAATGTCCACCACTGAAGAGTTGAAGAATAATTGTGAAAACAATCAAAGGAGTAGGTTAAAAGCAAACATCTTCCTGTGTAGAGCTCCTTTGAAACTGAAAGCAAATGCTCAGTATAGATTCATACCATGTCCTCTTCTGTCCCTAAAGATACCTAAGAAAAATGACCTCAAACACTGCCATGGTATGTCTCAGACAAGACAAACCAAACTTATATGGAGACCAGGCGCTTTGAAGGCAACTTCGTGAGTTAACAGTACTTCTTGGTTCTGAAGTCACAATATCACATAACTCATAGTCTCAGTGGAGGCCATTGGTTTTCTGGAGACTATTAGTTAAATCTTTAAGGAACAGAATTTAAAATTATAAACCCCCAGAGAAGGTTCAGGCAGAGTCCCAAACCTGTAAGATCTATTTTCTTCATGCAAAATCCAACTTTGCAATTATTTTTATAATCTTAAGATCTGGGTAGAAATTTGAAATACTGAGAAGATGCCTGGGGTTGGCAAGCAAAAATTACCTATAATGGGTTTTTATGTCTTTAGGTTAAATTTAATAGTGTTGGGGGAATGCTATCATTTGTTTCATTTTCTTTGCAGTAGAAACTTAGATATTAGACATATTAATAAGAATTATGAAAACTCTTACTTTTAACTATATAAGTAAACATAAAATGTAACCTAGGTATAATTACTAGGTTCCACAAGTATCAACAATGCTTTAAGAAACATAGCATAGAATGAATAATAAAAAATTTTTGACTGGGAATTCCACACAGTCTCTACTCATAATATTTTATTTTTTAAATCAACTACATGTTTGGTTTAATCTATTTTATTTTATTAGCTCATATATATTTCCTGTGATTAGAGTCATGTCCAAGTCTGCGTTTTTAGTTCTGTGATAAACAATGTTGTTGAAAGTAGCTTTGGGAGAAAAGGATTCATTTGAGTTACATGTCCTCATCACAGCTAGAACCAGTGGAAGTGAAGGTAAGCACTTGGAGTCAGGCATCACGAAGGGAGAGCTGATCACTGGTTTGCTTTTCATAGGTGCTCAAACAGCCCTTTTATAAAAACTCAGGGCAAGCTGTCCACTTGTTGTGCTCTCCGGTGCTCGGAGCATTCCCAAGTCAATCATTAAATAAGGAATGTTCACAGAGTTGTTCACAGGACAATATGAAAGAGGCGGTGCTTTCTTTTTTTTTTTTATTTTTTTTTATTAATTTATTCTTGTTACATCTCAATGTTTATCCCATCCCTTGTATCCTCCCATTCCCCCGCCCCCATTTTCCCATTATTCCCCTCCCCTATGACTGTTCCTGAGGGGGATTACCTCTCCCTGTATATTCTCATAGGGTATCAAGTCTCTTCTTGGCTACCTGCTGTCCTTCCTCTGAGTGCCACCAGGTCTCCCCCTCCAGGGGACATGGTCAAATGTGAGGCACCAGAGTACGTGAGAAAGTCATATCACACTCTCCACTCAACTGTGGAGAATATTCTGACCATTGGCTAGATCGGAAGGGGTTTAAAGTTTACCTCCTGTATTGTCCTTGGCTGGTGCCTTAGTTTGAGCAGGACCCCTGGGCCCAAATCTGCCTATCATATCTAAAGTTTATGTAAAGGTGACGAACCTAAACCTGCACAGGCTGAAACAGCAAGATACTCTAAGCCTTTCTTTGGTACTAGGACAAAGGCTTTTGGCACATGAACCTGCTAGGGCAAACCGGAAACAAGAAGCTTGATTTCTTTGTAAGAACAAGAAAAGAATTGTGGTCATGAATCCCCTTTCAATGTAAGGCCCAAAACGGTGAACGTCGTTCCTAAAATTTAAATGAGCACAGAGTATTTCCTATGTAATATGATTAATATTGTGGGCTGTAAACTAAACTAAAATAAACTTTAAATTGTATTTATTTATTTTGGGGGGAGAATTAATTTATTCTAAATTCTTAACACCTGACCACAGGCCCCTGGTCCCCCTTCTTATTTTCATTTTTTAAATTTATTATAATTTATTCACATTAGGTGCTGATTGTTAGTCCCTCGCTCTATCCTCCAAGTCCCACCCTCTCTCCCTCTTCCACCCTATTCCCTTCCCCTAGACCTCTGACAGGGGTGGACCTCCTCCACCCATCTGACCACAGACTACCAGGTCTCATCAGGATGGCCCTCAATCGAAAACTGGATAAAGAAACTGTGGTACATTTGCACAATGGAATACTACTCAGTTATAAAAAGTAAGGAATCTTGAAATTTGCAGACAAATGGGTGGAGCTAGAAAAGATCATCCTGAGTAAGATAGCCTAAACCTAAAAAGACACACATGGTATATACTCACTTATAAGTGAATATTAGCCCAAGGACGAGGTCCCCAGGGAAACTCCACCCTAAAGGGACCCAGGACAGATGCTGGGACTCCAAGCCAGACTCTGAGTAGAGGGCTAAGACTTGTATAGAAGACTGGGATAATAGAATGACCCAGAAGGGTCAGGAGTATGACCAGAAGACTATAAAGGTCAGTGGATCTGAACCCAAAGAGCCTGAACAAACTGGTGCATCAATCAAGGATAAATGCATCCAGAGAACCTAGACCACCTGTTCAGATATAGCCAAGGGACAGCTCAATCTCCAAAGCCCTATGGGCACATAGAGGAAGGTGATGCAGCTATCCTGATAGCATGTCATTAATCGGAGTCTTCCTATGTATCCTAGGCTGGTCTGGACATTTATATATAAGCCAGGTTGTCCTTAAAGAGAGGATCCTCCTACTCCTGCTGTATTCATTCACTGGTTTTAGAATCATCTTACTCAAACATTCAATGGTGATCCTTTAGGCCTTCAGCACCAGATTAGGCTACAGAGACACCCAGCCTCTTGTACAGAGAAACTACCAAATTCTTAACAATTTCTCATATAACAACTATTGATGAACTTACCGGATCTTATCATGTAAGCTTGCCTAATGGGCCCCATATGAATACATATTCATCCTATTGCTTCTTTTTCTCGTGTGAACCAGAATTCAGTATTCCTGTAGAGTTTATCTCATGAGATGGATTTGTACATAAGAATTTTTGCAGATGATATTCTCTGTTTAAGAGTGAGGACATTTTGCGAATAGACTTAAGTTTGTATACTTGTCTTGCGTGTCATGTACCTAGGCAATGTGGAATGTCTGAGCCTCACCTAATTTGAAAATTTGATACAGTGAGTACATCTGAGGAATTTGGCAAAGGTTGGCAGTCTGGCTTGTGTAACATTTAGGTAATGATTATTTCCTTTCCCTATCTTCTCCCTGCCATAATTCCCTAAAGCCGGAAGTGGTTTGGATTTTGCCTTGAATGTTTAAAATTAATGTGTATCTGTAAAGGAATATCATTTGTTACACTAACCTAAATAATAGTAAAAATGTAACATATAATTCTGAGAAGTGTAATTCAAAATTTACAAAACTACATTGAAACATCTTGGAAGCACTTATGCATTTAAAAATACTAACACACTAGAAAAGGACACACTATTGTTTTTTTCAGAAATACCACAGGGATATTAGGTAGTAGAATAGAGATGTCTTGCAGGTCTGTATCACAGGAGACTAATATTGGCAATTTCCACTCCAGAAAAATTTGAGGATAATATCAGCTTACAGCACTTTGCTCTAACAATATCCTCCAATATTATAAAGGTTTCCATGAGTATCTATATGTGTTTCCACATAGTAGGTTATAATGTTAGAAATTGGTACAGCTTGTATGTGAGTCAACAATCAGATCACCTGTGCTTCCTCCATGTGACTCCACCTTCTGGGTTATAGAGCTCTTGCTCCCTGCATTGTAATGATTCCAGGTCTTGACAATTTCTGAAAACAAACCTGTTACAAAATGCTTCTTGAAATCATATGAAGAATCAGTGATAGATATAGAAGTAAAATGTGAACTAGGTGGGAAAAATGTTTACTTACTCCAACAAATAAATGATCACCAAGTCAACAAACACTGATGTAAGTTTTAGACTTTAAATAGAAATGGAAAAAGGAACAGTATTATAAATGCTTCAAGCATCTTTAGAGGTCTATTATCAGCTTAAAGCACATGATTGTGAAGTAAATTGTTCTTAATAGATATTTTCAGATGCAATTAGTTATGAAAATGATGGCTTGAAAAGTATGATAAATATGATGACTATTTTTCTTACATGAAAGTTTATCTTTACCATAGGCTTGCACACTATAAGAATAATGAAAGGTTAAATATATATAGAATTATTTATATAAACCTTAGAAGATCATTATGATAGTGGTTTTTGAAACTCTAATTACAATAACACACAGAAACAAGATCTGGACCCTAATAAATCTTGGTGAAAATATGTGAAGAAGCTTTGCTAAATGTTTGTTTCATACGAACAGACAAAGTATGAACTATATATGTATTACTACTAGGGCTTCAAGTATTATGTCAACATATACATTTAGTTGTGTGAATATTCGTAAAACATAACCACAGTATTCTAATTATTTACAATGGTATTAATCAATAATGTAAACTGTGATGATGCCATATTGTCACAGAATTATGAAATCTTGAAGGAAGCAGAGGTAATGGGGATAAAAGCACAGATTCATCAAATAGTAAGCACATAGAGAAGTTCAAAATAAATTGCCATTTGTAAAACTAAGAAGGATGGATCACCTGGAAAGGTCATCTGGTTACAGCAGCTGTTACCCTCTTAGGAGTTGATCTTGGTCCAAATGTCCTGGATGGTGCCATTTTCCTGTTTTGTTTAACCTCTTCATGGACATTCCTCTTAGCAATGACAGCTCAATCAAACAGTGAGATGTTACTTAAGACTAATCTTACTTTGAGTAAATTGTCTTAGTATGATAGATAACAGTCCTCTTTAGTTTGTAAGTCTTAGTAAAAAACATTTAATATATTGATATATTGAAGTTTCATATATATATATGCATATTGTTATTACTATAAAAGTTGAAAAGTGATACAAAAGCCATTAGGTACAATAAGAAACTACTTTATTCTCTTTCATCCTCTCCTCCTGAGATTACATTGATTTGTATCTTATCTGGTTTTTATTATAAATGATTAAATGACTATTGAAATTGTTGCACAGGAGTCTTTATACATATTTACTCACTTGCATTAATCTAATAATGAGATGTTATCTAGTAGCACATGATAAGCAGTAGAGCCATGGTGTCAGAGTCTTATACAAACAATTAGGATTGGTAAAGTGATGTGAAAACCACATACACTTTGCTTATAATTATAATTGCTTTCATGCTACTAGTGCTTCATTTTCAAAATTGACAATATATACATATATCTATATATATCTATATATCTATATATCTATATCTATATATACTTTTCAAACATGAACCATAAAAGGTTCATGTTTAACATGCAAAAGCAACATTGTTTAGGTGACATTTCTGGAAGATATATTTAAAATATTTTGTATATATATGTTTATACTTCTTTTAAATATTTCAAATACATTAATACATTTCTACACATATTTCCTCTTTGATTTTTCATATATGTGTTGATATTTTTATTTTATGAATTCATAGGAAGTAGAGTTGATTTATAAATATAAATCCTTAATGAATTTAAGTTAATGTAGTTTTTTTATAAGCACCTTAGTTATCTCCTATTCACTATTCATTTTTAAAGGTCAATTGAAATGTACTTGCTCTACTTAAGTAAATCTTTTGAAGATATTTTTTCAAGAAAAATATAGCCATTATTTTTAATTATCTTAATAACTGGGAAAGGTGATAGCATTTAAGGTTATACTGTATATAAAAGATTATTTCTGAGCATATGACATTAAGTGAAAAAGTGAAACTAGTGGATTGACAGAGACAGAGAAGCCAATATTGCTTATTTAAGGAAAATATAATATTGCAATAAAGGTCACTAGTCATCTGGTGTTTACCATGAAAATTTCTGAGAACTTGGTTTTAGCATACACCTCTTTGTTAGTATTTTCTTTTCACAAGAAAAGACCACAAAGAGACAGATACGTAATTAACTTATTTGTGTCCTTCCACCTAAGCCATCCATGTTCATACTCCAAGTGCTTGGTCAATGTGACTTGCATTTTAGTATTTACTTAGGCTCATTTTTTGTGGTGGAAGTACATAAATAAGACATGATACTATAGTATAATATATTATTTTTATCTATGAACTATGTTTTGTTTATGTTCAAAGCAACATTACTAATGTGAATGACATAGTTGAAAATATGTCTTTCATCATGGAAATAGTAAGATTTATTATTTTCACCTTAAAGGTAATGGGACTCTTTCAGAATAAACCTAGACTTTCTGATATGGTAAATCTCTATAATATACACATTGATGAGAAATTATAAAAATATTATGGTAGTAAATATGTTACCCTGTTGGCAGAGTTTGGTTGTCGACTCTGCCTGCAGCCAAACTTGCCCTTTTTTAGGCAGAATTCTGTCTGTGGTAGAAATGAGGACCTTTAGCCCAGTGGCTACTTTGCCTCATTTGAAGTCATCTCCATAAGGAGATTCTTTGATGCTCATCATCTTCTTTGGAAGTAGGCTTGGTGTTGCCAGGAGTTAACCTGTCTTATTATCAATGAATCTTTTAAGTAATGAAAACAATTTAAAATGCATTATTTTGTATGTCTCTGGGGTTTTTGAAGACCTTGTCTTTCTATAGAGTCATATCTATCTGCAGTACCTAAGATGTATATTCTTGTGATAAAAGTAGACTAGCAACTGACATGACTATGATTAATCTACTAAGATTTACTTTGTATATCTTATTTCTCCTAAACACTTGATAGCACTTTCAAAGCATTGGAAGTAAACCTTGTATTATAATTGAGGTATATGGGTACAATAATTCATATATATATATGTACATATATATATATATATGTATATATATATATGTGTGTGTGTGTGTGTGTGTGTGTGTGTGTGTGTGTGTGTATAGAGAGAAAGTATGAAGAATAATCTTACATTTCAATTTTATACCACTGTATCTAGAACTTATTTTGCATCTATATGCAAAATTCTATAACAGTGAATTAAAAATATAATAACTATGATACTGCTAGTATATTGAATTTTCTTGGGGCAGGTTGCCATGTCTTGTAAATCAGCTCAGGACCATATGTAGCCACACGGGGCAGCTTCCCTCATTTTCATGGTAACCTCTCAGTGTATAACCTTTTTGTTTAGTTTTTCAAGCTTATACACTGTCCAAGCATGTGTCTGGACATTTACTTATACCAAGGCATCATATCCTTCCTAGAAGAAAATGTCTTCTGAATGTTATTGAATAAATGCACTGATCTCTGGAAAGACAAAACCTAGAGAATATTCTTCTACTCAGAGGTTTACTACGGAGTATCCTACAATTGTCTCACCTCAGCATGCTCACTATTGCATTAGTAGAAATGAGATCATCAACTTATTTTCAGATAGAATATTCAAATGCATCAAAGTTGGGTGAATTAAAACACAAATTCATATTTATAAAACAATCTTTCTCATTTGTTAATCTTTGAATTTTTGAGAAGTTTGGAAATGCTTGTAAAGTTAATGAACACCAGGAAGCTGCTTATAATATCGTACAGGTAGACAATATATTTTGAAGTAAGATGCTGAAGTGGTAGTAAGGTAACAAAAATGTATCTTACTGTCCTAAGAAATTGGCTATTGAAAAACTCATTTGGTAGTAAAAAAAAAAATCTGCTAATATAAACAAAGTTTGTTAAAGACATAAAATTTTTTTGACTTATCTAAAATTATTTCCATTGGTTTATTTCATTTTTATATTGTACTAACTTTTATAATATAAGGAAAATCTTGTTTTTGAGTTGAGGATCACATTTCAGATAATATGGTCCAAAGGAAAAAAATTAGAACATGCAAAATGATGTCTAACTTGCTTGCACAAGTTAATAGTTTTAAATGAAAATTTAAAAAACACAAATATAGAAATTTTATTTTACTACTATGCAAAACAATGAAAACCCATACTTATCATTAAAAACCACACTGTACTTGTTATTATTGATAATCCATATTTATTTGAGGTTAATGCCTCACTAATATACAAATAAGGGTACTCACTGTAGAGACACTGAATGACTAACTAGGTAAGACTCACATAGAGAATAAGTTCCTGATATGGGCACATTTGATCCCAGGTTTTTTTGTTTTTTTTTTTCATACACAGTTCATCTTAAACTGTGATGAAAACTTTAGTTTAATTCTGTATAAACCTTTTAGCCTACTAGTCTTTGTTTCTCCAGTTAATATTTCTGTAGCTGAGAGGGGTAGGAGAATGAATCCAGTCAGTGTTTTTTGTTGACATAAAATCATTTTACCACCTACATTTGTACATTCATGAGGTTGTTTGCCTTATTGATGGCTGCTGTTGCGTGATATTGAAGCAACCAAAGGAGTCATTTAGGTGGCGGGTTCCTTTTCACATGTAAGACAAGGGGAAATTCCCTTATCAGCCTCATCTGGAGCAAAGGGTCCAATAGGGGTCATCAGAACACAGCTGTGTCAGTGTTTCTGTTTCTGTTCAGCTGCATCACAGGGAGGAGCACGTGACAGTGAGTACCACTGTGGATATCAAGAGCTCAAGGGATTTAAGCTTTCGTCACAAAAGTTAAAAGCTGCATCTTTTCACTACAATTTCCAGAGGATAAATGAACTGGGCCAAATGTTGCGTTTGCCAAACCTTGGGACCTAGTTAAGAGTTTTACTGACCAGGGAAATGAAATGCTCTGATTGGTTTTGTGGTGGTATACCTATGCAAATGACAAAACATAAGCGTAAGTTGTAAGATCACATTAGAATTTGAAAGACTTGAAGTAAGGCAAAAGAAGAGTAGCTATTACTACTCGTATCACTGGATCCTTAGAGGGACATGGTATTGGTGGTACTTAAGGTTTTACTTAAAGTCAAAATTCTGGTAATCACAAAAGACTGAAGGAAAATCAAAGTGGAAATAGCCTTTCCTACTTAAACTTGAGCTTGTCAGACAAAGTTTCTATGATTGAAATCACTGGGGTACAGGCTGAAGAGCAGCCTATAGTAAGGTGAAGATGCCAGGGTAGAGAAACCTATAACTTTGCCCTGCAAATATGGACCAAACAGCTCTACCAGATTTAGTAGAGTATTTCCATTGGTCTCTCTTTTTCTCTACTTTTCTGAACGGTAAGAGGATAATGGGAAAGGGAGCTTCAACTGGGAAGTAAACTCAAGCTCTCCTTGCCAGCTGGTGCATAAAAGGCAGTCCCACTAGATGGAGGGCTTGTAACAGGCACAAGATAGCATCCTATTCAGCCTTCATTTCTCCTGTGTATCTTGTCAAATATGAGATATGTTCTAAAATATGTGAAATAGACACATGTGATATATGTCATATATTATCGAACATTACATATATCACACAATAATAACTTAAACTGTTAAGTACAGAATATCATAAATAAGATATCATTTATCTTATATAGTTTTTTCCTACATCATTGAACAGCTACTCTATGATAATATTTTTCTGAAATTTCTGTTAGTTTTCAATGTCTCAGTACAGAAGTGTTCCATTTCTCAATTGTTAGCAGTCTATGTTTTCTCAACACTTCTTAATTGGATGATTCTCATTCATTTTTATTTAAAAAAATACTATCATTGCATAAGATCAAAGCATTTATATGTCTGTTGGTTTGTACAAGGAGAAACTGTATGCACCATATGTACTTGGGTGCATTCATGTCTTTCAGCCTCGTGTGTGCATTTACAATTGTCAGCTCAAATTACTATTTAGTACTGCAGCATAGGTATGTGATCTTTGACACTGTCTTATCATCGCCAACTACTCTGATCCACATTGAAAGCCCACGGCTTGCTTGTGGCCATGGGCTACCAGTTAGAGCTGCCGGCTAGCCGGATTCTCTTCATGCTTCCCTGCTCTGCTCCTTATTATCAAGAAAATAAGTTCTTCTTCTTCCCACAGTGTTATTTTAGAAAATGTAATTCCCACATCCCAGGGATCTAAAGCTAAACATTGCAGTCAGTCTTCACACATTTATTTATCTCATACCAAGCCTTTGATCCAAGAGAAATTGTGTTTTTGTTGTCTTCAGGAGATGTTAAAACCAGCGCATCTTATTCATGATATACCCTTCACCTGTTGTTACCTTAGATCTTGTCGTAGTTTCAGTTTGTCGGCTTAACTATACATTGGTTATCCAACTGGCTATTCTCAACACAGAAGCCCACATAAGAACAGTTTCACAATATTGTTCCTTAAATCCTGAGTTAGTTTGCATCTTACTGAAGATCTGTGCAATGATCTTCAAGACCACATTCTTCATATACTTATTTTTCTACTGTAAGTAGAAGATTGTGGTAATAAAAAAAAAAGGTGAATTGCTTATGGTTGTTTTTTTTGTTTTTTTTTGTTTTGTTTTGTTTGCTCTATTTTTATATTCTAGTTGCTCAGAACAAGGACTGGGCTGGCCTGTAGGAGGCATGTTATACATAATGTGGACACATGTCAGATTATCATTTCTTTAGCAAACATTGCTAATAATAGCAGACTTTTTCTCTACTACAAAATGACTTTTCAATAGCCAAGAAGTATTGGATTCATTGTCTGCTATAATGCATATGTTATTTAAAATCATACTTTCAAACATTTTTCAAAAAGAAGAAAAAGGAAAGCAGTGCTTTTCGACTCACATATAAAGCATGCTGAATTAACTTCGGCAGGTGGTAGCAGGAAGCCTGGTCTGTTTGCTTTCAGAATTACTGATACCTTTATTGAATTCCCCAGTTCTGAAAGGAAGGAAATGGAAGGAACATCTGATCTCCATTATTAGATAGCCATTTAACAATTCTGGGAAGTGATAATCCTCATTCACGTCTTCTGTTAGAATCCTAGAAGTAGTCCTGCCTGACACTGCTGTCATGGGGAGGCTGGTTTTGATCATGTCTAATGCTTTTCCTTTCAAAGTGAACTGGATAATGCAACTGTGTAATTTTACTCATTAGTCAGATCAGCAGGATCTTGATGGGGCTCTCAAGTGTAGTTGTAAGTTGCAGACTGCAAAAAAAATCTATCCTAACTCCTTATCTTCTTCAGAAGAAAATACACAATCCTCATATTTATTAAACAGAACAAAAATTGAACCAATTTAAATTACTGCCTGCTTTTAGTAAATGTTTGAGAGAAAACTCTGCTTTTCCAAAGCAATATACGTGCTGCGAAACTTCAAATAGACTTTCACAGGAAAGAATCTTTCTAAAACATGCTTACAGCCTTACTAATAATCTTAGGCTGCAGTTACTTTATAAATGAAACAGCAACAAGAAGTCCAACCTCTATAATCAAGTATAAAGAAAAACAAATTTGATCTTCTCTATGATAATTTTCCTTTTACTTTGATATCAAAAGTAGGTGTTACAGAGTCAATAATTTTACCTTAAATATTTGCATATATTTTTGACTTTTTCCATCAATTGAAATTTTGAACCATTGTCTTTTACGATGATAAGATACATATTTGTCATCCCATTACCACTTCAGAGTATTACCACAGAATATATCAGTCTACATGTAGGATATTGTAAGCAGCTTCCTGGTGTTCGTTAACTTTACAAGTATATCTCAAAAATTCAAAGTTTAAATTTTCATAAACATATAATCTCCCTATCTGTTGCCACATTGACCTTCATGTAGACTAATAGGTCTAACTACATTTAATTAGAAATGGTTATAGTTTATAATTCCTTATTTTCTCTGCATAGATCTTATTTTATACATGATTCATCAGGATAATTGTTAAAGATTTTGGGAGACTTATTTTCCTAAGTAAAATGAGAAAATTGAAACATCTGATTGAAATTACCATAGCCAAAATAGGATCAAATTGATTTCATTAAATATCGTTTTCTTAACTGATAGACTTCTTACAACTCCTATAACTTTCTATACTTTTTATATCATTTATAAGATATATATACAAAATTGTGCTATTTATAGATACTGAAATCAAATGGTAAGTGACCAAAACACTATTTACTTCCTTTTTAAATTTTTTCCCCTTTTTGTTTCAAAATAGTAAAATGAGAAAGAATAGCTAAGACATTTATGTCTGGATATAATAGTGGTTCACATTTGTCCCATATTATAATAATAAAATTTTCCCACATTTTGAGACAATGTGTAACACAGTGAAGTATATGTAAATGCAGAGTGATCCAGCTTTTCCTCCTGTATAATTTACAAACCAATAAGCAAGGCATTTAAATATGTGTGAACCTTAGCATAACATATACCTTTAAGCATATAAATATAATTTCTAATTGAAAACCATAATTATTTTATAGTGTGCTTGATTATGCTGGTGTTAAGATGCTAGAAATATTAATAAGATCTAATTGAATGAAAACAGAGAAATGTTTTGTAAGATTTATTTAATTTTATATAAGATTAAAACTAATTTTCCTTCTATTTTAAACTTCTCTTAACCATGAGGCTCAAATGAGGCCACAATATAACTTGTGGGTATTGGTAAGCTGGCAAATTCTGCCCATTATTTGAATAAAGTTTTTATTTTTCTTTATGAGTTCTTAAATGCTTTTTAACCTGGTCATCACATTTTATTTATTGATAGAAAAGCTTAAAACCACTGTCTCATAATATAGAGTAGTGTTTTTTCGTATTTTAGTATATTATTTGCTAATCACATTGTAGATAGTAAAGGCAGTTTTCAACAATTAAACACTTCTTTTAGACCAAAGAATATACATGCATATTCCATGCGTGGTCCATAGCATGAGAGTGAAGAACTAGAGAACATGAGAGAGTTTCTTCATAGTGTTTTTTAAAAATTTATTATACTTTATACAGATTACATCCCAATTGTTATCCCCACATTTGTATCTTCCTGTTCCCACCCTCTTTCCCCCTTCTACCCTGTTCCCCTGGCCTAGACCTTTGACAAAAGGGAACCTCCTTCTCTGCCTTATGACCACAGCCTATCAGGTGGCATCTGGATAGTCTGCTTCCCCTTCCACTCTCTGTATTCCACGCCTCCCCACCCAGGGGAAGTGATCAGAGTCGGGGCAACAGAGGAAAATCAAATGGCAGGAAAACACTTAAAGAAATGCTCAAAGTCCTTAGTTACAAATCAAAACAACTCTGAGATTCCATGTTACACCTACTAGAATGGCTAAGATCAAAAACTCAAGTGACAACACATGCTGGCAACGATGTTGAGAAAGGGGAACACTCCTCCATTTCTGGTTGGAATGTAAATTTGTACAACCACAGAAAATTGGGAAAATGCTACCACAAGACCCTGTCATAGCACTCCTGGGCCTATACCCAAAAGATGAACCACTATAAAAAAGGACCCGAAAACTTTCTTGAAGAAAAGAGTAGGAATAGCACTTACAAAGCAATATAGATAGTCTCAGAGCTTTCTTTAGTGTTTTTATAGATGACGTGACCTCCCTGAGACTGTTTTATTAGGAGTTAAGCACTGTTAAATTCTATTATGCATGAAATTCAATAATAACTCTTTACTGTAAGTGCTCTTTAATACTTACTTTTCTCTCCAATTGTCTAACCTAATGAAAGCCTGCTGATAGAATTTGTTGTCACTTGTTATACACTTTCTCTCCTGTCCAGCTGTAGACTCAGAAGATCTTTTGATCAGGATGTCATTATGGTGGCCCAAATTATTGAATATTGAGGAAAGCAAACTCCAAATAAAGGCAGGAGACCTCTGTGTTGCACCGATACCCAAACTCTACATGAGAATCCTCTGTGCAGCTGTTTGTGAGGATCCTGCTCATGGAAACCCATGACTTCATAATAATTCGCAATTCAGTTTGTTCAAGAGAAGAAAAAGAAAAACACCATCCCTGGCCAGGACTTAGTATAAAAGCTTGAGATAGAAAAAGAAAAAAGCTTTTATAACTATGTTGTCATCATTGGAACTGACATCTGAGTACAAGTGTGCATAGACTTTTTTATGTTATGTAAGGAGATAGTTTTCATACATCATGAGTCATTGTTAAAAAATTATATTCTGTATCCTGACTTTCATCAGGGTTATAACCATTTTAATCTTGATGGCGTTTGTCTTAAAGTGATTTTTTTCTCACAGGGAGAACAAGCTGAACTGGTTTTTTAAAAAGCACTTTTGAATTAAGGCTACTAGTCCCAGAGCAAAAGCTACTTTTCATAATGAGTAGGTCCTTATAATTAAATTAAATTATAATCAAAGTTAAGATATACAACATCCATAAACAGTTAAAGGCCATCTTCCTCAAAGCTCTGAGTGGTGACATGATGAAGTAGATGATGAGTTATAAGCAGAGACCAATGGTAGAATATTTAAGATGCTAAGAAGCACAAAAAAAGTACTGACAAGGAGAGAAATGGCTGAAAATCTGAGATGGTGAAAGATGAGATAATGTGGAAAACAGAAGCCTGGTGTGTGCAGCCACGATGAGGAATTCAAGGAACAGTCTCATCAAGTTGCTTGAGGGATTCTTCTTTTGAGACCTTCACAAGGAACCCACTGTAGCAGCACCTTAATCTGGATTTCTGACTCCTGAACTATGTGCAAATACAGTTTTAGTCAGCTTGGTCTGTGGTCCTTTTTATTGTGTTCAGATTTTGACAATTTTATCACACTAACAGCTATAACATAGCTAATCTAATTTAAAATTTGTATAATATTGCTCTTTTAATATACTGAGAATATTATTTCATATCTGTGATATGATTTTTAATACTACAAGTGTTCCAGATATTTGAATACTTTCAAATGCTTACTTTTGTATTAAGAATGCTATAATAAATGTGTGGCTACATTGATACTCCTGTGGCTTTTTTCTGTAGGTTCCTACAGCAATACATTGTTAGACTTTATTATTTTCATATTCCAAATTTCTGTTGTCATTTATTTACCAGCCCCTAGCAATGATGTGCAAGCTACTATGACAACCTATTTCTGCAGGAGAATACCTACTTCTGCATATTCTTTTAGCTCTGAGCATCTTCTTTTTTTAATATATGTAAATTTGGGTGCTTGAACATGGAAGCTACTTGGATTCTAATTTACAGCTATTTGTTTACTATTTAAATTTAATAATATTTCCTTAAATATCTAGAATCATGACCTTTTAACATATATTTTAATTACTCTCTCTATATAATATATGCATGTACATATACATATAAACACACACATATATACATCACACATATATTTATACATACATGCATATATATGTATATATGTATATCTGTGTATATATGCAGATATGTGTGTGTATATATATATATATATGACTTTATAATGTAGTGTGGTACAGTATCAATACTTCACATCTTTTCTTCCTCCCTTTATTGGCCAAGGAAACTTTACATATGACTTTGCTATGCAAAAATTCTTCATCTTATTTCAAATCAAAATATATTCACTTTTATACATATTTCTATAGATAATAATAACAAAATTTAAAATGTCTATAACTTTCTATAACTATTGTTACCTTTATCTTATAAGTGGCAAAATTTATGAAAAAAATGGGCAAAGGTGGGTAAGATTTATTGGTCGGTCATCCTCATCACTTTTTGTTATCACCTTACCTGACATTCAAATTTATGATATAATGAGAAAAAGTTGTAATTGGGAATTATTAATTTGCCCCAACAATCCATAGGCTTATCATAGAACCTCTAACTACCTTGCTTCCTTTTTTTCTCAATCATAGAAAATAATTCCTTCTAGTCTTCAAGATATATATAAACTCTAAGAATTTTCCCATTATGTTTCGGTCAAATAAGCTGACTTTTGTTTCTCTAACTTAGAACCAGAAATGCTGACTAAAAAATTAGGTGGCTAAGTCAGCATTTAGAGGTGAGAGGGCTGTTAGGCGTGCCAGCCAGAGGATGGCTTATTGCTGCTGCAGAATTGGAACTGTCTGAGCACATACGGAACAACTCAGGAAACTTCCAGAAAGTCACCCAGAAGTGAAGAGGGGAAATGGGTTGATAAAAAGGGGACATGACATTTACTTCACAGTTTTATCTAATATGACCTTAAATGCATAAAAGAAGCAGAATTACTTTAACAAATTGAGCACAGGGAATAAAAAAAGCCAGGCAAATCTCAAAACAGATGGTGTTCTGAAGTGATCCCACAACTGGGGTTAGGCACCTGAGTTCAGCAGTCCACTGGGCAGGAATCCAAATGGCCGGGAGATCAGGCTGTCCTGGATAATTATGGCTAATTAAGGTATCCTTTCATATAATTCTAAGTTTGGAATATTAATTAGATATTACATATAAGTCTTATTTAATGAAACATATTTATTTATAAAATAGTATAGTAAAATCATAGCACTTTCTCTAAGTGATGGTTTATCTATAACAACATGAACTTGAATTGAAAAGCTTTAAAATGTATTGATCCTGTGATGTATTATTACTGGTTTTTAATGACAGCATTTCATGAAAAATATGAAATAAAGTAAAGTAAAGACAATGTTTCATTATGTAGTCCTTGATGGCTTGGAACATGTGTGAAACCAGGCTGGCCTCAAACTAATAGATATATAACTGCCTCTGCCACAGAACACTGAAATATGGGCTACTATACCAGTATGTGCTTTATATATTTCATATTTTCTACTACACATGTTTATGCTTTTTATGTTTTATTCATAAAATGTATTTATTGAACTTAGTGTTTTTATACAAATTAAGTGAAGACAATGTTTCATTATGTAGTCCTTGATGGCTTGGAACATGTGTGAAACCAGGCTGGCCTCAAACTAATAGATATATAACTGCCTCTGCCACAGAACACTGAAATATGGGCTACTATACCAGTATGTGCTTTATATATTTCATATTTTCTACTACACATGTTTATGCTTTTTATGTTTTATTCATAAAATGTATTTATTGAACTTAGTGTTTTTATACAAATTAAGTGCAGTAAGTGTTTTTATCTTGGAATAGGAACTGATTTCCACACATTGTGTTTCACCGTTGTGGGATATAGAAAAATGATGATTTGATGGGTTTTATTAGGAACATGAAATTACTCATTTCAAATAGAACATGGATTTTTTAACTTCATGAACTTAGGATATATAAACATTGATTGTAAGAACATATTCTAGGCATGGAGCAGTCAAGCCGTAATATGGGAAAGCTATTTATTTCAAGTGTTTGTTTATCCTGTTTGTCTAAGGAAATGATCACTTGCATTACTTAGAAAATTGTTTAAATAAATTATATAGCTCATGAAATATGAATTAATTTCACTTGCACATTCAATGAACATTAGACATGTTTATATGTTTACTTTAAAAATACATATCTCTTCTCTCTCTCTCTCTCTGTCTCTGTCTCTGTCTCTGTCTCTTTCTCTCTCTTTCAGTTTTTCCTTCCTCTAAAAATTTGGTTGTTAAAATAAATCTGTTATTGAAACTCAGATGTGAAAACCTTAAGGCCTACATTCATAAAAATGCTTTCATACAGTGTATTAATCTTACATTGAAAAATGACTATTATTGAAATAGAGTCTGGCTGTTCTACTTTATGATAGCTGAGCATTATCATTAGTGAGAAATGCTTGCTGCCTGAAGGACACACAGTATCTGCTCTGATAAACTTTTATATAGTACTCAGATACATGGTGCTATGTATTTTTATATCAATGAGTATACTTTTAATACAGAGAGAGACAGAGACAGAGAGAGAGACAGAGAGAGAGAGAGAGAGAGACAGGCTGTAGAGGTTGCCTTCATTCACATTGTATTAAGGTGTGTTTCTGTTTATTCACTTGTTAATTGCTGAACTGACAATGAGATAGGTGCTAATAGATACTTCCACTACCATTGCTATGACCCATAGCTGGCTTCCTGTTTTGTGAATTCTAAAGCAATGGTCACACTGCCCACTATCTCTAGACTGTTTAAAAGTTGTATCAGGTGTATATGACTGCTGATTGGTTTTTATAAGGACTGACAGCAAATAGCCTAGTCAAAAAGTGGAAGGCAAGACTTCCAGGCAGAGAGAGAGACTCTGGGAAGAAGAGAGTGGTTGGGTTTTTGTTTTGTTTTGGCAGGAGACACAAGAGGAGACAGAAGTGAGCATGGGCCTAGAACGTATTGCTAGCCAAGTGACTAGCTTTACTGTGATGAGCTAATTGAGAGTCTGGCTCCATTAAGCCCTAAGCTTTAAAATACTAAAAGAAGTCTTCATTTTTATGTGTGGCATATCACCAGGGTCTTAAAACAAAATGTAATATTACTATTGTTATATGGAGTGGATAAAATTTAAGTCTAAACAATATACTCACTACCTTGTGATTGGTATTGTTCAATATGAGAGGACAACTTATACGATCATTTGGCTAAATTCCCCCAATAAAAAGACACAGTCTAACAGAATAGATGGGGAAAACAAGATCTATCGTTCTGCTGCATAGAAGAAACACACCTCAGCAACAAAGATAGATCTTATCTCAGAGCAAAGGGCTGTAAACAGATTTTCCTAGCAAACAAATACAAGAAGCAAGATGGGATAGTCATTCTAATATCATATAATATAGATTTCGAAGCAAAACTAATCAAATGAGATGGAGAAGATGCTTCATACTAATTCCAGGAAATATCCACCAAAATGATGTCTCATTTCTCAAAATCTATGCCCCTAATACAAGGGTAACATCATTTGTAAAATAAATAATACTAAAACTTAAATCACACATCGAAGTCTACAAAGTCATAGTAGAACATTTCAACAGCACATTGTTCCTAATGCACAGGTCATCAAGACACAAAATAAGCAGAGATAAGCAGAAAGAGAATGACCCTAATAGACATTATGAATAAATTGGGCATAACAGATATCTATAGACAAAAAACACACAAAAAACATGTTCTTCTCAATGCTTCATGGAATATTGTCCAAAATTGACCAATGAAGTCTCAACATATACAAGAATATTGGAATAATCCCTAATATCTTATTAGACCACCATTGAGGAAAGCTAGATTTCAACAACAGAAACAACAGAAATCCACACACTAATGGAGACTGAAAAATTCCATACACAGTCCCACTGGGTCAGGAAAGAAACTAAGAAATAAAAATCTTTTAGAATTCCACAAAAATGAAGGCTAGCATGCCCCAAAACTATGAGGCACAATGAAAGCAGTATTAGTAAGAAAGTTCAATGCCTTCACTAAAAAAAAGTGGAGAGATATCACACTAGCCTTTTAAGACTACCTGAAAGAATCAAAATCAATAAGATAGACAAACCATTATCCAAACTAACTAAAAACTAGAGAGACAGTCCCCAAATTAACAAATCAGTATTGAGAAGGGGGACCTAACAACAGACACTGAGAAAAATCCAAAGAATTATTAAATCTTACTTCAAAAGCCTTTCCTCCACAAAATTGATACAGCTACAAAAATGGACATTTTCCTTGATAGATTTCACATATCAAATCAAGATCAGGTAGTCAATGTAAATAGTCTTATAACCCCTAAAGAAATATAAGCACTCATTAAAAGTCTCCAAACCAAATAAAGCCCAGGGTCAGATAGTTTCAGCACAGAGATTCAAAACTACTACTGGTAGGAGCCCCAGAAAAGCAGTGAACAAATAAGATATCATTTATATGTAGTACTTGGCCTGGTGCTTGCTGCTAAAGTCTCTGTGAACCCATGTGAGCCCTGCTTAGTTGATTCTGTGGGCCATGTTCTCCTGGTGACCTCTCCAGGTGTCCACTCTGATCCATACAATATTCCCCCCCCCCATATTCTATGGGGCTCCCTGATCTCAGAAGGGAGGGACACAGTGAAGACCTCCAATGTAGACTCTCTCTGTCTCCACATAACAGCTGGCTGTGGGTCTTTGCACCCACTCCCACCCACAGCTGGAGAAAGCTTCTCTGATGACTATTGATAAGACACCAATCCATGAGTATAGCAAGAAATCATTAGAAATTACTTCACTGATTTTTTTTTTTTGTCAGTATGTTTGATTCTAACTTAGGTCTCAAGGCTATTGCTTGTCTACTTCCTGGACAGTCAGGTGTGGGCTTCCTTTTGTTGGATGAGCCTCAAGTTAAACTAACAGTTGATTGGCCTCTCCCACATGGCTCAGCTGTTAAAGGCTAGCCTCATAAACAACAGATTTTTAAATTTTTAATTAACTAAAATTTAGTTTAAATGAAAGCAAAATACATTGTATTTTGAATTTAGCACACTAAATATTTGGTAACTAATAGCTTCTTTCCTCTGCCAATGACATAAATATAGGCCAGTAGAGAGTTAAACAGATAAATGCATGTTAATTGGGCATGTTTCCTGGGCAGGTTCATCAGTCACAAAGAATGGGGCAGAAGAAATTGCATGCCTGGGCTACAGTGAGGAGGTTTTATAGAGTGTTGGTGAAAGGTGATGACTTATCATCCATAAACTAGGTTTGTGCCCAAGTGTGGTCAAGAACTGAGTAATTATGCAGGAATTGGGTGACTGGCAGCATCACTCAAGGGGGTTGCAACAGTTGCCAAGAATGTGAAACTAGGCACTTGGCATCTTTCCTTCTTTCAGAGGTTTCCCAGTGCAGGCTGGGTTGAGGAAAGTAGGGCAGGCAAGGTTCCGAGTTTGTGCAGGGGTGACCAGACATTCCAGCTGAACAGGAACACTTAAAGCCAAACACCAACTCTTAATTTTTCACATTTAATTAAAGTAGAATATGGTTTTTTTTTTTTTTTGAGAAGACAAATTTAGTTTCTTTTCATTTTTTGATGATCATATATTGATCTTTGAAAGGACAATTTTTGCATTAATATTGTAACTGGTTAAATTATAAAGGATTACCCTATTACAAATATTAAAATAAAAAATTCAAAACTCCAAGTCCTTGTGAAGGCCCTATGTTTTGTTTATTTACTTCTCCTTTTAATTTCATTTTAAATTGCTATTTTATAATTTCAACAAATTGTTGATATCAACTACTATTATTTGGAAGTAGCTTTTGCTGTTAATTACTACAACATGGAGTTTGAAACTTTCATTTAAGCACTTTTTTAGATTAGAGATAATAAAAAAATCCACCACAATAGAAAGAAATATTTTATAACTCATATATTCATATTTATCAACAAAATTAGTCATAACATAATCTTATTCAGACTAATTTTCAAAATCCTACTTTTTTTTCAAAATCTTATTTTATAGCAATTTATCAAAACTCTAAACAAGTGATATAGAAAAATAAGTGATTCACTTAAAAATTTTATCCAATAGAAATGTAATGTTATTGCAAGGAGACAGCAATACACATTTCAAATTTCTACAGCTACAGGTTCATCTTTTTATTTTGTCTGTTTTGTTGTTGTTTTATTGAAACAGTGTCATCTTTACCTCAGTCTAACTTCAGACGTGCTATATGGTAAAGGATAGCCATAAATTCCCAACGTATGTGGCTCCACTTTCCAAGTAGCTTAGATCACAGGTGTGTACTAGGAAATTTAGCTTCACATTAAATTTTTCCTTTTATTAGTATGACTTAATAAAAAATTTAGGAATATATTTCCATATGGTTTTAAACATTACAGAGATTTAATTTTAATTTTGTGATTATTTGAACATTTCATACATGCACATCATGTCAAAACCCATGCCCCATTCCCTCTCCTACAGTTCAGTCCCTATCACACAATGACTGTAAATTTTTCCCTTCCAAGTTCATGTGTCCTTGTGCTAAATTCACTGGGTCCACTTAGTGCTGCATGTATGTGCATGAGTGTAGGATAATTTCCTGAAGCATGAATAACCGTTAAGTCCCTGAAGAAAACAGACTGTCCCTGAGAAGCCATTGATTACCATTGCCCTTTAACTAGTATTGGGATTTTGTGAGTCCATGCCTCATGCATTCTGGGAATTTGTCTAACTTCATCTCGTGGTGGTTTTACTCAGGCTTTTGTAGCCACTATAAATGTATATGTAAATGGTACTCTCATATGCAGGAAATGTTTCGCTGCAGATTTTCACTACCTCAGCCTTCATGCCTCCTCTTGAGAGATGGTTTTTGAGTCTTTTGGGGGAGGGGTATAATACAGATGTCTTATTTCTTGTGGAGCACTCCACAGTCTCTTGTTTTCTGCAAGTTGATCAATTATGAATCTCTGTACTAATTGACATCTACTTTAAAAATAAAGTGTCTCTGATGAAAGTTGAAAGATGCACCTCACTACAAGTATAAAGAAAAGAAATTATAGGCAACGGCCATTTGACAAACAAACAAAAACCCAACCAAAAAAAAAAAAAGTTATTGTGCTGTCCTTTAGCACCCATATACTAATTATAAAAAGTCTTTCGGATCATAAAGGTACCAGGCAGCAGTTTCCTGTAAAGTAACTAGTTTTAAGTCTACCTAAAAAGTTTTGCCATTCCTATAACATCTGGGCCACTATTGCACAAGTAGGCTTATTTTGCCAGGCTAGTCCTTACTGGAGCTCCAAGGGTACAGAAATGGTTAAGATGGTTGATTGTTTCTTCTATTAGTATGACTCATATTTTATAACATTAGAAAATATCGCTAGTAGAAATGAAAACAGAGGTCACTACTTTGATTTCTTCAAGTCTTGTAACTCAAGTTTGTGGTGCACCCAGAAATAAGGTATTATTATTAAACTCTGGAGTCTAACTAAGAGCGATGTAAAGAAACTTCATTATTTCTGGGAAATGAACAGCACTGAAAAACAGCTAGAGAAAAGGCAAACTACAACTGTCCCTTGAATTTTTATTTGAAAGCCATGATGTCTGGGAAAGGTATTGTCCTCTTATTAGAGGCTAACATAATTTAAAATCCTTTTAAAGGTGCATTTGTATATAGTGTATAAGATGTATACGTTATATATTTCCTATACATGCATTTGTATATTATATGTAAAAGAAGCTGCAGTAGCAGGTTTCCAAATGGCATTTGCAAAGGCCTTTAGCGTTCGCTATCCCTCCTCATACTTACTCTTCCACCCTGATCTCTTACCCCAGCTAAACATCCCTACTCATGCCAACTGTGTTCCCTCTCTTCTCATTGAGCCCCTATCACATAAAACCTTACTAGTTTCTGTCTTCCATTGCGACTCCAATTTAAATACACTTATCTGAACACTTAAAACTGGCACTCACATATAAGATGTGGCTTTTGTTTGTCTTGACCTGAGTTAATTTTGCTACTGTATTTAATTTAACCAATTATGTTAAAGATGTTTTCACTTGAAAATTTAGATTACAAGCATGCCGCACCACATTTTGATGTAAATATTTGATTTCTGTTGTGGTTTGAAGCTCCAGAGTACAGCTCAATTTGAAGTGAACGCTTATAATACTTCAAATGTAGCCTAACATTTTGGCTATATTTAAAAACCCTACAGTATCCCCCTTATTTTGATTTACAGGTGTTAGAATATTTATTGGTTTAATGTATTTTGATAAATATTGACAAAGGCAACAGAGCGTGAATGTGAATATAAACACTGAAAGCATCAATTATATTTATGTTTAGTAGCTGTACAATTATGCATGTTAGTCATATTAAATTTCCTTTCTATACTAAATTTTTCCTCTATATTATTTGAACAAATTTCCAGAATATTTAATAAAATTTCTTAGTTGTCATTAAATTAAAATCTCATACTTATTTACTTTGTTTCCTGGTTTTGTTTTATTTTGGGGGGAGGCATTTAGAAATTTTCTACAGATAATGTCCATCAGTCTTCTTAGATTATTTCACTCTACTCTTAGCAGTCTTTATTTTCCTGATAGTGACAAACATTTCAGAAGTATGCTTTGATATAAGCCATCATAATTACACAAAGAAGAGTTTTCCTCAGTATGTTCCGCCGTACCATGAGCTAATTTTCTGCAGATCAAAGCAAAACTCAACCTTTATTGAAGCACCAGACAGATATTTACTATGGGTACTGAGGTACTCTTAAAAGAAAAGTCAGAAGTAATAAGAATCTGACAAGAGTTCTTTTATTCTGTGAGATGATTTGGTTTCACACCTGAACTTTACTTAAGTTCACTTAAAGTAGAAATAAACTGTGTTAATAGAAAATAAAAGATAAAGTAAATGCAGGTTAAAATGGAAATTCTGTTTTTAGTGAATTTATAAATAAATATTTGTAACTTAACAATATAAATTATAAAAAGTCTCATCTTTCTACCGTTCATATTTGCACACAATCATGTTGTTGAGACTTTTGTGTAGCTTCTGATGCTACTTGTAGATACAATCACAGGCTAAACCCCTGACCCTCTGGCCTTTATAATAATTCTGCCACCTCTTCTGAAATGTTCCCTGAGACTTACATGCAGGAAAATTTTGTAGATATATCTTTTGAGCCTGGCTTCACAACTCTACATTCTGATTGGATGTTGTTTTATGAAGTGGCTTCAGTCTGTTGCCAAGAGTAGTTTATCTGATGAGGAGCGATGACTACACTTATCTGTGAGTATAGGGACAATTACTTATAGATTCTTGCTAAGAATTATTCTGGTTTGTAAATTAGTGGTTGTTTGTTGTTTCTTCTCCAATAACCATGACTTCACTAGCAATGAGCAGTTAATTAGCTTTCTAGTACTAAGTACTGTCTCCCTCTTACTGAGGAGGTCTTAAGTCTAAGAAGAGTGCTGTTGGTTACCACCAAGGTTTATGTGCCACTATTGATCCTTTATGGTCATCATGCTTTACTGATTGTTGATGTAGTTCATAGCAAATTGGGTGGAGAAAAGCATATGATGTCTCAACCCTACACAAAACACTATAGGCAACTGAGGAAAGCTAGAAATTGGATAGGTGGTCTTTTCTAGGAAAAAACAGCATTTTGTGGAGCAATAGGTTATATTTTTGAATTATGCAATAATGAGTAGTGAAAAAAGAGACTAAATTTGAAGGGGCATGAGGAGGGTATATGGGAGGGCATGAAGGGAAGGGAGGGAAGGAAGAAATGTAGTGAAATTTGTAATCTCATGAATTAGAAAATAATTTAAAACTCTTTTCTTTATTTGCATTTTCATTTGTAATGTATGCGATGAATTTTTTGTGAAACAACTTCATTAATTTATTGTTATAATCTAATTGTGTAATAGCCCCCATTATATTTACAGAGCTAATAGGTAAGGTTTGGTTTATTTGCCTTTGTGTCAAATTGCAAAGTGTTTAGCACTCACACCATTGATGGACTTTAGTACGTACAACTAAAATTTAGTGAAAGTGTGACCAGTTATGGCAATATCAGTTTTTGAATAAAATAAACCTAAAGTGACCTCTGTCAACTGAAGAGTTTATAAAACTGACAGCTAGAAATAATATAATGCCAATGCAGCCAGAGCTTGTGGATACTGATTGAATAAAGCATGAGAAATGGCTACTATTTCTGGCATATTAGTTTCCATTCCCAAGAAGAGCATCACTGTGAATGTTAGTGATAAGCAATTAATGACTCTGCATACTTATATATTTTCAACTTATTTGTACATCTGTCTCACAAGAGAGCTAGGAAGAAATAGAGCACCTTAAATTTTTCCTTCTTTTTTTATTAATGTATTTTTATTACATCTCAATTGTTATCCCATCCCTTGTATCTTCTCGTTCTTCCCTCCCTCCTGTTTCATCCTATTCCACTCCCTTATGTCTGTTACTGAGGTGGACCTTCTTCCCCTCTATAAGATCCTAGGGTATCAAGTCTCTTCTTGGTAGCCTGTTATCCTTCCTCTGAGTTCCACCGGGCCTCCCCATCAAGAGGACATGGTCAAATATGTGGCACCAGAGTTCATGTGAAAGTCAGTCCCTGTACTCCAGTCAACTGTGGAGAACCCTATTGGGACCTTTATATTTTTAATCCCCATCCAGCCTATAGTAAAGTGTTGATAATAGGTAAATCCTATGAAGAGTAATCAATTTTGAAGCTCCTTATTCTTATTGTCTTTTGTAGAAAATTATTGCTATTGTTACCATCTTTGTGCATAATTGTACAGTTGGCACTTATACCAGTACAAGTTTGCTAATTTTTTGTTTTTTCATAGTTTAAGACAATTATTTACCCTCAAAAATTGCTATTTGATTTTGTTTTTCTAAAAATATATTTTATTAATTTTTTCATATTACATCTCAATTGTCATCCCAGCCCTTGTATCTTCCCATTCCTCCCTACCTCCCATTTCCTCCTTATTCCTCTCCCCTATGACTGTGACTGAGAGGGACCTCATCCCACTGTATATGCTCATAGGGTATCAAGTCTCCTCTTGGTTGCCTGCTATCCTTCCTCTGAGTCCCACCAGGCCTTCCCATGCAGGGGACGTGGTCAAATATGGGACACCAGAGTTCGTGTGAAAGTCAGTCCCCTCTCTCCACTCAATTGTGGAGAATGTCCTGTCCATTGGCTAGATCTGGGTAGGGATCCAAAGTTTACTACACTTACTGTCCTTGGGTGGTGCCATAGTTTGAGCAGGAGCCCTGGGCCCTGATCTGCTCATCATAATGTTCTTCTTTTAGGATTCTAGGGCCCTCTGGATCCTGCTATTTCCCCATTCTCCTATGCTTCTCTCACCTAGAGTCCCAGTAGGATGTCCTACCCTCTGTCCCACTTTCCTGGTAAGTGAAGACTTTCATGGGACATATCCCTTGAGCTAGTGTCCAGATATAAGTGAGTATATACCATTTGAGTCTTTCTGCTTCTGGCTTAACTCACTCATTATGATCATTTCTTTTTTTTTATTAATTTATTTTTGTTACATCTCAATGGTTATCCCATCCCTTGTAGCCTCCCATTCTTCTCTCATTCCCATTTTCCCTTACTCCCCTATGCTATGACTGTGCCTAAGGGGGACTTTCTCCCCATGTATATGCTCATAGGATATCAAGTCTCTTCTTGATCGCCTGCTGTTCTTCCTCTGAGTGCCACCAGGTCTCCTCCTCCAGGGGACATGGTCAAATATGAGGCACCAGAGTATGTGTGAAAGTCAGACTCCACTCCCCACTCAACTGTGGAGAAGTCTTGTCCAATGGCTAGATCTGGGTAGGCGTTTGAGGTTTACTGCATGTATTGTCCTTGGCTGGTGCCGTAGTCTGAGTGGGACCCCTGGGCCCAAATCTGCCTATCATAATGTTCTTCTAGTAGATTTCTAGGACCCTATGGATCCTTGTGCTTTGCTATTCTCCCATACTTCTCTCATCTAGAGCCCCAATAGGATGTCCTCCCATCTGACCCAGTTTCCTGGTAAGTGAAGACTTTCATGGGACATGCCCCTTGGTCTAGTATGCAGATATAAGTGAGTATATACCATTTGAGTCTTTCTGCTTCTGGGTTAACTCACTCATTATGATAATTTCTAGCTCAATCCATTTGTCCACAAATTTCGGGAATTCTTCGTTTTTAATAGCTGAGTAGTATTCCATAGTGTAAATGTACCACAGTTTCTTTATCCATTCTTCTACTGAGGGACACTCATTCTGAATAAAGATATAATATTAGTTTTTGGAATTTTACAAATTTTAATATAGTGACAATTTTAATTTGTAGTCTATACTTGAACAAAATTGAATTAGCAAAAATACTTAGCAGCTCTTTTAATGCAGTAATTTTTATTCTTATGCTCAAACCAAGTATTTAAAAATTATAAATTTAGAAATCAGGTAATTATTAATGTGTTGTCTCTCTGATTACTTTTCATTATTCAGCTTTCATCCATAGAGGGAAATGTTTTTCAACACAAAGTATACAAAACAGCCATCTAATTATTGTTTTAAAGATAACACCATATACATGGTAGATATTTACTAAGTACAGTATATAATTCTCGTTGTAACTTAACATTACATCACAAAAATAGAAAGTTGGTATTTACTATTTATAGGAGATTAATCAATGATTACTACATACCGTCCCTCACCTTGGATGCTCTGCTCCAGAGTGCTAGATTGGCTGCTCATGACAAAACTAGACCAACTAATCCATATCACCTATGATCTGTAGTTTACATTAGAGTTCACTCTGTCAAACCTTCAAAACAAATTTAAGAGAACAATTATGTTTTGGTATTATTTTATGTTTCTTACAACAATGAGTAGTAAAAGTGAGTTCAAAGTTTCATGATGATTAAAAACCAAATCACATTTTCTCGTAGGAGGCATTTAAATTCCTTTAAAATGTCCATTTTAGAGCTAGAGAAGTAGTTCAGTTAGTAAGATATTTGATTAGCATACATTAAGGCCTGGGTTTGGCCAGTAACAACACAACACAAGCTTCATTATGGTGCATAGCCCTAGTCCCAGGGATGAGGATGTGAAGAAATTATTCTTGGCTTTATTAACAGCTCCAGGACCGTTTGAACTCCAGGAGAAGCACTCTGAAGTAACCAATCCAGGAAATAAGCAAACAGCAGTTCCATTTAAAATAATAAGTGGAATTGTAGATGGGAATATACACATATAAGTGTTTTATAAAACTTTGGCTGGATTTTGTTTTCATTTTTATTTTTTAATTGTGAGCCTAACTTTAAATGGCTGAGCCATCTCTGCATCCCATTTTTGTTTGTTTGTTTTGTTTTTTGTTTTTTGCTTTTGTTTTTGTTTTTCAGACAGCATTTTACTGTGTAACCCTGGCTGTCCTGGAAATCACTCATTAGACCAGACTGGTCTCAAACCCAGAGACCCAAAGGTCTCTGTGCTGGAAGTAAAGGTGCGTGCCACCACAGTCTAGTTAAATTTTTTCTAAGTTATCATAATAAGTACATAATTTCATGAGATATTTACTTCTCACTAATGTGTATTATTTTGAAAACATAATTTTGCTGTCACACTTTAATAATTTTCCCTTTTAGTATAATTTCAGGAATGTATATATTCACTCATGCTAGGAAAGCAGGTAGGCTAATTGACAGTCTTCACTTCTTTCTCTCTCCTCCAAATCTAATTCCTGTTTTATCATAAGGTCTGTACAGACTACCTGAGGTGGACTCCACCTCCATGTCGCCAGTAGATCATACAAATATTTCTCTCCAAACTTCCTTCTCTGACCCAACACTAAATCCAGCAGACATTTTCTTGGATCCCTCAGCCCATTGCAGCCAGGGAAACAGGTAGGCTCTTCAGATGTCAGTACCTAGAATTACATTCTTCCCAAACCTAGGTGTGTAAACACCAACCTAAAATACAATCAATAACAGGCAACGCCATGTCTCCACAAGAGCCTAGTAACCCCACCACAATTGGTGCTGAGTATTGCAACATAGCTGAAGCACAAGAAAAATACCTTAAAGTAATCCTTGTGAATATGAATAAATCTTTTAAAGAGGAAATGAGTAAATCACTTGAAGAGAGACATGAAAACACAACAATGGAAGAAATGAATGCAACAGTGAAATGCATGAAAGTGGAAGTTAAATAAAAAACAAAACTCAAAGCAAGGGAACAATGGAATTTAAAATTTAAGATATGCATAAAATGGTGCTAGTATAACTGAATATCTGCATATAGAAGAATGTAAATAGATCCATATTTATCACAGTGCACAAAACTCACGTCCAAGTGGATCAAAGACCTCAATATACAACCTGATACATTAAATATAATATGAGAGAATATGAGGAAGATCTGTGAACTTAGTGGCACAGGGACAACTTCCTGAATAGAATATCAAAAGCTCAGACACTACAATCAGCAATTAATAAATGGGAACTCATGAAATAGAAAACCTACCATGAAACAAAGGGTACAGTCGATAGGATAAAATGGCAGCCTACAGAATGGGAAAAGACTTTCACCAACCCTACATTTAAGAGAGGGATAATAATCAAAATATTAAATGAACTCAGGAAATTAAAGAGCAACAAACCAAATAACCCAATTAAAAATGGATTACAGAGCTAAACTGTGAATTCTTAAGAGAGAAATCTCTACTGGCTGAGAAGCACTTAGAGAAATGTTCAACATCCTTAGGTATCAGGGAAATTCTAATCAAATTGACTCTGGTATGACAACTTATGTCAGTCAGAAGGTCTAAAACTCAAATGACAGCACATGTTGGTGAATATGTGAAGAAAGGAGAAGACTCTTCTATTACTGTTTAGAATGCAAACTTGTAAACCACTTTGGAAATAACTATGGTGTTTTTCCAGAAATTTGGGAATAGTTCTACCTCCAGGCCCAGATATCCCACTCCTCAGCATATACCCAAATTATGCTTCTTCATACCATAAGGATACTTGCTAAATTATATTCATAGCAGCTTTCTGCATAACAGCTAGAATCTGGAAACAACTTAGATGTCCCTCAACTGAAGAATGGATAAAGAAAACATCCTACATTTACACAATAGAATACAGCTCAGGTTTTAAAAACTAAGGCATTATGAAATTTGCAGTCAAATGGATGGGACTAGAAAATATTATCCTGAGGGAGGTAACCCAGACCCAGAAAGACACCCATGATATGTACTCACTTATATTTGATTATTGGCCATAAAGTACAAGATAACTATTCTACAGTTCACAGGTCCAAAAAGCTAAGTAAAAAGGAGAGATCAAGAAAGGATGTTTGAATCTCACTTAGAAAGGAAGTAGAACAGACATCTGAAGTAAATTGAGGGAGGGAATTGTGTTGAAGAGGTGATGTGGAGGGGAATAGGGCTCTGGATAAGTGTAGGGAGAAGGAGGTGCAGGACTAGGAAAGAGAATAGAAAATAGTGGAGAAGCAACTCTGGGATGGGGAAGGCACTAGAAATCTATGCTGGTGACTCTAGCTGAGACTTCTAGCAATGAGAGCTTTAGAGCCTGAAGTGGCCACTTCTTATATCAAGGTGGGGCTTCCAGTGGAGGGACGGGGACACCAATCCATGTGTAAAACCTTGACCTAAAATTTTCCCTGCCTACCCAAGTGTGGGTATAAAGATGGATCTGAGATTGAGAGAATGGCAAATCAATCATTGTCCCTACTTGAGACCTATCCCATGGAAGAGAGCCATACCCTTGACACTATTAATGATTACCTGTTACTCTTGTAGATAGGAGTTTAACATAACTATCTTCTGATAAGCTTTACCCAGCAGCTGATGTAAGCAGACTCATAGACCAAAACAAAAGGCTAAGGCCAGGAAGTCTTGTGGAACAGTGGGAGGAAGGATTAAGGGAGCCAGAAGGGTCAAGGACAACACAAGAAGATCTACAGAGTAAACAAACCTGGGCCCATGGGGACTCACAGAGACTGAATAACCAACCAAAGAACATGCATGGGATGGACCTAGGCCCCTGTACATATGTAGCATATGTTCATGCGTTTCTTTATGTGGGGTCCTTAATAATTGGGGTATGGCTCTTCCTGACTCTACTGGTTGTCTGTAGAATCCCTTTTTCATAGCTGGGTTGCCTGTTTGGCCTCTGCAAGAGGATGCACTTCGTCCTTTGTAGTGGATGTAAGCATGTCTATGTTTTGATCCAAAGTGTGGGATGTGAAACAGTATTGTATAAGTGTGTGTAGTGTTTTTCCACTGAAAACAGACTTGTGAGAGAATATGCGATGTTTGTCCACTGGAAGAGGAACCACCTCTTGCAGGAGCATGGTCTTTGCCACTTATAAACATTCTAATATGGGCTCTGAGAAGATGCCCAAAAGAAGAGGTGTGGCTTTTTCGTCTTGGCTATTCACCACTCAACTTCAAGATGCTCCTAGCGAGAATCACTAGGTGGCTGATTCTTGAACTGGAGTGGCTCTGGGTTCTGGCTACTGCTTCAGGTTCTAGCTGTTGCTCTGGTTTCCAGCTTCTGCTCTGAGATCTGGCTACTGCTTTTGGTTCCAGCTGCTGTTCTGTGCTCTGGCTGCTGCAGTTACCTTTGCTGAATTGCTGGTTTGCTATTTAATTGGTCTATTGGAATCCTGCCAACTATGCCAATGTAATTGCTCCAAGTAATTGTGTCCAAAAAGGTGTACTTCAGTTCCTATTAACCTCTTTTCTCTCCTATCTAGAGTAGGTGGGTTGGAAGGGAGGTATAAGCATTAAAAAACCCCAAGTAAAGAAGATTTGGAAAAGCACAAAGCCTACAGTTCTCCTGAGACTTGATACACCAGGGTATGTTAGAAATCCATGGGGGACCTCCCCTCTTCTAAGAAGAAGGAAAGGAAGGAATTGGAGTATGGGTGTGAATGTGGGACCAGGAGGAGAGAGAAAAGGGTCTGTATTCAGGTTGTAAATGATTAACTAAATGGATTAATAAAAACAACTTAGGAATTTAAATAGGAACCTCAGAGCCAAATGACATCAAGAAAATACTAGAGATGGAGAAAACTGGACTCCTTGGCCAAAGAAATTATTACATCTAAAATAATCATGGCACAAAACATCATTCTATTGCTATGAAGAGACACTATGAACACATCAACTTTTAGAAAGGAAAACATTTAGTTGGGGCTAGCTTACAGTTTCATAGGTTTAGTCCGTTATGCTCATGGCAAAGTGCAGGCAGAAAGGGTGCTAGAGAAGAAAAAGAGAATCCCATGTGTTGATCTGCAGGCTGGAGAAGTGACTGTGTGCCACATTGGCAGAGCTTCAACATATGAAACCTCAAACCCAACAAGGTCATACCCCCTAACAGTGCCCCTTTCTGTGGGTGAAGCCTCCAACTACATGTGTCTATGGTGGCCATTCCTATTTGAACTAGCATACTTTGTAAGCACCACATCTAAAAGTAGGAATAGACTATGGTAAAGCCATCCAGTTCAAAGGCCCAGAAAATGTTTTCAACAAAAACAAAATTCCCTTAACCTAAAGAAGGAGATGACTATACAGGTACAACCATACAGAACACCAAATGGATTTTACTGGAAAAGAAAGTCTCCATGGGACCTAATAATAGAAACACTAAACACATGGAACAATGAAAGAATATGAAAAACTGCAAGGGAAAAAGACCAAGTAACATATAAATGTAGACCTAGTAGAATGACCACTCATTTCTCAATGGAGACTAAAAGCTATTAGGGCTTGCACAGGTATTTATGGTCTCTAAAAGACCACAACACCACAGATGTCAGCTCAGACTACTATAAACAGAACATTCAATCATAATAGATGAATAAATGAGAAATTTTTATGATAAAATCAAATATAAGCATCTATTAAATGAAAAACAATTTTTCACAGACCTTGGATGTATAATTTTCAACTTCTTATGAAAACTCAAAACCATAAAACATCCAAGAAGAGCTTCAAAATATGAATTATAAAGGAACTGCTAGAAGTCTCACCATACTTGATTACAAGTTTTACCACAGAGCAATCATAATAAAAGCATCATATTACTGTGACAAAAATGGACATGTTGATCAATTGAATTTCGTTGAGGATCTAGACATAAATCTATGTTTGGTAAAGAAGTGAGAAATGAACATTGGTAAGAAGACAGCATCTTCCACAAATGGTATGCTCAAATGTGACGGCACCTTGGAGAATTCAAATAGAACTGTACTTACCACCATGCCATGAATTCTTATCTATAGAGTTAAGAAGCATACATAGGTTTATAACAAAAGTAGAATAAGTTACATATTTCACTGAAAATTGTACCAGTTACTATTAATAACATATTTTCTGTGGAGGGTTGCTTTACATTCTGTAGCACATGTATGGACTTTAAGGGACACCTTTTGATACAATTATTTTATTTGGGGTAATTGCAATATAATTGCATGCTGTCTTTCTTTTCCTTCCAAATGTTCCTATTTTTTCTACTTTTTGATTTCTTTTTCTTTCATTATTGTGAAACACACACACACATCATAAATAGATAGTACAAACTGCTCAGTCTGCACTTAGTAGTAAGTGTGTGTGTGTGTGTGTGTGGTGTGTGTGTGTGTGTGTGTGTGTTCAGTGCTCACTTTTATATTAGATAACCAATAAGTTCATTCTTCCCTAGGGAAGACTAAGTCTCTGGAACGCAGCACTTCTTAATTGTCATGAAGTGAGACCTTGTAATAGTTCCTCTGTCTATGCTAATATGTCTATTGGTGTCTTCTTTGTTAGGCCATATTTAGAAAGTTGTGTTAGTGACATTATGTGGGGCTCCCTAGCACTGCCAGGAGATACAATCCTCTAGCAAACTCTGTTCTTTTGGCTATTTACATCATTTCTTCCTGTCTTCTGCAATGATATTTGAGCCTTAGGTGCACAGATTTATCAGTTAGTATTACTCTCCACAACTATGAATTATAATTATCTGTAGTTTTCTGTAATTGGCTCAATCTGTTGAAAAGAGACATTTTCTTGATAAGCCTGGGCAGTATAATAATGTGTACAATTCCAGTCAAAAATCTCCATCTCATTCAACACAAAAGAATAACTTTTGTGACTCGTTAGTGCTAGGCTGTGTATGTCAGCCTGAGAGCTTACATGAGAATCTCCTGTTTCTGCTTCCCAAAGCTCCATAGAATGCCAGCTTTATATATGCTCATTACTTCATCTGCCTTTGCACATTGGATATTGGGGAATTAACGTGTGTCTTCTGGCTTTGGCAGCAACCACTCTTAGTGACTATGTCATCTCCCCACTGCCTACACTGATAGTCATCAGCCATTAAAAAGAGAACTGACTTTTCCCCACCTTGAGCTATTAAATGTTTCATTTACCTTTTGCAATAGCTTTCTGCAGGTTTCCCTCACAATGCAATTCCTTGCGATGTTTGTCTGGCTATCCAACAAAAAATATCGCTTTACATAGGCAAAACGAAAAAGCAGACTTCTACAATCAAATATCTACTTGCTTTAATTATCACAAAAATATTATTGTTAATGTTTAATCACATCATACTTGACCTATACTTATTGCCTGCATTTTCCTTTTAGTTTTTTTTTTTTTTTTTTAAGTACACCACCAAGAACACAACAATGTCTAATCGAGTTGCCAGCTAGTCAAGTGACTGCCTGGCTTATGATTAGGTTATGTCCCAGGAGACATAATTGAAAATGCCATAAGTAAAAATGTATTTCATACTTCTAACCTATCTCTCGCAGCATTGCAATACAGTAAACAACAGCGAATTGACTATTTATCCCTCTGATCTCCTGGCCAGCGGCCCAGCATCCTTCAAAATGGTTCCAGATAAACTAAACACTTCCCTAGGAGGATATCTACCAGCCATTAAAATTAAAGTGCAGTTTGTAGTGAATGAGAAGAGCTTTACACCATTTTCACATTAAAAACTGTAAGTCAAGCTAATATTAAGCAATACTTGCCTATATTTACTGAACAAAAGTAAATATATGATAATGATTTACGATACTAACCGTGGAAATGGTACAAGAATCAGGGACATTTCAGTTAGGCTACCTTCAGAAATTAATTTTAAAAAATGAAACCTCTATAATAAGTTTTCTAGCAACAAATTTCCAGTTGTTTTTCAAATAGTTTAATAGATTCTCCCATTTTACTGTCTTATTCTTCTTTAGAAATTTGAAAAGTTTAAAAATGTGTTAATATAGAAAGCTACCTTTCTTCTTAATACACAGGAAGTTAATACCAGCATGTTCGGTTCATGGAGTGTTTGCTTCTGAAGTGGGTAAAATTCAGTTCTTATCTATAAGCAAATCTTGACTTGCTAATCTTCATTATTCATGTGATTAAACAAAATACAGCACAATGTTCATGTTTGCTCTGATTCATATTGTGTGGTACTAAATTATATTTTAAATAGTAATTTAAAGCTAAGGCAATGTTACGCATATAACATTTACAAATTATCAAACAGGTTTTTAAAGAAGTCTGTGTACTCATTGAAGTCACTGAAAATACGCTACATAGTTTTGCCCACAGAGAGATAGCCACAGTGATCTTTTAAAAACTCAGACCCATCCACATTTCTTGCAGGAAAATGAACATTATTATTGAAAAGTGGAATAAGCATTTCCCATGAAATGGGAGATTGTGAATGGTCTAGAATTGCTCTTTTCTTGTGTAAAGTCAGCATCTCATGTTCTTTGCATGAAGTTAAAATTGGGCTGCTGACCTGTGAATGGGATGAGTAAATAGGGAAACTTCAATGATCAAAACACTTAAAATTAAAAGTGCATTTCAAATTGAATGGTCTTTCATACATATCTAAGTTTGGAAAAACATATATTGGAAGAATACACTGATGGGAGGACATGTTTCTGAGCAGCGGCTGTTGCTGCATACTGTTAGATTAAATTAACCTGGAGTGAACTGTCTGTCTCTACATAATCATCCTGATGATCTAAATAAACAAAAGTTGATTTTGATGATATATATATATATATATATATATATAAGTTTATTTTCCTGTTGCTATGATAAAAGCCCAGACAAAACAACTGAAGGAAGGAAGAGTATAAGGTTGATTTTTGCTTCAGATTTCCAGGTATAAGGTATTTATCATGATAGTTGGGACGTCAAGATAGCCGGGGCTGATAAAACTCTTTTGTATCCATCTACAGTTGAGAAGAAGTGAAAGCAGTGAATCCAGCTATTACCGAAATTCCGTCTCTTCACTTCCATGGTCAAGGATTCTAGCCCCGGAAATGGCACCATTCGCAAAGAGCAGCTCTTGCTTTGCAAGAAGGATAACATTACACATGCATCATCAGTGGACAAACTTAAGCAGCAAAGTCTCTAATAGCAGCATGCTTTAGGTTTACCTCCTACGTAATTCCAGGTCTGCTAAAATAGTAATTTACACAATTGCAATAATCAATACAGCCACACTGTTCTAAATTTTATTGTTTATCTCAATCAGCTTTGGATCTTCAATTCTCTTAACTGTGTAAAAGTAATGAAAATTGTATTTTAAAACTCTTTTACTTCCTAGTTTCACAAGATTTTGATCATGATTTATTTTACTATACTTACTGGCAAAATTCAGAGGGATAAAAAATTCTTCCTTCTTATCTCTCCGTTTCATCTTTTGCTAAATATGAATGCAAACGTGCCAAATTTCACTTAAGTTTTAAATCAATTCACTTGATTGGCAAGTTCACTCAAGCTTCTAGTAACTATAGATTTTTTTCTAATTGGCATTTGATGACTTGAATAATTTTAGATTTTCCTTGCCTTTATATATACGTCCATGTTATCCTGTAAAACTGTGAGACAATTAACTAACTATAAAGGTAAAAGAGCTAGTGCGTTGTATGTTTTTTGAAATGTTAGTTATACTTAGTTTACCCCAGTTTGGCTTCAGCATGTAGTGCTAGCAGATCCTTAGTAAATATCTAACTCTTATATCTAGTTATTCTAGATGAATTCAGAGAAATGGTTTCATCTTTGTAGTTACTATATATTTTAAGTTTATAACTTTTAGTATCTTTTACATGAAAAAATGGAATCTTAATAACATTATTATCACAACCATTACCCTTGCTGAACATACTAATCAGTATCTTTACATATTTCATTTCACTTAGTCTTTACAACAATTTCTTGTCGAGTACTATTATTAGAACTTTTTTTCCAAACAAGGACAGCATCAAATCTCAGTAATCTATCAAATTGTCTAAGCTACAAAATACAAAGAACTGTTGATCAGAAAAACAAAAACAACAACTCCAGGTTATGCTTTACTTTCAAGGTAAACCAATAGATACTCCATGGCATCAATTTGCAAGAAAAAAAAATTTCTGTTAGATCAATAAAGATTCTTCAAATGATAATATCTACTTTGTTAAGCTACAATCCTTTTCACATATAAAGAATTTAAACATGTGTGGATTTATTTCTCTGTCATTGATTTGATTCCATTGATCAACTTTCCTATTGCTATGCCAGTACCATGCTGTTTTAATTACTGTTGTTCTATAGTACAGCTTGAGATCAGGTGTGAAGATGCCTTGGAGGATCTTTTTTTTTGTAGAGGATTGTTTTGGTTATTCTGGGTTTTTTTTCTTTTTCCACATGAAGTTGAGAATTGATCTTTCAATATGTTTAAAGAAACACTTAAAGAAATGCTCAACACCTTTAGTGATAAGAGAAATGCAGATCAAATCGACTCTGTTGTTCCATCATATACACATCAGACTGGCTAAGATCAAAAACTCAAGGGGAAGCACATGCTGTCAAGGCTGTGGAGAAAGGGGAACACTCCTTCATTGTTGGAGGGAGTGCAAACTTTCACAACCACTTTGGAAATCAATCTGGTGCTTTCTCAGAAGACTGGAAATAGGGCTACTGCAATATCCAGCTATTCCACTCCTTGGAATATACCCTGAAGATGCTCCACCACACAACAAGGACATAAGCTAAACCATGCTCATAGCAGCCTTATTCATAATAGCCAGAACCTGGAAACAACCTAAATGTCCTTCACTCAAAGAATGAATAAAGAAACTGTGGTACATTTACACTATGGAATACTACTCAGCTATTAAAAATAAGGAAATCCTGAAAATTGCCGGCAAATGGATGGAACTAGAAATGATCATACTGAGTGAGTTAACCTAGAGTCAGAAAGACTCATATGGCATATACTGTCTTATAATCAAACACTAGCCCAAATGGGATGTCCCATGAAAGTCTCCACTTACCAGGAGATTGGGAGAGATGCAGGGACCTCCTATTGAGCCTCTAGGTGAGAGAAGTATGGGAGAATGGGGAAATAGGAGGATACAGAGGGTCCTTAAAAACCTACAAGAAAAACATCATGATGGGCAGATCTGGACCCAGGGGCATCAGCTCAAAGTACTGCACCAACAAAGAACAGTACATGAAGTAAGCGTTGAACTTCTACTCAGATCTAGCCAATGGACAGTACATTATCCACAGCTGAGTGTAGAATGGGGACTGACCCTGACAAGAACTCTGGTGCCCAATATTTGACCATTTCCCTGTGGTGGGGAGGCCTGGAGGTACTCAGAAAAGGAATAGGCAGGCTGCCAAGGTGAGACTTGATAGGCTGTGACCACATGATGGTAGAGTGGTTACCTTCTGTCACAGACCTAGGAGAGAGGAGTAGGGTAAAAGAGGGAGGAGGGAGAAACAGGAGGAGACAGGTAAGGGTCTAATAATTGAGAAGTAATCCAAAAAATTATTAAAAAAATAATTGAAAACACATTATAAACACACACAGTCTTGTAACTTTGTGGAGTCTAAGAAATTAGAAGAAGAGAAAAATAACTGAGATCTTGATACTAGGCTCCAGGTTTCTCTAGCACATGTGATTTCCAAAATATCTTCAATATAATTGGTCTCATTTCACAAGGAGGGATATTTGTAATTAAATGTTGAGTTTCTAACCAGAAAATGGCTTCACATTAAAACGACCTCCTCCTCTTTTCTTGCTATTACTGAAGCCATGTTTTTAAAGCAGTGAGCAAAATTGTAATGTGCTATTTGTACACTGTGGCAAAAGACATCTCAAGTTTATAATTGCTTAAACTTCATGTACTATTATACACCACAGCATCATACTATTAGCTAGAGTAATGGGTTTTTAGGAAATAATTAAGGCATTTCATTGCTGAGGCATGATGCAACAGCTTTAGTGCCTATTGTACATAACCTGTCAATATTAAAATGGTAAATATAAAAATTATTCTCTACTTCTAATGTACTACATATGATAACCTAGAATATTTTAAAATATCTTACTTTCAGATGAATTATTTGCAAAGAGACTGGGTAAGATATTAGAATCACATTATGTAAATAGTAAGACACTACATATATATTACTGAAATAAATGTACTGAATGTGCTCTCATTTTCTTATGATATTATATCTAAAATGTAGTCTTAAAATATTAAATAATTTATTTCCTAAAAAATAATTTTGGAGTAACTCTTTTTGTGAAACATGAGGTTAAATTAACATAGTAAGTTTTTTCCTACAAAATAATTTTGCCTAATAAAGAATATAAATAAATGAGCAATTTCAACATCTTGCCTAGAAAATTGTCTAATACACAATAAGAAATCAACACTTCTATGTTGATGAAAGGATGAATAATTAGCATTGAATAATTAAATGCTATTTAATAAAATGGGTGGACTACTAATATAGCATTAGTAATAAGACTAAGTGTAGTAAAGAAGTGATGGCTGCCACTAATATTAGCTTTCCATTCATAGGATACAATCCTGAATACATCACTTGCATAGTTCTATAGAGCAGAGCAGTTATATAATTTATAGGGCCCTATGAAAGGTGGATTTTATAAGGCAAAATAAAAGTATGGAATTTTATTTTAAAATGTATTAATTTCACAATGACAAAATCTAAAATTCAAACAAATGCAAGACCCTTGGAAAAGTGAGGCACCATTAAACTGTTCATGTCTCATGGACACAAAGCCATGGACAATTTCATCCATTTAATTGTTAACCATAACATGTTGATTTGTTTTGCTATTCATATACTTTTGCTGAATATGTGAGTGGTATTTCTTCATAGAACGTTCCTAAATGCAATGTGTAGAATAACATAAAGTAGAAATGATCATTTAATAAACCAAGTCAGAGGCCAGTTAATCCCATTTAGCTCTGGCTAAGGAGCCTGGAATTGGTTATTATTTTTTTAAAAAATCACTACTTTGGGGTTACTTCTGAAGAGTTTGAAATATTACTATTTACTAATGAGATCATAAGACCTAAGTGTTATTTCCAAAGCCATTTCTAGATTTCTCATTTCCCTATTTCAAAGCAGGAGTTTCTATAATATTGATGTGTCTGGGAAAATTTCATATGATGTGTTAAAATGACAAATAATGCATTCCATACTTACATGTACAAGCTAAAAAATTCTCATAGAATCTGAATGAACAGAAGAGTGCTAAACACTAAACACTGTCTGGGAAATATCTGTAAAAGGAGAATTAGAGAACACGGCTAATGAGTGTACTTATACGGGTGGATAGACAAAGTGTCTTTGATTGCACTTTAGCACGCTAAACCCACTATGGCTGGTAACAATTTACTGAACATTTCAAAATAGCATGTAGAAAATCTCCTTGCATGTTCTTCAAAATACTACATTTGAGTAGATATTCTAATTTCCTAGGTCTGATCATAGTACAGAGGGAGCAATATATTGTAATGGATCTATGGCCATAGATATGCACATTGGAGGTTAACGGAGAAGAAAATAAATAAGAAGCATGTACAAATGTGTTGAGCAGAGTAGTATTTATTTGGAATACTGTTTAAGCAGTGAGCTCCACTAACAAGGCTGCTCATTTATTTTTCTTCTTCATTAAACATAGATTCTTTTTTCTTCCTTTTAAAAAATGTTTTTATTATGTATACAATGTTTCACCGGCATGTGTGCCTGAGCCTGCAGAGGCTACCAGACCTCATTATGGATGTTTGTGAGCCACTATGTGGTTGCTGAGAATTGAACTCAGGACCTTTTGGAGAACAGTCAGTGCTCTTAACCTCTGAGTCATGTCTCTAGCCCCTAGATTCTATTTTCATACAATATAACCTCGTTACAGTTTTCCCTCCTTTTACTCTACCCAGTTCCTCACCACCTCCCCTCCCTTATGGATCCACTCCCCTTTCTCTCTTATTAGAAAAACAAAGCAGAAGAGAACAACAACAAAAATGAAACAAAACAAAACAACTCCGCCCAAAAAACAAGCCTGACAAAGTATGATGAAGCAAAAACTACTATATCAAAGTTGGACAGAACAACCCGAAAGGAGGAAGAATCTCAAGAGCAGGCACAAGACTCAGAGACCCTCATTCTCACAGTCAGGAGGCCTGTAAAAATATTATGCTGATGTCTATAATATATATGTGGAGGACCTGCGGTAGACCCACATAGGCCCTATGTGGGTCGGCTTCAGTCTCTGTGAGTTTATATTCGACTTAATTGTTTCAGAGGCTCTTGTGCTTTTGGTGTCCTCCATTCTCTCCAACTCTTACAATCTTTCCTTTTCTTCTCCTTTGCATTTCTGAGCTGAGAGGGGAGGTGTAGTCTCAACTCTCTTAACCAAAATATTTTATTAACAACTTATTGACAGAACCTACGTCAATTATAACCTGATTAACCCAAACAGTAGGAAATGAAGATTAAGTGACACAATAACAAAACCTTAAGGATATCAGTCCAGAGGAATGATTCTCCGATCAGGAGCTGCAGGATTTCCTCCACTAGAACCGGGGACAATAAGACCTTAGAGACTGAGCAGGAGCCTGAGCTCTGAAGCTTTCCCTTAAGTGGATTTCTCTAGGAGCCTCTTGAAGGGCAGCGATGAACAGCCAAATCTATCCCAAGTCTTCAATCCCCCAGCCACCAGTTCTGGGCTCATTTATATAGCTCCTACCAGAGTCTGTTCATGGGATCTTTACCATCTGGTAGCAATTAAGCTTCTGCACGAGGTGGTTACTCTTCTAATGAATTAACATCACCTGTTCTCTTACTAGATCGTTCGATCCCACGCTTGGGATCTTAAAGAACAGGTTGCTCTCCTTCAGGGAGGCATTTGATGGAGACCACCTATTTAGAACTCTCCTGTCATAATAACTGGCAGTGGGTCTCTGCATCTGTTCCCATTCGCTACCAGAGGAAGCTTCTGTAGTGATGACTGGGTAAGGTGTGAGTATGGCAGGTTATCATTTTAAGGTATTTCATTGATTCCTTTTTAAACCTATAGTGTTTGTCTTTACCCTTAATCGCTGGGCTCTCTGTTCTCTGGTTATTGGTTACCCAAGTAGTGGAGGGTATGGTTTTCTTCTGGTGGAGTGAACCTCAAGTCAAATCAGACATTGGTTGATTACTCCCACAAGTTCTATTTCACCATTGCCCTGCCATATTTTTCAGGTGGTCAAAGATTTTGTGTCTAGTTTTGTAGTTGTCCATGATTCTCTTTCAGTAGCGTTCAGAGTATATTCCTGTAGCAAAGAGTCTAGAGCTTAGAGCTTCTCCAGGGTTAATGAATTGTGTGGATGCTGTCATTGGCAATGAGGTAACGTTATCAGTAACACTTTGTCTTAGCAACAGCCTGGATTATTTGAGGATTTCCATGGTTCCCTCCCCACCACCACTCTGACCAACAACGCATTGCCATCTAATCCTGCCATTGTAATCTATGCCTGGCTACAAAAGATGGTTAGTTGAAACTCTTTATTCCCCATTACTGTGAGTCCTTATAAGCACCTTTACATATTCTCAGAAGTTTCCAGTACACTAGTTTTCTATGTCATCACTCAAATAACCCCCAATTCCAGGCATCATTCCCCACACTCTCACTCTCCATACTATCCACCCTCCAACTGTGATATTCCCCTTCTGTCCCCATCTGTACCCAATCTGCCCATAAATCAATTGTATTTGCCTCTCCCATGAGGATCCATGTGTCCCCCCACCCCTTCCTCCTTGCCTTCACAGTTAATATCTACATATAACAAAATGCATACAATATTTATCTTTCTGGGTCTATATAATGTCTGTCAGGGTATATTTTAAAGTTCCATACACTTCCCTCTAATTTTTATGATATCACCTTTTTTTTTTTTTTTTTTTTGGCTGAGTAATGCTCCATTGTGCAAATGTACCACTGTTTTACAGCGACTCTTTGGGTAAGGGACCTCTAGATTATTTCCAAAATCTGTCAATTATGAAGCCACAGAGAGCATGGTTGAGCAAAATGTTCATTCTGCAGAGTGGTGTGTCCTTTGAGTATATGCCTCCAAGTGCTATATCTGGATCTGGAGATAAAGTTTCAGCTTTCAGAGAAACTGCCACACTGATTTGCATAGTGGCTGTACAAGTTTGAACTCCCACTAGCAACGGAAGTGTGTTTTCCTTCTTCCACAACCTTGTCATTATTAGATATCTTTGGTGTTATTGATTTTAGCCATTCTGAAAGATGTAAGGTAGAATTTCAATGTAGGTTTGATTTACATTTCCCTTATGGCTAAGGAAGCTGAATATTTCTATAAGTGTTTTCAACCATTTGAGATTCCTCTACTGAGAATTCTCTGTTTATATATTTCCCAATTTTTAACCCAATTTCCAATTTTTAAAACATTTTTTTATTTTTTACATAGACATTTATATTATTACATGTATATACAATAACCTACTTATAGCAAGAAGAACCATGACACAGTCAGGAATTATATAAATTTTACATTCTTAGTGTTTTGGCTATTTGTATTTGACAGCCTTGAAGAAAACGTCTTTCCTATCTTGGTGCATCTAAAAATCTGAATAAATCAATCTCCAACGCATCTTCTCATTATCAACTAAACACAACTATCTAGACCTAAAAACATCTTAACCCCTAAACAGCTAAGTTTCATCTTCAACTCCATCAGAGACTTGAGTAGGAATAAACTTGATAACTTGAGTATGCCAGGAGTGCAGGTTAGTAGCTTTCTAAATGAGAAGATGACAGAGATAATTTGCTACCTAAATAGCCACCCAAATCTCTCTATATTATGTTGGAGCATCTGCGTCAGCCTTCTGGCTCAATATATCTGACAAACATATTTGTGAGGCAGGAGCTATTGAGGACTTGCTTATCCTGTCTTGGCAGAGTTTGCCTGTTGACTCCGCATGCACCCAAGCTTGCCTCCCTTTTTTTTGGTAGAAATCTATCTGTGGTAGAATGAGGAAGGACAATTTGCCCAGTGGCTTGTTTGCCATATTTGAAGCAAGGTTCTTTGATGCTCATCATCCTTTTTGAGGTAGCCTGAGTGTTGCAGGGAGTCAATCTGTCTCATTATCAGTGAAACTTTAAAATAATAAGAACATTTTAAAATGCCATATCTGCATATCTCTGAGGTTTTTGAAGACCTTATGTAACTATCCTACCTTATCTTTCTATATAATGTGTATGAGTACAATACCTCATATTAGAGTAGAAATATATCTATATGTAATGTGTGTGCATAATAAACTTACTTTCTTGTTATTTTTATGAGACTAAAAGAGGGCTTCTATTTCACCAAGGGTTTTAGGTCCTTTAATAATACTTACCTGGTGTTTCTTTAACTTTGTTAAGTGGTATGTATCAAGAAAATTATCATTTTCTTTTTAAATTTTCCAGTTTAATAGAGTGCTGATTTTTTTATGTTTTATATTTTATTTTGATTTTTGTACATGGTTTTATGTTTTTATATTCATTCATTTTTTTATTTTTTACTTATAAATAGGCCCTTATAATACTCTGGATTTCTTTGGTGTCTGTTGTCATTTCTGCATTTTAGTTTCTAATTTTGTTAATTTGGATGTCCGCTCTACCTTTAAGTTAGTTCGGATAAGAGTTTGTCCATCTTGTTGATTTTATCAAATAATCAGCTATTTGTTTTGTCAATTTCTTGTATTGCTCTATATTTTTCTACGTTATCAATTTCGGCCATGAGTTTGCTTATTTATTGATGCCTACAACTGTTTTATGTGGTTACTTTCTTTTTATTTTTCTAGATCTTTCAGAGATGTTGATATGTTTCTAGTATGAGATCTCTCCATTTTAAAAAATAAATCCATTTATCTTTAATACTGCAAATGAATGTGGAAAATGTGCATTCACCAGCAGCAATCTCAGGAGATAAAAATTATCCCCTAGGAGCGTACGCACAGACCTGTCGGCATAAGGAACACTGTGGAGACAAGTTGAAGGCACTCAGAGATCAATACTGATAAATACTGCATATCCAGGCTGAACTGCACCTGGTTGAGCTCATTCTCCTGGACCAAGCCACTCCATTTATTTACTAAGGTGTGTAAGCTTTATCTGCCATTTTTCAGCTCTCTCCATTCTTTAAATGTAATCACTTAGTGCCATGAACTTTCCACTTAGGACCACTGTCATTGTGTCCCATAACTTTGGATATGCTGTTTATCCATTCTCATTGAATTAGAGCAAGTCTTTGTTTTCTTTATTTTCATCTTGACCCATTTTTTCATTCAGTAGAGAATGTTTCAGTTTCTTATGAATTTCTAAGCTTTTTTAAAATTTTTATTTATTTATTTACTATTTATACAGTATTCTGCCTGCATACCAGAAGAGGGCACCAGATCTCATTATAGATGGTTGTGGCCCACCATGTGGTTGTTGGGAATTGAACTCAGGACCTTTGTAAGAGCAGACTGTGCTCTTAACCTCTGAGCTATCTCTCCAGTCCAGCTTTTTGTTCTTACTGCTGCTATTATTTAGCTTTAATCCATGGATGTCTGATAGGATGCAGGCAGTTATTTCTATTTTCTCATATCTATTAAGACTTGCTTTGTGACTGAGTAGTGACTGAGTAAGTGCTCAATTTTGAGAACGTTCCATGAGTTGCACAGAAGGTATAGTCTCTTTTGTGTGGGTGAAATGTTCTGTTAATAAATGTTAGGCCTATTTGGATTAAAATGTTCTATTTCCACTATTTATCTGTTTAGTTTTTGTTTGAATAATTTGATTGTTGATGACAGTGTGGCAGTGAAGTCTCCCAATATAGGTATGTGAGGGTCAGTATGTGATTTAACTTGGTGCAAGTTTCTTTTACAAACTTGAGTACCCTCATGCTTGGGAAATAGATGTTAAGAACTAACATGTCATCTCGGTGTATCTTTCCCTTGATGAGAATGTACTGTCCGTCCCTGTATCTTTTGATTAATTTTTATTTGAAATCTATTTTGTAAGATATTAAAGTGGCTGCACCAGTTTTTTTTCCTGTGGCTTATCAGGGGTGCCTGCTGGAGTTGGGCATGGGATAGAGCACAGAGTTGGTGCAGAGAGATTAGAGGTGATGGTCTGTGGGATCCACATGAGATGTGGGTAGGGTGTAAGGAATACCACGCTGTAGCTGGTATTCTATTGAAGAGTTAGGGATGAGATTAGGGTTTGGATTTGGAGTGGAGGTGGGTTCAGTGAGAGCCTTCAGTTCAATTACATGTTTTCCTTTTTTGCTTAATGGATGTGTTCCCAGTGAATGCATGTTGTTGGAGGATGGTATAAGAGGAGTACACAGAGGTAAGAGTGTTGGAAAACAAGATGTTTGTGCTCAGGTGGGGATGGGGGTCACAGAAGAAAGGGATATCACAGGTTTTTCATGTTACACATCTGGAGATGAGACTCGATGTTTGGATATCATCCAGGAAGACTAGATAAGAGGTGTGGGTCTGTGTCAAACCTACTTTTTGCGATAGGATGAGCAGCTCTTGGGTGAGCAGGGGTTGCCTTCTGGAGTGAGGGTTTGGGACATTGCTACAAATTGGGGGGAAGGCATAGAAAAGTTAGTATGGGAAGATTTGTGGGATCCACAGGATATGGGAGTATGAAGGTAGGGAAGAGTGCCATGTATGTCTTGCTGCAGAGATATGGATGAGACTAGGGGATTTGATTTGATATAACAGAGAGATAGAGAGAGAAAAGAGAAGTTCTCAAAGTAGCCTACCTGTTTTGTTTTTGTGTGTGTGCTTTTTCATATGTGGCCTGTGGTTTAGCAGGGAGTAGCCACTAGACTTATAGGCTGAGATATGGCTACTAGTCGAGAGAGGGGCCTTATAAAGGGATGTCTGTGTGATGCCCAGGTGATGTGGGGAGGGGAAGAAGGCTGGAATTGAGGTTCTCTTGCAGCTGTATAGATGAGAATGGGAGGGTTGTGTTTGGAATGAAGGAGGAAGTGGTGATGGTCTTCATTTAGCTTAACTGTTTCCCTCCTCTGCTTAGCACGTATGTTCCCACTGAATGACTGATGACTTTGGAGGATGGGATATGGGATTTGGGTGGGGGCAATTCTGGGAAACAGTATCTTCATCTTACACTGAGGATATGTTTAGAGAGGAAAGAATGGGAGATCATACCTGATTTTCTGCCATAGAGGTGGGGATGAGAGTAGGGATGAAAGTGAAATTTAGAAACAGTAGGAAGAGTTTGGGTCCACCATAAACCATTTTTTTTGTTTAGATTCAATAAAAAGCTGAGTGATAGTACCAAATTTAAAAAAAAAAACTGGAAATGAAAAAAGTGACAGAAAATCATGCACCAGGAAAATTCAGACAATCATAAGGATATGTTTTAAAAACCTGTACTCTACAAAACTGGAAAATCTAAAAGAAAAGCACTATTTTCTCAAAGAATACCATTGTACCAAAGGTAACTGAAGAGTAGATAAGCAATTTTCACAGACCTGTATCCTCTAGAGAAAATACAGTCATTAAAAGCCTCCAAAACAAAATAAATCCAATGTCATAAGTTTTATTTTTTTAATTTAATTTTATTAATTTATTCTTATTACATCTCAATGGTTATCCCATCCCTTGTATCCTCCCATTCCTCCCTCCATCCCATTTTCCCCTTACTCCCCTCCCCTATGATTGTGCCTGAGGGGGACTTCCTCCTCCTTTATATGCTCATAGGGTATCAAGTCTCTTCTTGGTAGTCTGCTATCCTTCCTGTGAGTGCCACCAGGTCTCCTCCTCCAGGGGACATGGTCAAATATGAGGCACCAGAGTTCGTGTGAAAGTCAGACCCCACTCTTCACTCAACTGTGGAGAATGTTCTGTCCATTGGCTAGATCTGGGTAGGAGTTTGAAGTTTACAGCCTGTATTGTCCTTGGCTGGTGCCATAGTTTGAGTAGGACCCCTGGGCCCAAATCTGCCTATCATATTGTTCTACTTGTAGGTTTCTAGGACCCTCTGGATCCTTGTACTTTGCTATTCTCCCATGCTTCTCTCATCTAGAGTCCCAGTAGGATGTCTTCCCCTCTGTCCCAGTTTCCTGGTAAGTGAAGACTTTCATGAGACATGCCCCTTGGAATTTTACAAGTATTTCAAAGAAAGTTTAACGCCAAAACTGTTCAAATTATTCCATGAAATAGAAATAGTAGGGACATTGTCTAATTCATCTTATAAGGCCACAATTCCTGTAGTCAAAATACATAAAGACCCAACAATGAAAAAGTATTATAGGAAAAATTTCACTTATGAACATACATGGAAAATTGTGAAATAAAATTAGGAGTAAACAGAATATGAGCACACATCAACAAGACCATCCACCATAATCAACAAGACCATCCACCATGATCAACAAGACCATCCACCATGATCAACAAGACCATCCACCATGATCAACAAGACCATCCACCATGATCAACAAGACCATCCACCATGATCAACAAGACCATCCACCATGATCAACAAGACCATCCACCATAATCAACAAGACCATCCACCATGGTCAACAAGACCATCCACCATGTTCAATTAAGCTTCATGCCGAAGATGCATGGATAGTTCAACATACAGAACTTGATAAATCTAATCCACCGTATAAATGGAGTGAATGACATGATTATCTAAGTAGATGCTGAGAAGGCAGTAATATTACAAAAATGAACATACTTATCCATATTGTCTTTACTCTCCTGGTTGTACAATGCTTTTACTCAAACCATTTATTTCATTGAAGTCCTCTTTACAGTACTTCTTATTTTATTTTCTTAAAATCTTTCTTCAATGAATATTTCTTCTCTATGACAACCCCTATGTCTAAGGCTTATGGAAAACTTCAGAAGAAAGTGGAAATGTCGTTAGAGCTTGAGGAATAAAATTCTCACCACTAGTTTTTATCTTTTAGATATTACAAAGATGGTAAATAAATAAACTTATATAGTTTACTAAGCAGAATAACATTATAAGCTTACATGTCAAGGTGTAAGGAGAAATTTTCACAAGGATAAACCCCTGACACATGAAAGAAGGTCACTTTTAATCTTCAATGGTTAGTCCTAAAGACCTCTTATATTCTCTCTCTCTCTCTCTCTCTCTCTCTCTCTCTCTCTCTCTCTCTTTCTCTCTCTCATTCACTCTCACAGACACACACATACTATAATTATAGAAAGGGGAGCATAGATATATCACCAGAGTAATTGGATGTGTTATAAAGTCAGAGTGGTGGAATGATGTAAATTAAATACACTTAAATGCAATTCCCCAAAATAAAGTTTAAAACAATAACAAAATATTTTATATCAAATTTATTAAACAAATAAGAGAAAATATTGATCATCAAAAGTTAGTGGTGAACAGGAGATTGAAAGAAAGTATAAATATAAAAGGTCCTTAGTGATGAGTTTATAAATATAACAGAGGACATGGAAACATGAGATCAAAGTAAATAAATCTTTTTTCAAAAGTCAAATAAATCATAAAATATACACTAAATTCAGGAGTAAAAAGGTGAATAAAATTTACATGTAAGGTACAGGTATTTCATTGCCTTACCTAGTATTCTCAATAGCATTTTCTTAATTTATCTCTTTTCCTTCAGATTACTGCCATCTTGTAAGTAGTTCTCTTACTGTCAGAATTACTTTTGTCTAAGCTATTCTCCAGATTGCAATTAGAATGATCTTTAAAGTTAAAACTTAAAACCTGGTTAAATTACTCAGAGAGGAAACAGTTCCTCATAACATATGGTGATAACCAAATGTGAGTATTTAGTTTAAGTAAACGAGCAACTTGGAAAATAAGTTCGGAGACAAGGCAATGAGATATTAAATGATTTTTAACAAGGTTTATCTCATTCTGTGAGAAATTGGTTGATGAAATAATCTGTTGGAATAGAAGAGGGCAGAAAACATTTTAAAGAATGCCAAAAGTCATGATGTGCAGGCAAATTTAATGAATGAAAATAGCTTGATGCACTCAGAAGGTTTAAAGTAAAATGAGAAGAATGTAGTCAATGTAAAATTATACAATTAGAGTTGAACTTTGGATGTTGCAAGAGATTAGGTGAATGCCTTCATAGAAAAGAGGCAATGGACTCAGGTAATTCTTTTTGTGTATTCTCATTAATTTACCAATGTGTTCTTTCATGAGAAATGCTTTTCACTCAATAAAGGAAAATAGAAAAAATAAGGTGCTACTCCTAGGTCAAATTCATATTGATTGCATCACCAAAAGAATGACACTAGTGAACTGTTTATCTTTATTTATTCATTTAGTAACTTTTTAGAAACTTTAATAAGGCAAAATGATTTTTTTGCAAATGAACACAAGAAAATATGAACTTAATTATGGCAATGTACATAAAGTACATAAGATTCAGAGATTCAGAGATAAGTTTTATTTGTAATTTGTAAGGGGTTATCAGTAGGAATTCACCAATTTAATGTATGTTTATATATACCCACCCAACAAATACAAGACCAGTTATCAACATGTGAAATTACAATAATCCCCAAACCAGATGCCCAGAGGACAGCATAAAAACACAACCAATAACAAGCAGTACAATATTTCTCTGCTACAGCCTAGGAACCCTACTTCAATAGGCTCTGAGAAACACACTATACCTGAAGCACAAATAGAAGGACCTCAAAATAGCTCTTATGAATACTATAAAGGACATTAAAGGATTATGTGAATAAATCTATAAGTGAAATGAAATATATGAGAATACACACACACACACACACACACACACACACACACACACCAGTGGTATGAAGTGAAGAGACTGTTCTCAAGATATAAAAGTTGAAATAGAATTGATAAAGATGAAGCAAAAAAAAAACTGAAAATGAGAAATTAGGGAACTCAAACTGAAACCTCAGAGGCAAGCCTCATCAACAGAATGTAAGAAATAGAAGAGAGATTCTCAGAGAGTGAAGACAAGACAAAGGAAACAGATACATGGCTCAAGAAAAAATGTTAAGTCTGAAAAATATATGTTTGAAACTTCAGGAATTCTGGGAAACTATGAAAAGATGAAATCTAAGAGTAATAGGAAAATACTAAAAAGAATAAATACAAGTAAAGGACCCAGAAAATTATTTCATCAAAATCATAGAAAAAAAATTTCCATAACTTTAAGGAAGAGATACATATCAAGGTACTAGAGGGATTAAAAATTACCAAATAGACTACTAGAAAAGGAATTACCTATGTCACATAATAATCAAAACACTAAATGTATGGAACAAAAATAATATTAGAAGCTGCAAGGGGAATATACCCAATAACATATAAAGGCAGACCTATTAGAATAACCTCTTACCTCTAAATGGATATTCTAAAAGCCAGAAGGGTTTGAAGGGATGTTCTACAAACTCTTAGAGACCATAGATGCCAGAGCAGATGACTATACCCAGCAAAACTTTCAATCACACCAGTCAGAGAAACAAAGACAGTCCATAATAAAACCAAACTTAGACATAATCTATATACATATCCTACAGAAGTCACGAGAAGGACAACTGCAACCTGAAGTGGTTAACAGTACACAAGAAAAGACAAGAAATAAATTAATGAATAGGAAATCAAAAGAGTGGGTCTAAAAGCCCACAATACAACAGCACAATAAAAGCGATCAGCAAATACCGCTCATTGATATCTCTCAACAATTAATAGAGACATTATTGGTGATACTTCTCAAATTATTCCTTATTTGAAGACTAATTCACAGAGTAGAAACAAAATAAACAGTTCATAATTCTTTTTATGGGGGCCACAGTTTCCTTTATTCCTAAGCCACATGAAGACCCAACAAAGTAAGATAATTACAGAATAATTTTTCTCGTGAATATAGACCCAAAAATAACCAATAAAATACTTGCTACCTGTGTCCAAGAACACATAAAAAAAAGATCATGTACCATGATCAAATAGGTTATATCTGAGAGACACAGGAATGGGTCAACATGCATAACTCAATAAATCTAATCTACCATATAAATTGACTGAAACACAATACTATGTGGTATCTACTTTGATACATAAATGGCGTTTGATGAAATCTAGCATGCCTTCATAATAAAAGTTGTGTAGAGAGTAGGGATACAAGAGACATATCTCAACATAAAGACAATTTGTAGAAATCTCACAAACATCATCAATCTTCATGGAGAGAAATATTAAAACAATTCCACTAAAATAAAGCAAAGGAGGAGGTGGTCTCCTCTCTCCTTATCTATTCAATATAGTCACTGAGTTTGACATTGACTATAGGCTTAATGTATATTGCCTTTACTATGTTTAAATATATGCCTTGTATCCCATTCTCTAAAAGACGTTTAAAATGAATGTGGTTTTCCTTTGGTCAAATGCATTTTCAGCATCTAAGGAGCTATTCCTGTGGTTATTTTTCTTTCAGTTTGCTTAGATAATGGATACATTAATAGATTTCCATATACTGAGCCACCCCTACATGCCTTGGAGAGCCTACTTGGTCATGATGAATGATATTTTTGATGTGTTCTTGCATTAGCTTTGCGAATATTTTATTGAATATTTTTCCATCAATGTTCATAAGGAGAATTGGTCTGAAATTCTTTTTCATATTTTGTGGTTTATGTATCAAGGTGACTGGCCTCAGAGAATGAGTTTGGTGAAGTTTTTTTGTTTCTATATTATAGAATAGTTTGAAGAGAATTGGTATTACTTCTTCTGTGATGATCTGGAAGAATTCTGTGCTGAATCCATCTGGTTCTGGCCTGGTTTTTGGTTGTTAGACTTTTGATGACTGCTTCTATTTCCTTAGGAGATACAGGACTATTTAATTTGTTTACCCGATTTGGTATAATTTCAGTATTTGGTAGCTATCTAGAAAACTGTCCATATTTTTAATTTTCAGATTTTGTGGCATATAGGCTTTTGAACTAAGACATAAGGATTCTATGGATTTCCTCAGGGTCTGCTATTATGTCTCTCTGTACGTTTCTGATTTTGTTTATTTGAATACTCTCCCTCTGCCTTTTAGTTAGCTAATGGTTTGTCTATCTTGTTGACTTTCTCAAACAATAGTTTTATTAATTTATTTCTCCTATTTGATTGTATTTTCCTATAATTCTTTATAGGATTTATTCAATTCCTTCATCTGTTTGAATGTATTTTCTTGTATTTCTTTGAGAGATTTATTTTCCTTATTCAAGGCTATTTATTTATTTATTGCATTTTGTGGGTGTTAGGATCTCCAATGTCTGCTGTGGTAGGACCACTGGTTTCCAGTTGTGACCTATGGCTCTGAGTTTTGTTCCTTATATTTTTGTGCTGTCCTCTATTCATCTGACTGTGTTTGGTGTTAGCAGGCATGGAGATTCCTCCAATTAGGTCTCTGTGTGTCCCACATAGGCCAGGTAGGATAGAAGTAGGCAATGAGAGCTCTAAGCCAAAAGCTTTTGTCTAGGGATCCCTAGAAGCCACTTCAGGATGGTGGACAATGGGTATTGGAGCCTTCACCCAGCTCAGCTCTGCTGGGTTTCCTGTCTGTGTCACAGTACGTCAGGCAGGAGAGAAGCAGGCTGAGAGAGCTCCAAAGTAAAAGCTGCACAGATACCTCTCAGGCCTCTTTGATTGGTGGACAATGTGGGTTGTGGTGGGACCCTGACTCACCTCTACTGGTTTGTTCTCTAACACCCAGATAAGCCAGAGTGGTAAGCAGCCAAAACTGCTGGTGTGTTCCCCAGTCCCTGGAGTGGCAGCTAATGTAGCTTGTGGCTTGTGCCTAACTCAGCTCTACATCTTTGCTCTCTGTGTCTCAGATTTGCCAGGCTGGTAAGCATTGGGCAGAGAGATATCCCCAGTGAACATATTTAAATTAGCACATCCTAGGTTTCAAAGAAAATAATTTTGTTCTCCATGTATTTATGCTTGTTGAATAGTGCTTTTATGACTATTATAATATGTTAAGATTTAAAAACTTTTACATATTTAAGGACTTTTATCATTTCCTCGATGTCCCTTTAACTTTTCAACTGTATAATTTATACTTTATAAATAATTCTTGTTTTTTTAATGAAAATCTGAAACACAGATTTATCCTAATACTGATACATATTTAGCATTATTTATATTTTTGCTTCACAATACATTATTGGAAATACAACTAAATATGTATACAATTAAAGACACTCTCTGGAGTCCTTTGGCATATATTTTTTCATTTTTAGGGGGTATGGTACTTATTTCCTTGGCTTTCTTAATCTTAGCCATCCAGTCTGCAAGGTGGTATGAGATAACTGAGGAACTGAATTTTTCTTGTTATTGGTTTTCTTCAACCTTGATGCCCTAGGGCAAAACCCCAGAGAAATGAAGCTTCAAAGTAGGCTTTGAGCTAAAGTAGGAAAGGCCAAGTTGTCCCTCTGGGTTAGGATATTCTTCCAGACACTAGGTTTTCTTGGCATCTGTAGATCTCACTAATGAGATAAGGAAGAGGATCTCCCAAGAGGCCTTGGACAGAAAAACCACTCTGAGAGGATCAGCTTCCATCATCCTGATTGACAGAGTGAGCTAGGTGATCCCTCAGGACATTGATGCAGTAATTTTGATATCAGAAAACATTTGATGCAGGCTTTTCTCTTCCTTGTCTTTGTTTTAGATTTTGTTCCTTGATCCTCTGTCCAGGCAAAATTGTAATAAACTTTGCTGAAATTCATATTAAATTTCTGATGTAAATTTTAATCACCCATCTTCTGTTAAGATTGGAACCTCAGGCAGGTGATTTATTTCAACTTTAAATCTGGATTTACCTGATATTTGCTTTCAATGATAAATTATGAAAATGATCATACTAATATAAATGGTATATTATTTAACAGTTATTTCTATGATAAAATAAAGTTACTGTTATAGAAATATAAGTAAGTATAATATAAACAATTACCTTTCACAGCAATTAACAATTTCTTAAATGAAACAGCCCAGACAAATGGCTTACTCAGGAATATAATTGTACAAAGTGACATTCATAAGAATATGTTGATAATTGAACACGGAAGTTTTTTAAGACAAATCACAGGTAAATAATTTTACTAAGTGTATTTGGCTGGTAGTTAAGCATTGTGAAGTATTGTTAAAAAGTGTTAATGTTATGAGTGATAGGATTTACTGTAAGTTCATATCATTGGGAGAAAGGGAATAGAAATAGTGTCAGGTAACCAAGACTCTTTTTAAAATAATTGTGTACATAAAGATAAATTTGAACTCCTAACTTTCTGGCATCCAATTGTACATACATATACCACCATTACAGACTGTAAGGGGCTGGAAATTTTTGAAGGGATGATTCGTTGCTCTCAGGTCATCTGTTTCCTGTCTCCCTTTACACTGGGAAGTTTTGGTCACACCAGACTGTCGCTGATAGCACAGTTGTTTTGAATATTCCTTATTCAAGGACACTGCTATTTCATTTGCAAAGAATATTTTAACCACAAAATAATGAATTCTGCTTCTGGAAATCTTTCTTCAGGCCTTATAGCTCTAAGCAATTTGCGCAGGTGAGAGAATCCTACCTCAAACCCCCTATAAATCTCCGTAACCTGTAAATGGCCTAATCTAGTTTATAGGTACTTTCACACCGGACAAGGGAGGCTTCCTCCTATTCCAGTGTTTCTCTCCTATGTACTCCCCATGGTGCTAGATTACTAGGCTCTCATAAAGTCATCTGTTGAATTACATTGTGTTGTGTAGGTTTGATCATTCTCATTGATCCATCATAGAAAGGTAGGGGCAGGTGATAGTCTGGTGTGACATCCACAGGCAACGGAGGCTTAAGATGTCTGGAGAGTTTTTAGGTATAGACAGTTGGTATTCTTGTACTGTAGTGCCTTGGTGCATTCAGAACAGGGACAAAAGCACACAGTAGGGACAATGAAGACCTATGTAAGTGTTAAAAATTTGAGAAGCCAAAGGTCTCTAAAAGAAAAGAAATGTAATGGACTGAGTGAAAGAATGTGGATCTCAACTATTGTGTTTCAAAATGGTGCTGAAGTAGCAGGGCTTAGTGACTGCAGGACTCAAACTTGGAGTACTAGCACTAACTATAGTGGTGGATCCTTTACATGAAAGATTTAGAGTGCAGACTATCTTGAACACTTAAGTCTTGATTACAGAAATCTCTGGCATTTGAAACCTTAGTTCACAAGTTCTCTTTGTTCAAAAGCCAAGACGTAAACATTCTGTGTTTAGAAGTGCCAACCACAAGTAAAAATTCTCTTTGTTTCTTGATTATTTTCATATCATTACCTCATCTGAGATCTGTGTGTGTGTAGCACATTGTGAAGAAAAAGTAGGATATAGACGAGATGTACCTTGAATATAATTCATTGTATTCTCTGTGCTAAATATTTTCACATATGATTGCCCCAAAAATGCAATGTTCAGTTGGTAAGCATTTTGAGCCCCACAAGGAGATCATCAAGGCTGGAGGATCTGGACCCAGGGGGTCTGCACAAACTGTTGTACCAATCAAGGGCAATGCATGCGGCAAACCTGGACTCTATGTTCAGATCTAGCAAATGGACAGCTCATACTCCATGGTTGTGGGGAAAGCCAAGACTGCCTCTGACTTCAACTCTGGTGGCCCCAATTTCATCACTTTCCCTCGATGGGGAGAACTGGTGGCACACAGAGGAGTGGGGAGCAGGCCATCTGGATGAGACCTAACAAACTGTGGTCATCTGGTGGGGAAGGAGGTCCCTTCTGTCAGAGGTATAGGGCAAAAGAGGGCTAAGGCTGAGAGTGAAAATGTACAAGTGAAGTGATACCAATTGGGATATAATCTGATAATCTGAATAAATTATTTTTAAAATTTTGGCTTATAATAGAAACAAATAATTGTCTTCCCTTAAATTCTTTTATTGTGCTTCTTATTACTACTTTATCTATGAGGAAATGAATAAATAGTTTATTTTAAGGCTTCTTGTCTTAGGTTTTCCAAGGTTCTAAAAGGTGATTGGTTGATTGACTGATTGATTGAAACAACAGAAATATTAACACTACTTGTTTTAGAATTTGAGTGGAACACTTATTATTGCATTTATTTCGATTTCATTTTAATATATATTTTACTTCACCATATTTCACAAGGTATTTAGAATTTTCTAGGAAATAAGCATTAAACATATCATTATTTTTCAGATGTGACATACAACATATATTTCTAAAGGTAATAATACTATATTCAATCTGACAAGGAATGGATAAATAATGCCTATAATTGGTTACATTTTAATTGATGAAACCCTCTTATGTGGAACCTAAAGCCTAATTTGGTTAAATACTTCTAGATGCAGTAATAAGTGGCAAGACGTGTCTTAGAGGTTAATGTGAGACCATAATTGAAGGCATGCTTTGAAAATGCTGAGTAGCTACACATGACACATATATTTCCTCAGCTTGTGCGAAGGTGCCCTACGTGGTAAAAACATCAAAAGGCATTTATTTCTTTGTATTAAATTTAGGATGGCAAGAAACTGCCAGCCTGTTCACTTGTAGGCCAGAAGGGGGCATTAGATCACACTATAGATGGTTGAAACCACCATATGGTTTCTGAGAATTGAACTCAGGGTCTCTGGAAAAACAGTCAGTGCTCTTAACTTCTGTGCCATCTCTCCAGCACAATAAGCCAAGATTTTTAGCATGAAGGGGTGGCATGAAGTTAAATAAAATATCTGTGAACACAACAAATGGAAAGTAACATTTTCAAGCTGGCATTTGCAAAGACAGTCTGCACATTTGTGAAGGAAGGCAGGAGAGAGAGTGAATTACTTTGTTCAAAGAGAACTCCTTGTGGGATGTTTATTAAGAGTCAGAAATATGCTCTACAGGTTAATTATTTGAATGCTTTATCTCCAGCTAGTGGTTCTGACTTTGGTGTTTAGAGAACTACTGTAGCAAATTGTACAGCTGTCAGATATAAGCCAATGAATATAAGCCATTTGCATGCTGCCCACCAGTTTTGGATTCACATTCTCCTCACTGACTAAACATAATATGAAGAGGTGTTAATTTAATGTTCCTTTCAACCATTCAAACTGTGCAAGCCTTCCACAGCACACTGAACTGTAGACTCTGAAATAGTGAGCAGCACTCAATCTATTTTTCCATAACTTTCTTCTGTGGGGTATTTTATTAAGATAGTGAGAAAAATAGCTAATGAAAGAAGTGATGTCAATTGTTTTTTGAAAAGGAAACAGAACACAACTGCCTGAGCATATTTTAAAGTATCAGTGAATCTCGGAGCTTTCTCTTTAAAAGGATAGACAATACTAGCAGACTGTTGTCCAAACTAACCAGAAGAAATGAATGACCTAAATTAAAACAGAAAGAGAAACATTTTAATACCCATAAGAATTTAGATTATTAATATAAGCAAATACTATAAATTACTAAGTCTATTAAGCTGGAAAATCTAAGAGAAATGAATAAACTTCTTTGTTCATCTAAAATTCCAAAGACAACAAAAGTGGAGAACAACAACTTAAACAATCCCATAATGAAGGAAGCAATTGAAACGCTAATAACAAGTCTTGTGAATAACAAAAATCCATATCCATATACAGTCACAGTAGAATCCCACCAGACTTTCAAAGAAATGCAACCAGTCTTCTTCAAAGCCTTCAAGAAAAACAGGCACAGAAGGCTTACTCTCTAACTAGTTCTATGAAAACAGTATTACTTTAATACGCAAACCAAGTAAAGCTATATACAAGGAAAATATCAAAACAAAATATAATCATAGACTGATATCTCTGGTGAACACACACATACAGACATCCCCAATAAAATACTAGCAAACCAAATATTAGCATATATCAAAATGATCAGACATGATAACCAAATTGGCTTTACCCTAGAAATGCATGGTAAGTTCAACATATGTAAGCCAACAAATATAATAAATAATATGAATGACCTTAAATTCAAAACTCACATAATTATCACAATAGAGACAAATTGATAAAGGCCAATATACTGTGATGTTAAAAGTTCTAGGGAGAGTTGGAGCGGAAGGAACATATTAACATAATCAAGGCTATATATAACACAGAGAGACAATATTACCCGAAATTGATACAAACTCAAAATAATCATTTGAAAATCATTTATTGAACATGGCTACCCACTATCCCCACCCCTTTTCAATATAGTGTTGGAGGAACAAAAAATATTGCAAGAGGAGGAAGTAAAAGTAAAAAATTGAAGAAGAAAAAGAAAGAAAGAAAGAAAGAAAGAAAGAAAGAAAAAGAAGAAGAAGAAGAGATCCACTTATCTATATTTGCAGGTGATGTGAGATCACCCAAATTCCCAGGAAACTTTTAGATTATAGATAATGGTTTTATCAAAGTAGCAAGCTACAAAATCAATATACAAAGTCAGGAGCTTTCTGTATACCAACAACAAACAAACTAAGAAAAAGATCAAATAAATTCTCCTTTACAATGGCTTCAAAGAAAATAGAATATTTTAGAATAAACATAACCATGGAAGTGAAAGATCTCTACAATGACAACTTCAAAAATTTGAAGATAAAAGAAGTGAAATGGCCCAACCCCATATTTATGGATTGAAAGAATTAAGATTGTGAAAATCACTATCCGAAAAAAAAAAAAAATCTACAGACTCAACTCAATCACAATAAAAAAATATCCACAGTATTGTTCACAGAAATAGGAATTTCTGTCTTAAAGGATCACAAAGGATCTCAAATTTTCAAAGCAACGCTGAGCAAGCAGAATACTAGAAACATTACTATTCCACACCCCTATGTAAATTATAGGCCTTTATCAATAAAAGTAGTAGCAATATAAAAAAAAAACTGCATGTAGACTAATGAAATAAAATGGAAAACTACAAATGTTCACTCATGATTGCAGATGTCTGACCTTTGATTGAGTGTAAAAGCATGTACCCTGGAGAGAGGACAGCACCTTCAATCTGCTACTGTGAAAACTGAATGCCCACATTCAGAAAAATTAAATTAGACATGTATCTATATCTCTGTACAAAAATAGATGTAAAAGCATGAAATACCCTAATTTAAAACCCAAAATACCAAAATGCTTGAAGAAATAATAGGAAATACCTTTCACAGTATAGTTGTAGAAAAGGGTATTCTGAACACGACTCCATTTGGAATTAAAGCTGGCTGTTGAAACCTAGGACTTCATAAAACTAAAGAGCTACTCTAAAGCTAAGGAAATGATACTGAATAAACTGAAACTAATGTGTTGGGAGATAAATATTGCCATTAATCTATAGAAAATTACTATCGACCCTATCCAAAACACTTAAAAAACAAAGACTCAAGAAGAAAAATGCCTCAATTAAAATTATACTAGAGGTCTAAACAAAGAGAAGTGTAAAAAAATGAAAGTGGCTGATAAATACCTCAAAATCATTGCCAGCAATTAGAGAAATGCAAATTAAAACAACTTTAACATTTCATCTTACTCCAGTCCAAATGTTTAAGATCAACAAAACAACTGACAAATCCTGACAAGATTGTGGGCAGTGGAAGCCTTAATTCCCTGTTTTAGGGAATAAAAATTGGTACAGACAATCTGGGAATCAATGTTAAAAATATTCAAAATAGAAACTAAAAAAAATTCCATATGACTCATCTATGCCATTTCTGCACTTGCTCTCAAAGGACATGTTGTGCTCCTCCATAGATACTTGCTCAGCGATATTCATTGCTGCCTTATTCACTATATTCACTATAGCTAGGAAACAGAAACACTCTAAATGTCCTTCAACAAATAAATTAATAAATGTAACAGATTTAATGAAATACTATTTAGCTACAACAAAAAATGAAATAATGAAAATAGCAGGATGGATGGACCTAAGAAAGAGTACATGGAGTGATGTAGCACAGGCACAGAAAGACAAATATTGCAGGTTGGCTTTCATCTTCAGCTCCTAGCTTCAAATTCTCAGATGTGAGGAAACACAGGAACCAGGAAAATACTAAGAGACCATAGGGAGTGGTACTTGAGAGGTGACTAACAGAATTCAAGTGATGTGCAGTAAGAAAAGAAAATTAAGGAAAGGCACATCAACTGGATAGAAGAGGAGGAGAGGTCAATAACAGGTTGTTTGATAAAAGCTCAAGGAATTTATATTTACATAAATTTATACTATGTATATACATAGATATTCTCAAATGGATGCCAAAAAAATGTATCTTAGAGGAGATAATTTCACCTAAGCTAACAGTGCTCCTCCCTATAACTATAGACTAACAAAAATTCTTCCCCAATAGTAGACACAAAGGTCTGCCTTTTGAATGTTTGATTAAAGTAGTAGTACATATGATATCCTAAATAATACAGACTATATATGTAGGCTATGGTTACATCATAGAGTTTCAGGAAAAGCCTGTATTGTGGAAGACACTCACACTCAGGATAGAGAACTCAAATGATTTGGGCTGGAGGTGACTTACTCCTTCCTATTGTATTCCTTCTGAGGTGCCAGAAAGGACCATGAGATCTGACAGGAGAGAAAAGCAACAATATCTATGAAACATGACAATTACCAGCACTTCAAGTCATTTGTAAAAGTGCAATATGTGACAGTCACATGGTGGTAGATCACTGACTGTCTAATGAGATTTAAAGCCCACTCAACAGAAGGGAAATCAAGCCTGATTCTGGAAACCTAGCCTGGTTCCTGAGAAAAGTGAGGTTTTGGAGATTAGAAAAGAAACTACAAGTACAATTCTTTACTACATTTTACACCTTTTATTTTTTTACATACACATTTATACAATAGATTACCTATAGCAAGGAGATCCATGACACAATCAGGAATAATGTGACTGTTACATTCTTAGTGTTTTGGCTATTTGTGTTTGATTGCCTTGAAGAAAACATCTTTCTTATCTTGGTGTGTCTAAAATTCTGAATGTAAATCAATCTCCATCACATATTGCCATTTTCAACTTAAAACTCCTACCTAGATCTAAAAACATCTTAACCCTAAACAACTAAGCTTCATTGTAAGACTAAGCTACTTGGTCTTCAACTCCATTAGAGACTTGAGAAAGAATAAACATGATTATTTGTATATGCTGGGAGTGCAGATTAGCAGCTTTCCAAATGAGAGGATGACATCTTCTATTCACAGACAATTTACCCTCATCATTAAAGCTTATCTTTACAGCAAGTAGATAGCCTGACAGAGAATCATAACTGGACACAATTCAGGTACCAACTAATTATGGAGAGCCCAATCTCAATGGACACATCAATACCACAATTCCTGCATCCCAGGCCCAAGAATATTGCATAATAAGAGGTAGAATGAGTCTAAGAGCCAGAATACTGGAAAGTCTACTGTGAGACAGTCTTCTAGAAAAACCTGTTAGGAAAGGGAGAATTAACCTTTCCCATGGATGAGCCCTCTTTCCTTTTCACTTGTAGTTGCCACCCTTGGTGCCATAGACATACAGATAACAAAAACAATCTCAGCAGGTTGTGATTTATGTATTTTTGCACATGTATGCAATGCACACGCATGTGAAACAATAATTATCAAAGAGAAACGTTATCACTTGGAAATGAAGGGTGTGGGAGATATCAACTGGAGAAAAAATGATGGAGAAAATGATGTAATTCTATATATTTAATTCTTACATGAAAAACCAGTTATTGATAGAGGATAAAAGGTAATATAGCATGTGTAGCTATATCAAATGATAATATCAACAATATGGCGAGAACAGCGAAAAGAAGAACTGTTTATAAATCCAGGAAAAGCATTGTTCCCAAAGAGAATAGCTGAACTAGCATATTTTTATACTAAGGAAGATATTTAAAATCCCTTTTAAAATGCTAAGATTCAATGTGTAGTTTGAAATGTGAAACTTTACTGAAGGTAGATTCATAAAATCAAGAAAGAAAGACAGATGGTTATTTTCTAATGGTTAAGTACAGTATAACGAAAGAACTTGCTGACAAAACTCAAACATACAAATAACGAAAGAAAAATAGCTCATTACAGCAGGAACTTGATAAGATACTTAACAAACAAAGTTCATATATGGTTAAAAGCAAACACAGATGGTTGGTTTCATTAGCCATAAGGGAAATAAATATTACAATCTCAATTAGATGCCATTTACCATCCTTTAGTATGGCTAAATTAAACCAATACTGGTGATACACACTACTCAAAATCTATAAAATTGCTGTTGGGAAGGTAATTAGATCGTACATTCTTTTGAAAACACTTTGTAGTTTTCAGGAAATCAAATATAACAAAGCTAAGAGTGAGTCATTCAGTTTCTAGAGATTTATACAAAGGAAATGAATGCTTATTTACATAACATACATAACAACAATGTATATGAATCTAATCTCCACAGTAGACTCAAAACATATATAGTTCAAAAGCCCATCTATGTTAATACGGCTACATTAATCCTCTCATAGTTATATATTAATATTTAAATATTAAATTTCCTCCATGAGTTTTTATATATTTAAATATTTGCCCTGCACTTATTTGCACACTTTGGGAAACCTTGGAAGTTCTTGAGTGTGGGCTTGACTGGCAGAAATAGGTCACTGAGGGTTAGAGTCATCTGTAATTCAGGGTTAACTTTCTCTACTCCCTAATTAGAATTCTCTGTGAAGAGTTAGTCTGCATGCTCCTCATATAATGGATTTCTATACTCTGGCTGCCATATCTTTCCAGTCAGGACAAAGAGAAGTTCTCTGAATTCATGTGGCAAAATAAAACCCTTTCTTCTCTTAAGTTATTTTGTCATACATTCTGTCATTCAAAGCAGGAAACTCACACTTATGCTGTTTTATGAATCATCACTAAATAAAAATTATTTTTTAATTTTAAAAGAGGATGAATAAACATCATAAAATGTATGCAAAATAAAATACGTCAAGCAAAGTAGTACATAATATACTAGTCCATGCATAAAGATTAAAACAAGATAAAACTTTATTAAAAGAGAATACAGAACATTTATGGGTATGTGAATGAAGGATGGCTGGTGAAAGACCTTCAGAGAGCTGTACACTGAGAACTGAGAAATTTTGAGATCTGGTAAGATTAATGAACTGTGAGATCACTGAGATTTACTTGTACAAACAATATAATTGTAAAACCTGTACTTTATAAAGATAAACTGAACGTGATTAAGTAAGAGTTACAGATGCTAGGAAGATTCACTGATTCCAGGTAATTGGTTAGGATCACATGCTCAAATCAGTATGCTCCATCTACAGAGGTAGCTTCCCATCCCTTTCGTTAGTCTTTTTGGGTAGAGCTAACACTATTAGTAAAAAAGATTTGATATATAGTGTAATAAAATGGAAACCAAACCTCAGAAGTATTAATGCTTTAGTGTCTATAAAAATAAAATTTCCATGAACTGATATTTTATTTAAAAATCACAATTTAATTATTTAAAAATTGTGTACTAATAGATAATGCTGTCATTGACTATCCTCCAAGCCAATAACAACCGTCTTGGGGAGTTCAGCTGCACTAACTTGCAAAATATTTAACTAAGCCTGGCTTATAGTCAGAGATGGTTATGAAGTCATGAAACCCTCAACTGAGTATCCCACTGACTTTCTACCACATGATATATGCAACTGTGCCTTAATTGATTCTAGAAGATACTAGTGTATATAGGCATGGAGTGACTGGGGGTAGGCGGGTCCTCTATCTCCATCTACGTGATTTTTCTTGAAACCCTTATCCCTGCTGGTTAAATATTTTCTAGGTATAATGAACGTGCTGTGGAAGCTAAAACAATTCCCCAAAACTCTGAAAGTAACTCTTTGCCTTGGTAAAATGGCTAGGTGTAAGTTGATTTTATCTGCTATTGGGAAAAAATTTTAGCAATGGACACTTAGTGGATCTGTCTAACACAGAGGTGGATATACAAATCGAATTCTCATAGCATACTTGCGATTACTAAGAAAAGACAATAAATAGAAAAGTGAGGGGGGCCTAAGTCCAGGAACTTCTCGATCTTTAGAAACAAAATATTCTGTGAGAAGCAGAAAGGGACAATGAGATGATCTAAGAAGTATACTGGGGGTAAAGAGAGAGTGTCATAGGCATCAATTAAATTAATACAGCAACAAGAAATGCATCATTTGATCAAAAAGCAATCATGATCCTAGGCAATAATGAACAGTTATGTTAACCAGAACCAATTATATTTAGAATTCCTTATTGGTTTGTTTTAAGACAGGGTCTCACTATGTAACCCCCAATCCTTCTTAGAAACGGGAGGCCTCCCCAACATCAAGCCAACCCAGTACATTAAGTCTCATCAAGACTGAACTCATCCTTTTCCACTGAGGCTAGGTAAGGCAGCACTGCCTGGGGGCATAATTGAAGAGCAGGCCACAGAGTCCATGTCAGAGACAGCCCCTGCTCCCCTTACTGGGGGACCCACGTGAAGACTAAGCTGTCCATTGACTATATTTGTGTAGGTGGCCTAGGTTGGTGTTTCAGTCTCTGTAAGCACCCTCACCCAGGGCCCAGATTATTTGATTCTGTTTGTATTCTTATGGAGTTCTTGTCCACTCTGTATTCTTCTATACTTCCTGTCTTTTTCCACAACAGTCCTCACGCCTCGCCCAAAGTTTGGCTAGGAGTTTTATCATCTATTTAGATCCACTCTGGGTAGCGTCTCCCAGAGGACAGCTATGCTAGCTCCTGTCTGTAAGCATAGCAGCTTATCATGAATACTTTCAGGCATTGGCTCTATCCCATGGGTTAGATCTCAGGTTGGACATTCCCTCAATCTCTGCTCTATCTTTATCCCTGGATATATTGCGGGCAGGGCAAATTTTGGATCAAAGTTTTTGTGGGTGGGCTGGTGTTCCTATCCAATCACTAGAAGTGCTGTATGGCTAGGAGGTGGCCAATTTAGTCTCCATGTGCCCCTAGGCGTCTTAGCTAGAATCACCCCCATATCCTTCTAGGAGCCTACTCTGTTGTAGGTCTCTAGCTTGACTGAGATACATCTTTGCCCTGGGTTTCTTTCCTCTCTCCAAGGCCTCTTGTCTTCTGCCCTTGCTCTTCCCACAACTGAGCCCAATCCTCATTTCTCTCCCTGCTATCCCCATTACCCTGTTCCCTCTCTTCATTCACCTTCAGTGTCTATTCAATTTCCCCTTCTGAGTGAGATTTAAGCATTTCCCCTTTGGACTTCCTTTTTAATGTTTTATATATAAAACTGTAGTGATGTCTGGCAAAGATCGTTATCAGCTTTGTAAGGTTTGGAAGACTGAAATCTTCCTGTGTAAAGGGAATTGCCATTGGATGAAAATTAATCTGTCAACCGAATAAAGAAATTTTTTTCAGACTTGGCCAATTTAAAATATTTTAATCTTTTTTGGAAAGTATTTTTTAAAGGTAATATTTTTTTTTCCTTTGGAAAAAGAAACCTTTTCCCCCCCCTAACCTAAGCAAGTGGAGTTGCCACTACCTAATTTCTCTATATTGTTTTTGCTAAGAGGTAGATAAAAACAAAAGTGAAATGGGGTTTCTATAAGGAGGTCCTTTAGAGGGCGAGGAGGGGCTGGGTCACCCAGTGGTGTTCCCCAACTACAAAGGTGGCGTGGTTGAGTCTGGTGGACTGGCCAGGCCCCAGGGCAAGGGATCCTGCTCCATCTCAGAGGCAATAGCCCACCCCCTTCCATGGAGATGGGGGGGGGGTGTTCAGTGGAGATAGAGGATCTTCAAGAAACCCTGTTGAGGAGGCCCAGGAGCTGAGGGATCCCAGGCCAGTCCCAGAACTCCCCTCCAACCAGCGCTCTAAAGGAGGAGCCAGTCCTTTCCTCAAAAAAAAAAAAAAAAAAAAAAAAAAAAAAGAAATTAACTGCCTTGATTACCAGCCCAGTTTCAATGAGAGAGTCACGTCAGCCGGTGCTAATTGGGTACTGCCCTTGCTCTGTAACCTCAAAAAGTCCCCAGCTCAACTATTAAGAAGGTACTCATGTGAACTTCAAATTGTTCCCTACAATCTTCTACATCAGGGTTACTAACAAGAACATCTTAACCTAACCTTACTAAATAATCTATTTTTCTAAATTCCTTCTAAGGGTAGTGGTCATTGCTAGCAATCTACATTTCTAATTTCTTTCCAAGGGTAGGGATGGAATCATTCATTTGCCCTAGCAGCAATGCCTGAAAAGGATTAGGAAAGCACTACTACTGTAAGAGCCAATGATACTGCCCAGCGAGGAGCTGGAAGTACCCTTAGAGTTTTTATACAATTCATATTTAGGAAGGATGTGGTGACCACAAGGGCAACAAACAGAGGCATGCGACATAACAGCACAAAGTCCCCAGCACACGTAGTCCCACTGTGGGTTGTGCTAACAGGTGGGCCTCATCCCATGCATTCTAAAGCTGTTTTGCTCTTCCTCCTGGATGTCTCTCAACAAAAATAAAATAAAATTAAGACAAGTCAAAAAAAAAAAAAAAATAAAAAAAAATAAAATATTTTAATCTCTAAGTACCTTCTGTACTTCTACAGTTTTTCTATTCAGTCCCTGAAGTTAAAGTAAATGAGAGTTAACATTAACAGGTCCCCAGGGTGAAAAACAAACAATGATGAAAACAGAGAGTAGCCCAGACATATGTTTCTTAGGTGAAAAAGTTATTAGAATATCTGCTGTGATAGGGGTGACAGGAATTTATGGAGGTTAAAACACAGTCATGCTATAAGTTAACATGATGCTGAAGGAGAAAGAAAGAGGAATTACAGAGCCCCCTTTTTCCATGGGAAAAGCTTAATATCAAATAACTACATTATGATACAGAGAAAAATATAATCAGTAATAAGTTAGAGTCATATATATGTATGATATAATTGGGCAATGAAGTACTATAATAAACAGCAGATGTGTTAAAATATTTTTATACCAATAAATTTCAAATATTTTCTAATTAAAAGAAATCTTTATATTGCCACACATATTTTACATATATTTACTTCCATATTTAAATGATTAACATTTAAGAGTAAATCATTTTATACTTTTTAGTAGTACAGACTATTTCATTAACAATATATATTAAATACCTATAATAGGTGACATATAATACCTGAGTTATGTAAATTATTTTATGCTAAATGAAGAGGGCTAGTTATATTCAAGAAATGAAGGTCAGAAGGCTCCATGAGAAAATACCTTGAAGCATTTTTGTTTCTTTGTTTAGTTTTCAAATTAAGTTTTCTTTATAAAATGTATTCATCTCTTATACAATGTAGCTCCACAGCAGCCTCCCTCCCTCTACTCCTTCCAGTCTCCCAATATCCACTTTTCCTCTTTCCCAGATGCACTGTTTCTCGTTTTCCTTTCATACAAGAGCAGACCTCCTTGGTGTATCAGCCAGGCACGCATTAACATGTTCTTTCCTTGTATAGAAATATCAAACAGATGAGTCTGTGTGTCATAATCTGAGGATTGCTGCAAGAAAAAAAGTGTTTACATTAAATTCTAAATCTTAATTCAGTTCTAGAGACATAATAAAACTTTAGTAGCCAAACTGGGGCTGGGCAAAGAAACAACAGTAAAAGGAACAAAGAAAAGGCACAGGCCGATTGTGAATCTGATTGAGTTTAGGTCCATAGTTTAGTCATGTACTTTTAGAACGTTTATGGTTCTAAACTTTAGAATAAAAGTGATATAAATAAGTGCATGCCATGAGAACATCAGAGGAGGTATCTAGGTGTACTCCTTTGTGATTCATTGCCAAAATCCTATTAAGAAATTGTCTCTCTCGTCAATGAATTAGAGATAAGTTTTTAGAAGAATGGTTGGAGGGCATCAGGCCCTACAGTCTCTGTCTATCCCAGTACTTGTACATTATACCTGGCTTTTTAAATGGGTACTATTATTCTGAGATGATGTGCTCCTATTTGTACGGTGACCTTTGTAGAATCTTAGCCATTATCCCAGAACTAACAAAGATGTATTTTATTTTATTTGTTTAATTTAATTTTATTAATTTATTCATATTACATCTCAATGATTATCCCATCCCTTGTATCCTCCCATTCCTCGCTACCTCTCATTTTTCCCTTACTCCCCTCCCCTATGACAGTGCCTGAGGGGGACCTCCTCCCTCTTTATATGCTCATAGGGTATCAAGTTAAGAAAGTAACATAAGACTGGAAAGAAAGTTGATCAGTTAAGAGCACTTATAGATTAGTTTCATTACCCAATGGTGTTTCATAATTATCCGTAATATTAATTTCAGGATATCCATCACCCTTTTCTGATCAATGTTGGCACCAGGGACATGCAGTCTAAAATACTGATACAGATAAGAAGAAATAACTCTCAAAAGAATGTAATCTTATGAAATCTGTATTTTGCCACAAATTACTATAAAACCTGAATATAGTGTGATAAGAGCAGGTTAAAACAGGTCATAATCAGAAGATGAATATATGACAAGTAGAAAGTATTAGGTGAATAATATACACGGATAATGGCCAAGGAACACAGAGCAGATAACTAGGCATAGCCGGAACCATAAATGACAAGAAAAATGAAACACAGAAAAAGAAAATGGAAGGCTAGAAATACAAAGGGTATCTCAGGATGTCAAAGGATGTAGATGCTGACAACATTTGCATCATTAACAGAGAAGAGACAAGATTTTCTTATACAGTTACTCCAGAATGGTAAAGTTTGAGATTATAGAAGAGCTAGTGAATAAGGCATTTAACAGAAGGAATATTAAAAGCATATTGGAGGTATTGGAGTCATTTAATATAGACATTGTATGAAACAAACTCTAAGAACATTTAATTTGAGCAACAAAGATTTTACTGCAAGTGACAAATCTTCAATAGATGTAGGCTTGCTGTTATGTTAAAAATCAACCCATGTTAGAAGGATAAGGAAGATCTCATGAAGTAGCTAAGAATATGGATTTTATAGACTTTTAAAAAAATATAATCAAAGAGTAAAACAGTTCAGTCCTAACTTGGCATATTTAACTCTGTTGAGTAATGGAGAGAACAGATTTTATAAAAAAAAACATCAATTCACAACAAAGTTCAAAGATGTAATTGCAGTTTAATATCATGTAAAGGGAATGTTTTTAATGAGTACATTCTATATGACAGGCAAAGAAGATGGCAAAGAAATACAGGGTAAGAAGAAAAGGAAGGACACTTTGCCAACAGTATGTCAATGACCAGAAAAATCAGCAGCAAGTCACATGATGATGGGGCACATAAAAAGAGTTTAGAGAGGCTCCATTAAGGAGGTGGGACGCTGGATTTGATAATGACATGTTCTCATAGAAGATGAAAAGATCAACGAATGAGAAGTGCTTTCTCAGTGGCCACATGTTATTGTCCATTAAGACAAAGCTTTGGCAAATAAGCTTTTGAGAGACATTGTCCTGTCTTAAAATCTGAAGTTAAGTATTCCAAGCTGGCCTCTAACTCCAGATCCTCCCGCCTCTGCCCCCTTAAGCAAATCTTACCAGCACTTTCTGAAGTCTAGGGGAGGACAGGAGTGAGTATGAGGGAGGGAGGGTGGGACCAGGAGGGGAAGAGGGAGGGATGTACAATTAAGAAGTAATGTGAACAAATTAAAAAAAAAAATCATGGATGAGATGTCTATTAAATTTCTAATTTAAATGATGATTAAAAAAACAAATTGTAAACACACACAGAGGAATTCCAGGGAGAAAGTTAACTATTTAATTATGGTCTTAGAAGGTGCAGTGGGGAGAACATCAACCTGGGGCACACTGGGATGAGTATGAATAGGCAAACGTTCTAAATAAAGTCAGGTGAGTGCTGAAAAACAAATCAGCGTGAAATGTTCTTTTTTGTCCTCATACGTCTGCAAGAAAAGTATTTCTGGCTAAAATATTCTAAATTACTCAGCCTAGTAACTTTATCATGAAAATTTTGAAATGTGTAGAGGACATATCTTAAGTTACTCTTTATTTTTTATTTTTTAACGATCCTTAAATATTCTAATCTTCTCTTCAATTAAAGCCTTTCCCATTTTCCCATCACTTTCCATATACCTCTACCCTACTAGTCTTCTCTCTGGAGTTCTTCTTCCTACTTCATGGACCCGTTTTTATTTTCATAGTTTCTTTGGTCTTCCAGGTTATGCACTCACATCTGAAAACTGGAGCTAGACGCCACGGATAAGAAAGAACATGTGGCCATTGAATTCCGGGGTCCTGGTTATTTTAGTAAAAATATTTTCTATGTCTTTCCACCCTTTGATTTGTCAACTCAGTGTTTTCTTTGTAGCTGAATGGCATTGCATTGTACACATGCAACATTTTTTAAATCCACTCATGAGTTGAAGAATACATTGGTTCTTTCAATTTCCTATCTTTTGTGAATAGAGCATCAGTGAGCATGGTTGAGCAACTATCTGTGGAGTAGGATATCTAGTCTTTTGAGTATATAGCAAGTGATGTGACTGAGTCATGTTGTCGATTTACTTTTAAATTTTGGGAGATTCTTAAAACCAATTTCTAGACTGCCTGCACAAATTTTCCATTCTACCAACAGCTAACAAGTGTTCCCCTTTATGTACATCTTTACCTGTACTTGTAATTACTTGCTTTTTTTTTTTAATCTTAGTTATTCTTACTGAGGTAAGAAGAAATCATCAAGATGTTTTAATTTGTAGTTTCCTAACTAGAAGTAACTCCTCCAAAACCCTTTGTGAATTTAGAATGAAATTAGGCATTGAGGTTTTTAAAAATAACATAGCGAGATAAATGATAATTTCCACAAATCCATACGAACACTCTCACATGCCTTTATTAATTTTGTTTTAGTGATAAAATAGTTTAGTGTTTTTACTATAGGTTAGGTTTCAGATGTTGATTTTTAAAATACATTTTAAATATTTACCACATTTGTTAAGAAATCTATTTTTAAAATATTATTACACATGTAACAATGTAAGGACTTTTTGAAATTAATTCAAGGCCCATTATCAGATTTTTTTGAGATACATTGCTTCTGTAGTGAATCTGTTAAAATAATAGAAAAAATAAAAGAAAACAAAAACAATCCCTACCCATGAAATATGAAATGTGGTCCTGTGTTGCAAATGAAAAGGGAAATTTAAAAGAGCAAAAAAATCACTTTCCTAAAGTTGGGAATAGCTGCTAATACTGATATTTATAACAATTTTGAAAATCCACCTTCTTTATGTGGAATGCCTTTCACAAGTTTCAGTTACATTTTTTAGCTCTTGATTCAAACTTGATGAAAAAAGTAAGTGAATAATGACTATTAAGAAATCCAGAAAAAATGACTTAGGCTCATGCATAAGTTCCATATGTATTACCATTATTTAATTTTGTAGTTTAATGTTGCTTATAAATCTACCATTAGCCTAAATATAAGATTAGTATACTATGTATTCTTACTAAATACATGTAAATGAACATGGTGCTGAGAAAATATGTTGTAAATAGAGTCTCTAGACTCTGGTACACAGCAACATTTAACATTGTCACTTGGGTTTGCATGTTTGCACTACTCAATAGCTTTGGGAAACAAACCATATGAGCTACCTAGAAAACTCAACAGCAAAACTAGGCTTCTGTACAAATCTAAGAGTTGTTAACTTTTTATTTGGTTTTATTCATGAACACCTGTTGTAAGTATTCACTACCTGCACGGTGGCTGCTAAAATTTGGAGCACCATATGTGAAATATATTGGAAGGAGGTAAAAACTGGGGAACAAATGGGAATGATGGTTTTAATACTCGAGTTTCTTTTCTTTCAAAGCCTGGAAAATGAAACAACGACATTCCATTTGGATTATAAATGCCAAGCATCATGCACTCCCAAATTGTAGCCTTAACAAAACTAGTGATAATGAAAATACATGTCAAACGTAGTTAAATTCATGTGTGAAAAAGATTGATATTTAAAACAGCACTGACTCCACTCTTTAAATCAACCATAGTTTCCAGGAAAGTTCTTTTAAATTGTTGCTTTGCATTCTTCTCAGTGAATTACTTCTGTAACATCAAGTACAAAACCCAGAAGGACCTATTATATTCTGTATCAAAATATGAATGCAGGCACTCATCAGAATCTCTCACATCATGTTTTAGTACTTAGCTGTACCTGGCCTGCCTTCCAGGTTTCAGAAGTCTACAGAATAGATAAAATAGTTTGGGGTCGGCCAATGGCCGGCCTTAGTCTCTGAAGAATTTGTTCGGCAATGGTTCACATGCTCTAAATATCTTCACTGGTGACAGAGAAACCTCAAAGATTGTATTTTCTCCTACAAGGGCATTGGGTGTTCCATGGTGTCTTTTCTTTTTACAGCAGATGGATGAATGACTCTCTCTTTTGTGTTGTCCTTCATGACCTTAGAAACTATATAAGCTGAGGCTATTGGGATGGATGCCACAGATCTTACCCTACTGGCAACATAATAGCTGATTTATTTCAAAAGGATCATAAGAAAAACTTTCAAAGAAATATAGAAATAAACTAATTTTTTTCTGAATTCCAGTTACCATTGTGTAATGTTTAAGTGTCCTAAAGACATGTCTGACAGTATAAATCATCACATAGTTGATGTGCTTATTGAATCAACAAGTTCTATATTTAATAGACAATTACTTCTATATATTTTCTTTCTTGATCATAAAATTTTAATATATAGTATCTTCCTTGTACATTCTCATGAAAGCCATCTTATTTCTTGATAGAGTTTATTTGTGAATAAGTCCATCCAAACTGCATGCCAATGTCTAACTTAGAATGATATCCCAAACGATAATTCTAAGATTTATTTTACTATCTTTCAGTGTGTGTATGTTTGTATGTGAATGTGTTTGTATGCATGCACATACATCTGTATAAGTTTACTTTTGTGTGTTTGTGTGTATAAATATGTATATAGCTCAGGCATCAGTTCCTGTTGGAGCTGGAGTTGCAGGTGATTTGTGAGCTGCCCAAAATATATATTTGGGATTAAACTAAAGCCCTCTGTATGGACAGAGGGCATTTACAAATATTAAACAATCTCTCTAGTCTCCTAAATGATTTTAAATTTTAATTTGTTATGTACCTCTAAGATCACAGTGAGTAATTTTTAAATCTTGAAATCACTTGCATACATTTAAGATTTAAATTCATTCTATAATCTTATTTAGAAATCCTTTTAAGTGATAAGATAAAAAATGTCTTTACACTTGTGAAATCATGTTTTTTACATATGTATCATACACACACACATATATACATATATATATACACAGTGTGTATAAGTTTATATATATTTACACTTTGAAAGTTTTTTATTTTATACATGTGTCTGATGGCCAGAATTTGGAACTAGTTGTTTTCTTCTTTGATCATTATCCACTCTTTTCTTTTTCTCTTCTTTTCTTTTCTTCTGATTAGATATGGACTTTCACTAAACCTGGAGCTCAATAACTCAGCAAGTATAGATACACAGTGAGCTGCATGGATCCCCAGAACTCCTTGCTATAAAGACTGAGATTATAGGCATACACTTTTATACTCAACTTTTAAAGTAAACTGCTATAGATCCAAACTCTAGTCTGTATGCTTGCTATCAAGTCTTTTGTTGATTGGGTTACCATCTCAGGCTCTATATTATATTTTCTGTGTGATTCCATATTCAATTGGATATGATATTTATTAAAAATTTTGGTATATTATGAAAAATAACTTAATAAAATCAAGTATACAAAATGTAATATTTTAAAAAATGTTCTTAGTTTTCTCTACAATGTGCCTCAAATGTCCTGATAACCTATATAGCTGATAACTTTTTCAATGGATTTTTGGTGTACTATATAAAGCAGAGCAGCTGGGATGTGGTGGCACATGTCTTAAATCCTAGCACTTGGAAGCAGAGGCAGAGGCAGAGGCAGAGGCAGAGGCAGAGGCAGAGGCAGAGGCAGAGGCAGGCAGAAACTCTTTGAGTTAATGTCAGCCTATTCTACAAAGTGAGTTTCAGGACAACCAAGTCTTCATAGAAATACCCTTGAAAAGCAAATAAACAAACAATAAAAAACCCTTACAGAGCATGCAAATTTCATAACTTAATATAATCTAGGCTGCTTTAAACAAATAATAACACATATTAAAGATTTTTTATTAAAAATACCATTTGTATCAATATGTAATATTTGGTGCTGCTATTTTAAACTAATTTGGATTTAATTATGTTTTGTCTTTTCATCAACATATGCTAATATATTAACATGTATTAATTATTGCTATTTATAATTGATTATAATTATATATAAATTTATTACTTTACTTCTAACAGTAAATACACTTAGCTAAATTCTTTAGCCTTCACTAATTAAAATTATCTAATGAGCTCTAAAGATTCAAACTATCAGGTCCGGTGGGCTAACCTGAAGGCTTACTCATACACATTTCAGGTGATATTTATTCTTATGGGTGCCCTCTTTGATTTTCTTTATCCCAAAATATTAGCTACGCATACTCATTTGCAGCAAGCTATGAAAGCAGGTTTACTGGGGGATCGGAGAAGAAGATGGCCAGGGCAGGCATATCTGTTTCCCTACTTGTTGCAGAGCAGCAGATTTTGACTCCTCTCTGGTTCTTAATTGTTGTGTGCCAACTTGCCATGACGTGGGCCTTGTACTTTAAAGTGGAGCAGGCAGCAGATGGAACCCCATGTGTTAGAAATCATTCTCTGAGCTCTGAAGATTTTTTCCATGTTCTGAAAAGATCACTATAATTATATACACTATTTTGGTTAGTTCTCTGGAGAAAATAAAACTTCTAGTACGTAAAAATTACTTCCAATTTTATCTCATTATTAAAATTAATGACATTCCTGAGGATACCTGAGCCCATCCCTGACATTACACAATTGAAATATTTATGTGTAAGCATGTTTTTCTATTGAACTAATGTATTTGGGGTGACTAAGATACAAATATTCAGCTTAGTTACTTCAGTGATTATTCATTGTAAGCTTGATGAAAATGGCCTTTGAACTGCCCAGATTGGAAAAATATCTAAATAAAACAGAAACAGAGTACATTAGATAAAAATATTAAGCAAATATGTGTTAGAAGATCTGTTTATAAAATTATGTAAATGTTGAAACTTTTAAAAATATGATTAGCACGTTTTTGGCTCAATATTTTTATTTATTTTAGTACATTTTAAAAGTAATGCAAAACTGCCAATATTTTGTTTTGCAACTTGTCTACAGCTTAAAATAACAAAATAAGTAGTTGATTCTATTTTCTAAATACTCTCAGCAGATAAATGGGTGTTAAAATGTGGTATATAAAAACAACGGAAAAGTATTCAACTGTAAAGAAAACTGAAATTTGGAGGTAAGCCTATAAATGTTATATTGTGTGAAGACACATAGGCCCCAAAGGATACATAACACATATTCTTTCCCATTTGTCAATCTTAGCACCATATCCTCAGTTTGAATGCAACTCTTGGAAGCCAGGAACCTATACAGAAACCATAGGGGGAGGCAAGGCGTGAGAGTGGAATGGCAGCGTATAGGTGATATGAAGTGTTAAAGGGTTCCAACTGAGGAGAAAGAAGGAAGGTCAATACAGAAGAAGAAAAAACTGGGCATGGTGACACATGCCTTTACTCCTAGCATTAGGGAGGATCGCTGTGAGTTCCAGGCCAGCTTTGTCTACAAAGCGAGTCTAGGATATCCAAGGCTACACAGAAAAACTCTGTCCCAAAGAAGGAGAAGAAGACTATGAAGAATATTAAGAAGAAGAAGAAGAAGAAGACGAAGAAGAAGAAGAAGAAGAAGAAGAAGAAGGAGAAGAAGAAGGAGAAGGAGAAGGAGAAGGAGAAGGAGAAGGAGAAGGAGAAGAAGAAGAAGAAGAAGAAGAAGAAGAAGAAGAAGAAGAAGAAGAAGAAGAAAAGGAAGAAGAAGAAGAAGGAGAAGGAGAAGGAGAAGGAGAAGGAGAAGGAGAAGAAGAAGAGAAGAAGAAGAGAAAGGAAGAAGAAGAAGAAGAAGAAGAAGAAGAAAAGACAAGGGACAAATAACAGCATTTTTTGTGACATGAGGTAATTACAGATTTAGTATGTCTTAGGAAATTGATGCAGTAGTGACTTATGATTTTATTTTATATGCTTTAACTTAGGGAAACTTAAATGTACTGTTTCTGAATCATTTTTTGGTCTGATATTATAAATCAAATGTATCTTTGTTTTTAAAAATAAAAGTAAATTCTATAAGTTATTTTGTGAATAAGTTTAATTGGAATAAGAATATAATATATTAATGTTTAAAAGCACACATTAGTTACACTCTAACTTCTAACTCTTAGTAATGTAATGCCTTTTATTTCCTTTTTCCTCAAAAGTGTTCTGATGTTAGGACCACTCATACTCAGGAAGATAATATACATGATAAATATATATATATATATATATTCATCATTTAAAAAGCAGATAATTTTATTTGTTTAGAGACATTATACTCTTTCTGTCTTGAAGATGTTTTTATTGGAGAGCTTAGAAGTTTCTGGGTAACATATGGAATTCGGTGTATAATTAGTGGAGGAAACTGAGACAAGTCTGCTTTATATTAGGAGTGCTATTATCCCACTCAGTGTTTTTGTGTTCATCTGCTAGTCAACAAGATGTGATATGTGCTCCAAAAAAAGGGAAAGCAAAGCTCTCATCATAGTATGCAATAATGAGAGGTGTTTTGTAGAAATAAACAAAAGAATTAGAAAAACTATTGAACTAAAATTGGTGATACTTTCTTTGTAAACCTGAGAAACCAAGAAAACATTTGCCTAATTAAATGAATTAGAGACTCATGTTTATTTAGTTTGTATACAGTGAACTCAACAGCTTTAAATCAAAATAAATGTTTTCTATGTCATCGGAATTTTAAAATACAAAGCTGGTGGATATTGCAGCCATCTAGCCACTTGACATTATAAGAAATCAAATGGCAATGGAAATACATGTTCTTGGGGATCAGACATGGAGAAAAATCTGAACAACAAAAGAAAAAACTGCATTTAAGTTCAACAGCTTTTCAAAGTTAGAGATAGATTTTGAATATTTATAACATAGAAATATATAGCAAAGTAGAAGGATCCAGAGGGTCCTAGAAACCTACAAGTAGAACATAATGATAGGTAGATTTGGGCCCAGGGGTCCCGCTCAAACTACGGCACCAGCCAAGGACAATACAGGAGGTAAACTTTAAACCCCTACCCAGATCTAGCCAATGGTCAGAACATTCTCCACAGTTGAGTGGAGAGTGGAATATGACTTTCTCACGTACTCTGGTGCCTCACATTTGACCATGTCCCCTGGAGGGTGAGACCTGGTGGCACTCAGAGGAAGGACAGCAGGTTGCCAAGAGGAGACTTGATACCCTATGAACATATACAGGGGGAGGAAATCCCCCTCAGGAACAGTCATAGGGGAGGGGAATAACGGGAAAATGGGGGGGGGGGAGGGAAGAATGGGTGGATACAAGGGATGGGATAAACATTGAGATGTAACAAGAATAAATTAATAAACAAAATTTCTTGCAAAAAAAAAGATTTGTTTCATCATCATTTATTTATGTTGTTTAAAGAGATTTGTCATGTTTCTCTTTTTTTTTATTGGATAACTTTACTATAATGAGTTATTTTATTTTACTTTTTTCTAGATTTTTTATTTTAAAGTATTTATTTATTAAAATTTATTCACATTACATCCTGAGATTGTTAACCCCTTGCTCTTTTCTTCCAGTTCTCACCCTACCTCCCTCTTCTGCTCTATTCCCCTCCCCTAGACCTCTGACAGAAGGGGACATCTTTCACCACCTTCTGATAATACTCTATCAGGTCTCAACAAAGTGGCCTGCGTTTCCTTCCTCTGTGTGCTCTCAAGACTGCCCCTTCAAGGGGCAGTGATCAAATGAGAGGCACAAGAGTCCATGTCGGAGGCAGTCTCCTCTCTCCGCCCTCCCCACACACATGAAAAATGAGCTGTCCTTCTGCTACATTTGAACATGGCATCTAGGTACTCTGCATGCATTGTCCTTGTTAAAACAGTAATTTTGGTCACTATCTCTTTAAAAATTAAATGTTTAATTTTATTTTTACATACATGTGTATATTACTACACATGTATATGATAAACTACCTAGAGCAAGAAGAACCATGAAACAATCAGGAATTATATAAATGTTAATTCATAGTGTTTTGGCTATTTGTATTTGGCAGCCTTGAAGAAAACATCTTTTCTATCTTGGTGCGTCTAAAATTCTGAATGTAAATCAATATCTATCATTATTTCACTTCTATAACTTAGTAGAATGTTTAGAGAAATGCTGAAGTCAGAAACATGTTTACTTTCTTCTTAATTGTATGAAAATAGTTTTTAATATTTAATCATTATATTACACAGAACAAAGAAGTACACATATCTCTCATATATGTGTGTAAATATATGTGCTTATGTGTATATAAAGAGGGAAAGATGGTAAACTTTAAACCCCTACCCAGATCTAGCCAATGGTCAGAGCAGTCTCCACACTTGAGTGGAGAGTGGGATATGACTTTCTCACGTACTCTGGTGCCTCACATTTGACCATGTCCCCTGGAAGGGGAGACCTGGTGGCACTCAGAGGAAGGACAGCAGGTTACCAAGAAGAGACTTGATACCCTATGAGCATATACAGGGGGAGGTAATCCCCCTCAGGAACAGTCATAGGGGAGGGGAATAAGGGGAAAAGGGGAGGGAGGGAAGAATGGGAGGACACAAGGGATGGGATAACCACTGAGATGTAGCAAGAATAAATTAATAATAAAAAATTAAAAAAAGAGGGAAAGATGGAGAAAGACAAGAGCATCAGAGCAGAGAGATAGAGACACAAAGAAAAATACAGAGGCAGAGAGGGATCAGAGGTATGGTTCTTGTTTTTATGGAGCTGAAACCCAGAAAAAGCAGCTTCTCAGACAGTTTGATGAAAATGCTCTTTCAAGGTTAACTTCTGTGTCTAGTATGGCTGGTTTATTTTCCTAAGGTATTACAATAACTACCTGAGACAGACCCATAATAAAGGGAGTAATCTTATTCATGTACCCAAAGCCAATAAATTGGCTCTTTCAAATGATGAAACAATAAAAGAAAACTCGATGTAAAGCAAATAATAAGAAAACAACACTTGTAACACACATAGGTGAAAAAGATCAAGCATTTAAACCATGGGAAGGTTATCCTAAAAGGTGGATTTTGTAGGGACATAAACTTGCAGTTAATTAACATGGGAGCCTCTAAAACTTAAATTATACAATAATAATAATAATAATAATAATAATAATAATAATAATAATAATAGTAGTAGTAGTAGTAGTAGTAATGACGATGATGATTATGATGATAATGATAATAAAGAAAAACAAAATAAGGCCATTCTTCCAATAGTCTTCTTGTTATTTCATGACCAATGGAGTTCTTCCCATGTTTTGGCAAAATCTTTAATTTCTTCTTTATTATCTTAATGTTTTCCTTGGTTAAAATTTATTTCAAGTTTTTTTTATGTAAGTATTGTGAATAGGATTACTTCATTAATGTCTTTCTCCACATGTTTATAGTTGTTATATAGGAAAGTGACTGTTTTTTTTTTTTTTTCCTTTCTTTGTTTGTTGCTGGTTTTTTGTTTGTTCTTTTTCCAAGACGGGGTTTCTCTGTGTAGCTTTGGCTGTCCTAGACTTACTTCATAGACCAGGCTGGCCTCGAACTCACAGCAATTACCTGCCTCTGCCTCTGTAGTGCTGGGAATAAAGGTGTGTGCCACCAAGCCAGGCTTTGATGTTTTTTCTTTATTTTCTATCCAGCAACTATTCTGGATGTATTTCTGAGATGTAGAATTTTGAGGTAAAGATTTTTGGGTCTTTATTTGTTATATCTCAGGCAAATAAGAATATACGTCTCTTGTTTTTTTGTGTCCCTGTCATCTCCTCTTATTGCTATGCCCAAATTGTGAGAGACCCTCGGACAGAACAGCCAAGAACAGAGTCCCAGTGCAATTGCAAGGAAGTCTTTATTGCAGGCTTGAGCCTGGGCCACACCTCCTATGCACTGACACAGCAGATGCAGGGATGTGACCCTGAGTATCATTGACAGACGTTTCTATAGGTTTTAGACAAAGAAATGGGCTTTACAGTATATTATTGGATGACATTTGGGCACAAAAGCTGCAAGCAGGAAGTTCTAAGCCTTAGTGTTTTGTGGTTGGGTAATAGGTGTAGTGGCAAGTTAGCCTATAGAAAAGATTGGTTGAAGCAATCATGGAGGCATAAGGAATTTTAGCCTGGCTTCTCCTAATTGGCTGTTGCTATGTGCCAGACCATCTGCCAGTGAGCTTGACCAGCAGAGAGTATATTTGGACTTTCTAAAGGTGAGCTGATCATGTTGCCAGGAGAATTTTTCTGTTTAGACTGCTTTGTGTTTTTTCCTGGAATCTGTATTCAGCCCTTGCCCTGGTTTATCCCAAAATGGAGTTTCTTTTTCAAAATGGAGTTTGTCTAGTCCTTACAATATTGTTGCTCAAATTCAGAGTTCAACACAATAATGATCCAGTGAATACAATGTGCAGCCAATGGGCAGTTTAGTTCTGATGTAGTCCCTAACTGGAGGCTGTCTCTGTCATTGACTCTGTTGCCTGCTAGTCTTTTTACTTGTTCACTTCACATCCAGATTGTAGCCCCCTCACTCTTTGCCTCCTGATGCCACCGTCCTTTCCTCCTATCCTCTCCCTCCATCTCATAGTCCCCAGAAAGGGGAGCCCTTTTCCCCTAACATCTGACATCAGTCTATCAAGTCTCATCTGGACTGCCTGCGTCCTTTGCTTCTGTGGCCTCTCAAGGCCATATCACCAGGGGGAAGTGATCAATGTTGTGGCCAGAATCCATGACAGAAATAGTCCCTACTCCTTATATTATGGGACTCACAAGGAGACTGTGCTGCCTATGTACTACTATGTACTTAGTAGTCCTAAGTACCATGTACTTAGAGTAGAGGGTCTAAGGCCACACAATGCATGGTCCTTGGTTGGCGCATCAGTCTCTCCAGCATGCCCCTCCTCCACTGGTCTCCTTTTGAAGCTTCTGCCCCTTCCAGATCCATCTGTCCCCCAACTCTTCCATAAGACTCCCTGTGCTCCACCCAGGAGTTTGTCTGTGAGTCTCAGCAGATGCTTGGATTTCCTGCTCTGTGGAGTCTTTCAGAGGACCTTTATGGTAGGCTCCCTTCCTGTCCTTTCTCTTAGGGAGATAAGCATTATCCCTAGGATCAGATTCTATCTCTTCTCTGTGGCAAGGCTACTCTGCCTATCTGCAGTAGAAGACAGTGTACTCAAACTTGTTGTGCTACTTGATGTGCCTCGGTGGGTTGGTGGAGGGAGCCTCCTTTTTCTGAAGGAAAAGGGAGTGGGTCTAGGGGGAGGAGAGAGAGAGAGGGAGGGACCAGGAGGAGAGGCAGGAGGAGGCCTCTACAATTGGACATAACTTGAATAAACATTAAAACAAATTCAAAATAGTGACAGATTGATTTCCAAAGTAGTTGTACAAGTTTTCACTCAAGACTCAGTGATACCACTTCGGAGCATATGCCCAAAGATGTTCCATCACATAACAGTGACATTTCTTCAACTATGTTCATAGTATCTTTACTCATAATAGCCAGAATCTGGAAACAAAAATAGATATCCCTCAACTGAAAAATAGATAGAGAAACTGTGATACATTTACACAATGGAATACTACTCAGCTATTAAAACCAAGAAAATCTTGAAATTTGCAGGCAAATGGATAGAACTACAGATCATGCTGAGTGAAGTAAGCCATACCCAGAAACATAAGCATGCGATATTCTTACTTTTAAGTGGCTATTAGCCCAAAATAGATGTCCTTTGAGAGATTCCACTCAGCGGGGGATCAGGACAGATAAGAGTATTCAAAGCTGAACCCAAGGCAGAGCACTGAGAGTTATATGGAAGAGTGTGGAGACGGAAGAACCCAGAGGTTCAGGAGCCCCAAAGGAGACCATCTAGCCTGATAGAATTGGACACAGGGTGGCCTGGACAAATTCATACACCAAGCAAGAACAACGTAAGCAGAGAACCTAGATCCCTGTTTAGATGTAGCCAATGGACAGTTCATTCTCCACATTGGGCATGGGGCGGTGGGTAGGACTGCCTCTGACACTCTGACATACACTCTGCTGCCCACTATTGGATCACTGCCCCTTGGCAGGGCTGCATTGAGGGCACACAGAGGAAGGGGATGCAGGCTTCCCTGGTGAGACCTGAGAGCCTGTGGTGAGAACACAGGGGAGGAGAGAAGCACCTGTCAGAAACCTAGGGGACAGGAATAGGGTAGAAAAGGGAAGAAGGGTGGGAATGGGATGATAAGAGCGATGGGGAGAACAATCTGCATGTAAAGTGAATACATTTTCACGAATAAAAAAATAATAAAAAATTAAATATTTCCGATATAGTGCAAATAAAACAAAACAACACCCACCCCAAGAAAAATAAAACAAAACCCCAAAATAACAGGAAAACAGAAGGGAACTGTTTGGTAATGGGAATATGACCAGGAAAAGGTGGAGAGGCAGAGGGGGATATGGAAGGTAACCGGGTAATAAATATGATGAAAGCAAGCTCATGGTATATATGTATGCATGAAAGTCATTTTTTCAATAATTAATACATAAAAATAAAAAGTAAAAATCTCTCAAAAAATAAAAATCAATGCTGCCCCACCAGAAAAGAAAAGCAGTGAATAGACAAGACATGTTTTTATTGTTCCTGTTTCTATTGGAAGTGTTTCAATTTTCTCTGTTTAATATGATACAGGCTGTCAGCTTTTAATAGGTTGGTGCTACCATGTAGAGATGCCTCTCCTCTATATTAAAATTTTTAGGAATTTTACAGAGTCTGTGAAAGATTGCACATTTTGCCAGAGTCTTTTCTGTAATAAAATGGTCTTACGATTTCTGTCCTTGAATCTACTTAACTGCAGGATTAAGATTTGTGATTTACCAATGAACCAAGCTTTATCTCTGAACTGAACTGAACTTGACAACGGACTTGAACTTTTGTATGTGTGATTTACTTGTGTGAAAATTATTTGTTGAGAATATTTGGTGTGTATGTTTATTAAGACAATTGGCTTGTAACTGTTTGTTCTTGTTGTTAAGTTTTGTACGGTTTTGTAATCAGAGTAATAACTAGCTTTGTACAAAATAATATTCTTCATTTTCTGTTTCACAGTACAAGCTGAGGTGTATTGGTGTTAGTTATTTGATGGTCTGGTAGAGTTCTACAGTGACTCTATAAAGAAATTTGCCTTCTTTTTAGCATTGGGAATATTTAATTACTATTTGTATATCATGTTAGTTGTGATAAATCTTTTAAAGTATTTACTTCATTTTTATTTAATTTTGCTATGTCAAATGACCTAGATATTGATCCAGTCCTTTTTGTGTCTAATCTTAAAGGATCATAATTTATAAATATTATAAATTCAAAAATTTAAAATAATATTATGATACTCTAAATTGTCTGTTGTAATGTTAACCTTTCATTTCTAGTATGAATGATTTTGTTTTCTCTTTTTCTGTTATTCTATATGTTTGCCAATCTTATTAATCTTTTTTAGTGAACACATTTTTTGTTTCATTGATTCTTTTGTTAAGTTTCTGGTACAGTAAATCCACCCCCTTTTTTGAGTATATCTGCACACCTTCTCTTTTACCATATTGTTTTGCTTGTTATTTTTTTCCTTAAAAGTGCATCACTGTTATTAATTAAAGCTCTATCAACTGCTTAAAGAAATATACAGTTCTATGGAGCCTTTATCACTATTTTAATGAAAAATTACAGATTAATTTGAAAAAACTCACAATTAATATAATAACACACTCAGATTATCCCAACACTGAACAATTAAAACCACTTCTGAATCCACAGCGAGCATAGGTGACAAGCTAGGCATTATTGTAACTCATCTGATTCTAATGTGGGTAAGACTTTATATAACTTTAGTTTCCTTGTAGTGTTTATATAGCCCCATGAAATTATAAAAACTGGTCAGTAGGCATGAAGCTTCCATGTCAATACAGTTTCATTTTCCATGTTCTTTGATTAAGTGTATATTGTTTTCAGCAACAGGAACTTATTCGACATTTCTGAGGATAACTAAGACCAATGTTAATAGACTGTAATGGGTCAAGGGGGTATGGACTATGGGATTTCATTGCAAATCATCTTTAAAGATGGTAAAACATACCTGCCTGTGCGATTTTTATTTGATAGCTTAGCAATGTAGGGTTTTTGTCACCCTGTTATAAGGTAACACAATTAAACTTATTTATGAAAATGGGTTTCTCCCTGTAGCCCTGGGTGTCTTGGTACCCTCTCTGTAGACCAGGTTAGTAGAATTCACAGAGATTGGCTTCCCTCTATTTCCTGAGACCTGAAAATAAAGTGATGAGCCACCACTGTCAGGCTCAAAATAAACATCTTTATTTACATCTGTATCATTTATACTGATCTATCATTCATTATTTGTGTCATCTATCTATCTACCTACCATCTATCAATCTGGCAACTATCTATCCATCCATCTATCTATCTATCTATCTATCTATCTATCTATCTATCATCTCTTTACATCTATCTAATCTATCTATCATCTATGATTGATTGATCTAATTTATCATCTATCTATCTATTCTATCATCTATTTGTATATCATCTATGTAGTCTATCAATCATCTATCTATGATTGATTTGATCTGATCTATATCTATCTATCTATTTATCTATGCATTTATCATCTATGTATTTTTCATCTATCCTCTATCATCACACACATATGAACACATGAACATACATTCCTATATATACATAAACATTTTAGTAAACTTCTGCAGTACTAAGTTTTTGTATGCATTTTTCAAAGGTCTTCAGTATTTGTTATCCCTTCCCATTCTTCCTCGTCTGCCATGATCTCCAGTCCTACATCTTATCTTGTTCTCCCTATTTTATTTAACTTTCCCTCTAAATTCAGCCTGTATTTGTGTTCTTCTTTGAGATCCCTGTCACTGCTAATGTCCTCTTATCAATTTTTTTAATATTTTATTAGTTTATTCATATTACATCTCAATTGTTATCCCATCCCTTGTATCCTCCCATTCTCCCTCCCTCCAATTTTCCCCTTACTCCCCGCTCATATGACTATGACTGGGGGGGCATCCTTTTCCTGTATATGATCATAGGGTATCAAGTCTCTTCTTGGTAGCCTGCTATCCTTCCTCTAAGTGCCACTAGGCCTCCCCATCTAGGGGAAGTTGTCAAATATGGGCCACCAGAGTTTGTGTGAATGTTAGACCCCACTCTCCATTCAACTGTGGAGAATGTCCTGTCCATTGGCTAGATCTGGGTAGGGTTTCTATGTTTACTGCACGTATATTTCTTGGCTGGTGCCATAGTTTGAGGAGGACCCCTGGGCCCAGATCTGCCCATCATAATGTTCTTCTTGTAGGATCCTCTGGATCCTTCTATTTCCCCATTCTCCCTTGCTTCTCTCACCTAGAGTTCCAACAGGATGTTCTCCCCTCTGTCACACTTTCCTGGTAAGTGAAGAATTTCATGGGACATGCTCCATCACACAACAAGAACATTTTCTCAACCATGTTCATAGCAGCCTTATTCATAATACCCAGAACATGGAAACAGCCTAATTGTCCCTCAGTAGAAAAATGGATAAAGAAACTGTGGTACATTTACACTATGGAATACTACTAAGCTATTAAAAACAAGGAATTCCAGAAGGTTGTAGAAAAATGGATTGAACTAGAAATGCTCATAATGAGTGAGTTAACCCAGAAGCAGAAAGAGTCAAATGTTATATACACTCTTATCAATTTTATGAGCATATCAATTTCAAAACACTATATGAGAAAAAAAAGATATCTTTCTTCTTCTGGGTCTGGTCAACTTTATTCAAAATGGTGGTTTTCATTTCCATCCATTTACTAGCAAATTTTATCACATAATTTTCTTTAAAAAATAGAATTCATAGTACATATGTGCTATTGTTTCATTATTTACTCACCAGTTGATGGATATTTAGGGTGTTTCAAAATTCTTGCTATTGTGAATAGAGCAGCACCAAACATGAATGAATAAGCATCTGTCTAGCAGGATATAGAGTCCTTTCGAAAAATTCCTGGTAGTGGTTTAGTGCAATAATATGGTAGAATACTTTTAACTTTTGGAGGAAACTCCACCCTGAGTTCCTTGGTATCAGGACCAGTTTGCACTTATTCATATGATAAATAAATGTTTCCATTTGCCACATCCACACAAGCATTTGGTATCATGAATTTTATCTCTAGCCAATCTGACTGGAATATGATGAAAATTAAATTAGTTTAAATTTTATTTCCCAGAGGATTAAGGATATTAACATTTTTAAGACTATTTTCACCCATTTATTTCTTCTTCCAAAACCTCTATCTTGTTTTTGTTTTTCAGTCCTCAATGTGTGCAATTCCTCAAATTATACACACACACACACACACACACACACACACACACACACACACACACACACAAACACACAGAATTTTCTTGACTCACTCAAAATACTTGAGATAAAAGTCTTTAATGGCTAACAAATCATTTTCACCAACCCATTCAGAAGTTTCCATTCATGGTTATATATCTCCTGAGCTGTAGATCATTGAGTCTGTGATAAGTCAATATGTCATCATTAGAAGAGGATAATTCATAACAGAGAAATAGAGAAGGGAATAGGAAGAGAAATATAGAGAGCACAAAATGGCTGGATGGTTTTATCTCAACTTCAAACGTACCAGAGCCACTTGAGAAGAAAGAATCTATAATGAGAAAATGTTCCTAATAGATTGGACTGGGAAAGCTGTGGTCATATGGTAAAGAAGAGGTCCCCTTCAGTCAGAGATCTAGTGGAGGGGAATATGGCAAAAGAGTACACAGGGACCTAGAAGATACCAGTAAGGAGATTAACATCCAGAACGTAATCTAAATAAATTATACTTAAAAAAGGAAAAAATACAACCACAAAGTCTTCTTATATTTCCAATAATTTATCATATTTGCTCCAAACTGGCACAGTGGTAATGTTTCACCATTCCTTTTTTTACTCAGATTAGTTACATATGTTAATGAAGCTACATTATTTCAGTTGTAGAACTCATAAGTTTTCTGTTAACATAAAATAAAAAGTAGAATTTGTTGTAAAATATGTAAAATTTTAAAATGATAGTAACATAACTGAAAAATTACATTTTCTTACCAAATTTTACAAAAAAACAGTATATAATAATCATCAAAAGTTGGAGAAATAAATTAGTAAAATACAGCAGAATATTTGAAACAAGGAAGTAAATAATAAAGTAAAAAATAATTTATTTACAGTATTGCTTTTAATAAAATATATCAAACTTCTATAATATGTACAGTTATGCTTATAGTTTATAATGCTGCTGGTGAGACTTAAACCTTGTTATACCTTATATTCTTACTTTACTATTTTTACAAGGTATTTTTTTTTCATTATTTAGAAAACTTAACAACTAATGATACACTATACTAAAATTATCCTTTTCTGTTCATGATAAAATGTTCACAGTAAAGATAATTAGGCATCACATTATAGTGTGATTATAATTTCTATATCAATTAACTGGTATTTATTTTTGTACCAGATTTATTCATGAAGTTACTGGGGAAGAAAATAGGCTAATAAATTTAACATTTCTGATTTAGAAATTGAATTCTACTGCTTTAATTATATTATTTGTCTACTATAAAATTGGTTATATCCTAAAGGTATCATAATAGCATTATTTTTCTGCTCTGCATTTCTTGCAGGATTTGCCTGAAAGGAGTTAATTTTATTTTATCTCAGTTATACAAGATACATAATAAAAATACACACAATCATTTTTGCAGTTTCTATCTATCATCTATCTATCTATCTATCTATCTATCTATCATCTCTCTATCATCATCTATCATTTATTTATTGAAAATAGATTCTTTTCTGATACAGCATATCCTGTTGTAGTTTCCCCTTTCTCTACCCCCACAGTTCCTTTCAGCCTCATCTAACATCAGGATCCACTCCTTTTCTGTCTCTCAGAAAAGAAAGGCTTCTAAGAGATAACAACTAAATATATCAAAATAAAATATAATAAGATGAAGCAAACTCTTTCATATCAAATCTGGACACAGCAACCCAACATGAGGAAAAGAGTCCCAACACCAGGCAAATGAGGCCTCCTTGTTCTTATAGCCAGGAGTTTCATAAAAACACTAAGATAATAGCTTATATTATAAACTCAGAAGATGTAGTATAGACTCATGTAGGCTCCATGTTTGCTGCTTAACTCTCTGGGAACTCATACTCACCTTACTTGTTGATCAAGGTGATTGTGTTATTTGATGTCCTCTGTCCTCTATGACTCTTACAATTTCTCTGCCTTCTTTTCCATAGTATTTCCTGAGGTCTGATGGGCGGAACTTGATAGAAACCTTTAATTTAGACTATTTGTATATAAGGTCTGGCTGTGTGTGACTGCATCTTTTCCTATCTGCTGCCAGAGAAAGCCTCTCTGATGATGAGCCAAAAGAAACAAAGCCAATTTTAATATTTATTTTATTATTTTTAATTATATGTGTGTCCACATTTGTGTATGTGGCATACTTGTAGGTCTTCCTAGAAGCCAGATGCACCTGAGTCCTCGGGAACCCAGTATCATGTAGTTGTGTATCACGTGAAATGAGTGCTGATTAGAGAACTCAGGGGACCTGCAAGAGCATCGCACGTTCTTCTGTGATGAACATCTGAAACCCACTGTGAAGAAGTAAAATATTTTTGTTAAAGCCTAAATTAAAGAGACATTAGATTATTTTTAATTGTAGAACATTTCGATCTAGGGGTGATGTAAATTTTTTAAAAATCAGAACTTTCACCAAACTTTTCAGGCTGAATGAAGAACGACCATAGCCAAGAGACTATGGAAAATAAATAAGTCAGAATTACTAAATAGAAAACTACCACTGAGAGCAGAAACAGAGCAAAGTAATAACAATAGAATGCCTTCCATTCCATTAACACAGACCTTTCAACAATCTTTTAACATTAATAACCTCAACCTTCCAATCAAAAGGCATAAGTTGATTGAATGCATCAATAAACAAAATTTATCAGTTCACTGTATACAAGAAACACATAGTTTTACATATGGGAACCAGCCATAGATTCAAAGGAAGGATTAAAATATTTCATGAGGTAGGGACAGAAAACAGGAAATCATCACTATCCTAAGATCTGAGAATATAAGCTAAAAAAAACATATCAGAGGAGATAAAATGGAATTTCAGCCTGATAAAGGTAAACTTTATCCAAGAATACATTATACTAAAAAACATACATACACCATTAACTGTAGGCATTTTTCAATACTCTACTTTCTCTAAGAGACAGATCGTCTGACCAAAACTAATCAAGGAAACATCAGAATTTTATTATTTCATACATCAAATGAGCTGAACAGATATCTAAAGAATATTCTACCCAAACACTAAGGAACATACATTCTAATCAGAATCACATGAAAGCTTTTTCTAAAAGATACCACATCTTGGGAAACAAAAAGTCTTTATGAATCAGAAATTTTGAAGTAACTCTGTGGATACAACTTGACCATAATGCCATAAAACTTTGTATTGACAGCAGCAAATCTATAGTAAATACATAAATTCATGAAGATTAAACAACTCACAGTAAATGATGAATGGGGTCATAAAATAGAAATTCCCTGGGACCAAATGAAATGAAAGCACAACAAAACAAAACACCTGGGACACATTGAAAACAGTTCTGTGATGGTGTTTTATAGCTCTAAATGCCTATATTAAAACTCTGAGAAAAGCACAAATAAATTACTTTTGGATACAGCTCAAAGAAAACAAGCCAAATCCTAGTTGATGGCAAAATATCAGAGCAAAAATTAATGAAATATATGTGAACAAAACAATGCAAAGTATCAACAAATATAAGAGGTAGTGTTTTTTTTTTTGTGTGTGTGTTTTTTGTTTTTTAGAAGATAAACTATATAAAACACTGATAAAAAGAAAGAGAAGAGCCTATTTAATAAAAATCAGTAATTAAAAGGAAAAATTACAAACAGACACTATAGAAATCTATATTACTATTAGTAAATACTAATAAAGCCTGTATTCCATTAAGGTGGAAAACCCAAAAGAAATAAACTAATTTCTAGATTTAGTTAAACCATCAAGAGTAAGCAAAAAGTAGATTGACAACCTGAAAAACAAACAATAAATGATGGTATTTAAATTGTAATAAAACTCATTTCAGCTAAAATTTTCTGATATCTTCTTCAATTTCTTTCTTCAAATCCTTGACGTTTTAGTCACACAAGTCTTTGATTTGCTTCGTTCAAATTATTTTATATTATTTTTGACCATTTGGTATATGGTGTTATTTCCTTGGTCTCTTTCTTAGTTTATTTGCCATTTGTATAAAGAGGGATAATTTTCTTTTTTTCATTTAATGCTGTACCCAGCCAATTTGCTGAAGGTAGAATTTTTTTGGTATCTGTGTATACTATCATATGGTCTGCAAATAATAATATTTGACTTTTTCCTTTCCAATTTGTATTCCCTCCTTCATCTTCTCTACTATTCTGATTGTTCTGGATAGAATGTCAAGTACTATTTTGAGTAGTTACTGATGGAATAGACAGCTGTAAGAGTTCTCAGATGGAATTTTTGGGGTCACTTATGTGCACTATCATACCATCTTTGAACAGGGATACTTTGACTTCTTATTTTCCAATTTGTATCCACTTGATATCATTTTGCTGTATTATTGCTCTTGCTAGAATTTCAAGTCTATATTAAACAGACATGGAGAGAGTGGGCAACCTTGTCTTTTCATTGATCTTAGTGGAATTTCTTTGAGTTTCTCTCCACTTAATTTTTGTTGGCTATTTTCTTGCTGTACATAGCCTTTATGATGTTTAGCTATGGACCTTATATATCTGATTTCCCCGAGACTTTCATTATGAAGGGGTGTTAAATTTTGTCAAAGGACTTTAGGGCATCTTATGAGATATTCATGTGATTTTTTTTCTTTCAATTTGTTTATATGGTAGATTACACGGACAGATCTTCTTAGCTTTAAACACCCCTGCATCCCTAGGATGAAGCCAACTTGATCACAGTGGATGATATATTTGATGTGTTTATAGATTTGGTTCATGAGGATTTTATTAAGCATTTTTCCATCAATGTTCCTGAGTGATATTGGTGTGAAATCCTCTTTCTTTCTTTCTTTCTTTCTTTCTTTATTTATTTATTTTTTTTTTTTAGTCTTTATGTGGTTTAGGTGTCAGGGTGACTGTGGAGAAATAGAATGAGTTTGGAGATGTTCCTTCTGTTTCTATTTTGTGGAGTAGTTTAAAGAGAATTGGTATTAGCTCTTTTCTGAAGGTCTGTTAGAATTCTGTGCTAAAACCATCTGCCCTGGTCTTTTTTTTGCTTGGGATTATTTGATGAATGCTTCATTTTCCTGAGGTGTTAGTAGATTGTTTAAACTGTTTACCTGATCTTGATTCAACTTTGGTAAGAGAAATTTGTCAAGAAAATCATCCATTTCCTTTAGATATTTTCCAATTTTGTGGAATATAGGCTGTTAAAGTAAGATCTGTTGACTTTTTGATTTCCTCATTTTCGGTTGCTATGTACTCCTTTTCATCTGGAGACTCTGTCTCTGCCTTTTAGTTAGATTGGCAAAGGCTTTGTCTATCATGCATGTTGATTTTCTCAAGGATTAGCTCTTAGTTTTGTGGATTTTCATGTTGCTTTCTTTGTTTCTAATTCATTGATTTTAGTCCTAAGTTTGATGATTTCCTGTCATGTACTCGTCTTTGGTGTGTTTTCTTCTGTTTATTTTAGAGCTTTCAGGTGTGTTATGTTATTAGTATAGGAGAGTGGGGTATGACTTTCACAAGTACCCTGGTGTCTCATATTTGACCATGTCCCCTGGAGGGGGAGACCTGGTGGCACTCAGAGGAAGGATAGCAGGTTACCATGAAGAGACTTGATACTCTATGAGCATATACAGGGGGAGGAAATCCCCTTCAGGGACAGTCATAGGGGAGGGGGATAAGGGGAAAATGGGAGGGAGGGAAGAATGGGAGGAGACAAGGTATGGGATAACCATTGAGATGTAACAAGAATAAACTAATAAAAAATTAAAAAAAAAGATCTCTCCAATTTCTTAATGAAGGTGCTTAGTGCTTTGAAATTTCCTCTAAGAACTTCTTTCATTGTGTCCCATAGGTTTTGAATGTTATACCTTCATTTTCATTGAATTCTCAAAAGTCTCTGATTTATTTCATTATTTCACCGATGACCCAGTGGCTATTGAGGAGGGAGCGGTTCAGTGTCCATGAGGCTTTTTGTTGTTTCTGTAGTTGTAGAATTTCAGCTTTAATTCAAGGTGGTCTGATAAGATACAAGATGTTATTTCAACCTTCTTATATCTGTTGAGGCTTGCTTTGTAACCAAGTATATGGTCAATATGAGAAAAGTTCATTGAGGTGCTGAGAAGAAGGAATATTCTTTTGTGTTCATGTGATATGTTCTGTAGATACCTGTTATGTCCATGTAGTTTATGACATCTGTTAGTTTCTTTATTTCTCTGCTTAGTTTCTGTTTTGCTGACCTGTCCTTTGTACAGAGTGAAGTGTTAAAGTCTTTCAAATACTAATGTGTGGGGTCTGATGTGTGATTTAAGCTTAAGTAATACTTTTCTTTTTTATGATTGTGGGTCCCACTGGATTTGGGGCATAGATATTCATATTTGAGAGAGTCTTTGGTGGATTTTTCCTTGGTGAGTATGAAGTGTCCTTCCTCGTCTTGGTTTATTTAATTTGGTTGAACGTGTATTTTATTAGATATTAGAGTGGCTATTTCATCTTACTTCATGGGTATGTTTGCTTGGAATACCTCTTTTCAGCCCTTAGTGTTATAGTCCCTGCCCCCACCCCAGTTTCTCTGTGTTCCAGGAGAGCTTGATCAGAAATGTCTCTGATGCCTGACTTGCTGTGACAGAGGTTTCCTGCTATGATGGAGAACAGGGGTGGGGTCACCGCATCCTACATGGAAGAACTATATAGAGTGCAGTGGCAGCTGGTGTGCTCTATATAGTCCAATGGCCTAGGAAGCAGTGACTTCTACCCCTGTTCATCCAATTCTCTGTTGCAGCAGAGCTGTTTGCTAAGCAAGCTTCACAGCAGCCTGCCTGGGCATTGACACAGTTTGTCAGCCTCACGCATTCAGTGTAGAAGGGGAGTTTAAATTGAGCCAAAGGCCAAAAGACCAAGAGGAAGGACAGGAAGGAATAAAAGGAGCACAAAGTCTCAAAAAGGCTAGACTAGAAGGAAGGACAAAAGGGACCACAAGGGCCAGACCACAAAGGGCCAAAAAAGCGAACCCCACTTGGATATTCAGGGTCTTTAAGTCCTGGGAGTTATAAAAGGTGAGGTATCAGGATATGGCGTCTGTTTAAAGTTAATAAGTTGAAAGCCTTATATTGTAAAGTGAGAAAAAAACCTTGATAATCCTGTGGAGGCTTTGAATTTTTATCAGAGCAGGACCATGTTTGTGACACCTCTTACCAGATAGGATTTAGGAGCCCTGCTGGGATCAAAATGAAGTCACCCCCTTTTCTGACAGCATTAGAATGGCTAACCAGGGGAGGAGGGCTTTGACCTTGCAGAGCAATGCCCCACACTTTACTGTGAGGTAATATCTATCTTTATTGCTGAGATGTGTTTGTTTTATGCAACAGAATCATTGGTCTTATTTTTGTATCCATTCTGGTAGCCTTTGTCTTTTTATTGGGAAACTGAGACCATTAATGTTGAGTGATATTAGTGACCAATGGTTTTTAGTATTTCTGTTATTTTGATCTTGGAGGTGGTAGAGTGTAAGTGTGTGCTTCCTTTTTTGTTTTTGCTTTTGTTTTTGTTTAGGGATGTGTTGCTACATATTTCCTGTGTTTTCCTTGGTGTAGTTAGTCTCCTTGGTTGGAGTTTTCCTCCTACTATAATTTTTATGTCTGGATATATAAATGGGTTCTGTTTTAACTTGGTTTTTGTCATGGAATATCTTGTATTTCCATCTGGGCTGACATCTGTGGTCTGTTATGGTCTACATGATATCTTCTGAAACCATTCTGGTTTTTGTAGTCTCTCTTGAGAAGTCAGGTGTAATTCTGATAAGTTTGTCCTTGTACGTGACTAAGCGTTTTCCTCTTGAAGTTTTTAATACTCTTTCTTTGTTCTTTACGTTTATTGTTTTGATTGTTATATGGTGAAAGAATTTTCTTTTCTGGTCCAAGCTATTTTCAGTATGTTAGCTTCTTGTACATTTATAAGCATCATTTTATTTAGGTTGGGGAAGTTTTCTTCTGTAATTTTTGTGAAGAATATTTTCTGTGCTTTGGCACTGGGAGTTGTCTCCTTCTTCTGTTCCCATTATTCTTATATTTGGTCTTTAGTAGTGTCCCAGATTACTTCGATGTTTTGCTTCAGGAATTTTTTATATTTAGAATTTTCTTTGACTGATGTATAGACTGCTTCAATCAAATCTCCTATGCCAGAGATTCTCTCTTCCATCTCTCGTATTCTGTTGATTATGGTCATGTCTGTAGTTTCTGCTCTCTTCCCTAAGTTTTTCATCTCCAGGATTGCCTCAGCGTTAGTTTTCCTTATTGTTTCTGTTTCCACTTCTTGGTCTTGAATAGTTTTGCTTATTCCCTTCCCCTGTTTGATTGTATTTTTCTGAATTTCTTTAAGGGATTTATTTAATTCTTTCATATATTTGAATACATTTTTTTATATTTCTTTGAGGCATTTATTTTCTTCCTTTTAGGCCTCTATTATTTTTACAACCTCAGACTTATACTTGCTTTTTGTACTTCAGATGTAATAGTATCTTCAGGGCTTTCTGTGGTAAGATAACTTGTTTCCGGTGGTATCTTATTGCTCTGGGTTTTGTTGCTTGTGTTCTTGAGCTGACCTCTAGTGTTAGCAGTCCTGCTGGTTCCTCTGCTGGCCTTGTCCCAGGAAGGTCTGGCAGATCAGAAATCAGCAGCAAAGAGGAATCTAAGCTGAATATTACTGGTCCAGATATAGGCCTCTTCCAGATGAAGGATAATGGGGTTTTGGTCCCACTAACAGCTAACCTCACCCACCTCTGCTGGCTCTGGTGACTCTGTTGACTCTGCTTTGTGTAGCACGTGGGTCACACAAAAGGATTTATCAGCAGAGAGGCCTCTAAGCTGGATGTTGCTGTAGCCAGACACCAGTCTCCTTGGGATGATGAAAAATGGTGGTTGCATCTGTGAGTAGCTCACCTCTGTTGGCTTTACTGGATCACTGCTTTCTATGTCCCAGATGGGTCACAAAGATTGAGTCAGCAGCTAGGAGGGCTCTAAGCTGAGAGTTTCTTGGGCCAGACTCAGGCCTCTTCAGGATGGAGGATGATGGGTGTTGGGTCCTTCAAACATCTCACCTCTTCTGGCTCTGCTGGCTCTGCTGGGTATGGTCCGCTGGCTTATTGCTGTCTCCCTAATAATTTTTAAAAATTGTATTGAAGCAATAACTACAACAAGATGGGGAAGAGAAAAAAATTAAATGGATACATACAGAGAAACCTGAAGTGTTAGAATCCCTGCTTGCTGATGAAATAATATTTTACATACAAAATAGCTAAATGTCTTCTAGAAATGATAAATTCAGAAACTTAGAAGGGTATAAAATCAATTAATACAAATTGGTAGCATATATATATTATTATTATATATAAATTAATAATATTATATATTATATAATATATGTATTAACAATAGATATATAGAGAAGAAAATCATTAATACAACCCTATTCACAATAGCCTAAAATAAAATAAATATCTTAGAATATACTTATTCAAAGTAAAGAAATGCTGCTATAATGAAAACTTTAAACCTCTAAAAAAGATCAAAACATCTAAAACACATGACCAATTAGAGTCAGACATTTACCAATAAAATACAATACCTATTTAAAATTTCATCTTATTCATTACATAAACAGAGAACAAACTATTCTAAAATTTATATGAACCACAGAATACTAGCCAAAAACAAGATTGAACATAAATATCTCAAAGTATGTTTCACAGTGACAGTAGGACAATAGTGCAAAACCAACACTCTGCTTAGGAGAACAAAATTAAGGATCCATTCAAGACACAAAATCGAAGACCCAAACACTGATACACATAACCTCAGATATTTATACTTGACAGAGATGCCAAAAATTTACCATGGGGCTAAAAATCATCTTAAGAAATAGTTCTAGAAAGCTGAATGTCCACATGCAATAGAATGAAATTATACCCATATCAATTACATTGCATAAAATCTAAATCAAAATGTGTCAAAACCTAAATGTGAAACCTGAATCTTAGATACTTATAGAAAAAAACCTAGTCAGTACCCTGTGTAATACCAGTACAGGAAATGACTTTGGAAAATGGCTCTATCTGCCCTAAAATTAGGGTGAACAATTTTCAGGCAGGGCTTCATAAAACGGAAAAAGCTTCTGCGTCAAAGTTCATCAGTCAAGTGAAGAGGAAGCCCACAGAATGGATGAGAATCTTTTTAAGCTATAAGTCTGACAGAGGATTAATATTCAGGACATATAATTAACTAAAATGCCAATGTGTGTGTGTATATATGTATGTATAAATATCTATATAAGTATGTATATATAGATATATGTGTGTAACACATATACAATATAAAATATATATGTATATATGACACAATTAAAATATTTTCATTGTTCCTAGCAATAAGAAAAATGCAAATCAAAATAAGGTATCTGAATATGAAAATTAACAAAACTACTGATAAAACATCTTGGATATGATGTCACAAAAAAAACCTCTCATTAACTTTTGGTGGTTTTGCAGACTGGTTAGGCCACTTTGGATATTAATATAGAATCCTCCAGAAAGCATAAAGATACATCTATCATATTATCAAGCTATATCACTCCTTAGCATATGCTCAAATGAAATTTATATCTTACTACAAATTCTTTTCCATGGATACACATTGCTGTTGTATTCACATTAATGAGAAATGGAAACAATCTAAATGTTCTTTAACTGGTAAGTTTATGTAAAAAATGTGGTACATGCAAGCTATATGAATCAGCTGTAAACAAATATACAATCACAAACTTTGCACCTAATATATGGAACTAAATTAGATCATGTTTATTGAGGTAATTCAGACAAAAACAATGTCACATGTTTTCTGTCATCTGAAGCCCCCAGTGGCAAATGGTCAGATGTCAGCATACAACCTGGCTTAAATCCAGGAAATAAATGAGGTGATTTGGGGAATGATGAAAGGATCCATAGAGAGGGTGGAAGCAGAGCAGAAGTCATCTGAAGGCAAAGATTTCACAGCGGTAGTGGCTCTAATTAAGGAGGAAGGAGAGAAAATACTGTAGAAGGGGGATAAAACACCAGTAAGGATGTGTGAGCAGCATGAAGAATCATATTCTAACAGTATAGCAATATATTTCAACATGGAATAAAAGTTACCCTCATCTGTATAAGCAATCAAAAACATTTTCTGCTACGTATTTAAGTATCAAAAGATGAAGCACACAAATTTCCCCCAACTTTCCATTTTAAATTGCAAATGCAGATTTTTTTCATTGGTATCAAATGCTTGTTTTCTTTTAAGTGACAGCTTATTTTTGAGAAAGAAATCTGACATTTGGAATATCCTGGCTAGCTGTTGCTTTTTAGGTGAATGTAGAAAACTTGAGACAGAGAGAGATAGAGAGAGAGAGAGAGAGAGAGAGAGAGAGAGAGAGAGAGAGAGAGAGAGAGAGAGAGAGAGAGAGAGAGAGGCGCACAGGCTCAGACAGACACAGATATGGAGATGGAGACAGACAGACAGACAGACAGACAGACAGACAACGAGGGAGACAGAAAGGCAAAGAGAAAGGGGACAGCGTATCAGAGGGTCAGAGCCACAGAGAAAGGTGAAGGGTTTCTGAGTTTGAAGCCAGCCAGGTCCACACAGTGAGTTGTAGGCCAGCTGAGGTTACATAACTAGAGCCTTTCCTGTCTCAAACAACAACAAAATAATTAATATATTATGAACAGTTATAATGTATAACGTAAAGACTGGCAGTATTATTAGTGTCTACACCAGCAGTTCAAGAATTAAAATGTTTCATTTTGCATTTTTAATTTAATTTTAATTTTTTATATAATTTACATCCTTACCTCAGTTTCTCTTATCACCAGTCCTCCCCAACGAGCTCACCTCTCCTTTAGATGCACTCCTCTGTTTCCTTTAAAAAACAAAAATATCAGGCTTGTTAGGATTATCAACCAAACATGGCATAACAAACTGCAATAAGACTAGGCATAATACCTCGTATTAAGAATGGGTAAGGAGATCCTGTAGAAGGAAAAAAAGGTGACAAACACAGGCAAAAGAGGCAGAGATACCTCCTACTCTAGCTGCTAGAGGTCCCTCAAGAACACCCCCCAAGCTCTACCTACAAGATGTGCAGATGTAGAGTATAGAATGAGGGAATGACCAAGCAATGCTTGGCCCAATTTGGGAAACTATAACTTAACAAACAAACAGGCACACAACTAGCTCTGAGTTTACAGCAGAGAAAAAGAGAATGGTTTTCAATGATTATTATCCCTCTCTACCTTTGTACCAAGAGCGCAGTTGCCAACCTAATGGAAGGGGACAGTAATTCTCAATGTTATTATAAAGATATTTTCAACTTCAGGGATACAGCCAGTGTCTGGGGATTCCCCAGTTGTATTAACCATATTGGAAAACTTCTGTGATATAGGTGATTAGAAGCAAAGCCATATTTAAAGTTCTGAGTTTGAGCTCCAGTATCTGAACAGTCTAGTGGTATTTGTGTGATTTTCAGTAATTACTAAGAATCATGATTTTTCCATAATTCTTTTCTAGAAAGCTAATTGATTCCAACAAAGAAACGTGTAGGTTTGAGGTATCAATCTCTAACGCTTTTATTAAAATATCATTTAGAATTTAGGTACTAAGTAATAGGAAATTAAAATGACTCATATTGGTAAAGAAAAATGCAAAGAAAATTATAATATTTAAAGTTAACCACATTCTTAGTAGATTTTTAAGACAGGATTGAATAAAAATGCAATTTCAATTTATTTATTTGAAGTATAACATTTTTTGACCAGGACATTAATAATGTTGTAATTGAGGTAAAGCTGGGGGTAATATATATTTACTTAAGTTTAAAGCATACAATTTTCCTCTTCTTCCTCTAAGGAAAGAAAACTTATGTTAGGCTGCCATATCTTTGTGGCTTGCTCTTTTTTGAATGACAAAGGGAGATGGGATATATCTGAGGGAGAGGAGAGGGTCGCGCTCATGTGTGTGTGTGTGTGTGTGTGTGTGTGTGTGTGTGTGTGTGTGTGGTGATGAACTGGGCATATTGGAGGGAAGGGCAACCACGGCCAGGATATATCATATAAGGGAATTTTTTTTTCAGTAAGAATGTAAAAATTAAAGATAAGCCAAAACCAAAAAACATATAATTATGTTTTGTGTATCTTATAAGCATGTTGATATCATTGCACCTACAAAAGTAGACAAGTAGAATTATGAGAGGAAGACACTCACACACAGACACACATACACACACACACACACACACACACACACACAAAGGGGGAGAGAGAGAGATTGAATAGGATGTATTTAGATTGTCCCCTTGTTGATGATTTCTTTTTTTATAGTTTATTAATTTATTCATATTATATCTCAATTGTTAGCCCATCCCTTGTATCCTCCCATTCCTCCCTCCCTCTCACTTTCCCCCTACCCCCTCCTCTATGACTGTGACTGAGGGGGACCTCCTCCCCCTGTATATGATCATGGGGTATCAAGTCTCTTCTTGATAGCCTGCTATCCTTCCTCTGAGTGCCACCAGGCCTCCCCATACAGGGGACTTGGTCAAAAATGGGGCACCAGAGTTTGTGTGAAAGTCAGACCCTACTCTCCACTCAACTGTGAAAAATGTCCTGTCCTTTGGCTAGATTTGGGGAGGGGTTTGAAGTTTACTTCCAGTATTGTCCTTGGCTGGTGTCATAGTTTGAGCAGGACCCCTGGACCCAGATCAGACCATCATAATGTTCTTCTTGTAGGTTTCTAGGATCCTCTGGATCCTTCTATTTCCCCATTCTCCCATGCTTCTCTCACCTAAAGTCGCAATAGGATGTCTTTCCCTCTGACCCAATTGTTGATGATTTCTTGATGCTCACGAGAATTCCTCTGTGTTCTGGTTACAAGCCTTGTCAGGGAAGCACCAAGTGTTCTGATTTACCTAAAGCAGGGGAAGTCAGAATGTATATTCACAAATGAAATAATGTCTGGATGAAAAGCACCAAGATACAAAGCCAAGAAAAAGACATATACGATGATAATAACACTGTTGGCGATGCCAGACAAGGTAAGTTTATAAACACGCTTGACAATAGTCCTAACCACAGAGGGGAGATGGCAGGGTACACAGATTCAATCAAAAACAGAAATAAATAAGTGGTAGCTATATAAGTGAGTAGTAAAAAGATATTACTATTAGAAGAAATATTAAAAGTTAGAATAATTAAGTCTCCTACGTTAATAACAAGAGATAAGATATAATATCAATGTTTACAGTGGTAATAATACATGGGAAAGATGATAGTGGCAGAAAGTGTCAACAGCTGAGCAGAAAATATATAAACATAAGTGCTAAATTTAAAAAGGTAACTGTACCAAAACACAAAATAAAAGATATCTAATTAAAATTTTAAAAGAAATATGTTAAAACACATAATTTTGATAACAGAAATGAAAAGAACAAAGATAATAATAAAAAATCAATATTCTTAAGGAATATAATTTAAATGAATATTAATTACTAAATATTTTGTCTTTACCAATTTTTGCTTCTGTGTACTCAACTCTAGCAAAAGGAGAAAAAGCACATATAACAATCAAACCAATTGACCAAAGGTGCTAGAAATTAAAAGCTCAAGTGATACTGAAAAGAACCTTTTTCAGTAGAATCATTTTGTGACCATTTCCAGGTACAGGTAATTGAACGATGCTTCTCCATGTCTGTAACTTAACCCCTTTAGCAGTTTTTTATGTTCATTTTCCTGTTGAGTAATTCTCATATCATTAGATTCTTCATTATTTTTCGCCTCATTGTTTATGTTGAATGCCTCATGCCACCCAGTATAAATTTGTTCAAATAATAGGTACTTATAATATTTACTAAAATGATAATTACTTGTATATTATACATTAAGTGGGGCACAGTTATGGGTGATATATTTTTCTTGTGATGTATAACATTTAAAGTATGTGATCTATGTCCAGTAATATTTACTTTCACAAAATTAGTAGTTCTGTCTTTATTCTTCTGTTTGCTTTTTTTCTCACCATATTCGTAATATGAAATTTATGAAAAGTACATGCTAGTTATTAGTAAATAAGGCAAGCAATTTAAGGGAACCAATTTAAGAATGTGACAAAAAATAACCATAGTGCCAGTCATTCATCAAGATAACATAAAGCTTTCGACAGGTAATTAAGAATTACCAGCTAACTCTCTCTTCAGTTCCAGGAGTACAATTTGGTGTCTCCAGTAACTGTAGGTTTTACTTTTATCACTTCAAAAACCTACAAGGCAAAATTAGCATGGTGATTTTGGAAACAGATATATTAGGAATATTCATCTTAGTTATTGTTATTCCAAGATCACAAGTAATTAAATGTCTGCTTCAATTATGACTTAATTATGTAGGGTAATGAACAGAGACAGGAGTAGTTTGTCAGCAAATTAGTATATGTCAAATATGTCAACATTTTTCTTTATTATTATAAAACTCCCTAACTCATCATTATATATATCTGATGTCACTTTTACAACCTCTTATCTAGATGTTAACAGAAGAAAATAGGTAAACTTGAATTTACTATTTTTCTATAAATACAAAAATTATAAAGATGTAAATTTGATAACTTAGGCTTCGTTAATTCTGATAAATATTTCAGCATATTGTTAAGAAACAAAAATAAAGAACATTAGGTATGTACTGAAGATATTCTTTATTTTTTCTATTTTTTCAAAATTTCTAGTAATATTTTAAAATACACCCTTTACAAATTGGTCTTTTATGCTTCATTAATTTTGACAAATAAAGAAAACTAGACATGTACTGAAGATATTATTTTTCTATTTTTCAACTTTTCTGGCAATATCTTAAAATATACCCTTTACAATTTAGTCTTTTATTTTTTTTTTAGATTAAAGTAAATACAGCATTTCCTCCATCTCTTTATTTCCTTTAATCCCTTTCATATTATTTTCCTTTCACTGTTTCAAATTCACGACCTCTTAAAAAAAATAAGTTCTTTTAAAAAGTAATGTTGTATACAGGGTTAAGAAAGAAAGCCACAAGTGCTATTTCTAATATTCTTGTATGGCAGGTACCATGGTATCCCTTTCTTGTATTCATTCTGTCTTTAGCCGCTGCTTTGGCTGACAAACTGTGTACAACACAATCCAGCTTCTGGGTTCTTCTGGCTGCTTAGTTTATAGCTGACTTTGGATAGTGCCGGTTGTCACATAGTGGAAGCAATATGTATCACTTAAGTGTTCCATAGCTGCTAATATGTCTTCCTTTCACCCCCTCCTTGAATGAAACGGAATGTAAGTAAGAACATTAAACACTAACAATGAGACATGGTGGAGCCTGTATACATAAATAACTGTGACAAAAAACAATAGACATGAAACACATTAATATATTTCAAACCATTCAGTATTAGAGTGCGTAGCTTAATCTTTCAAAATGGATGCAGTTTGATGGTGAAGTTTAAACATATTGTATATAAATATTATGTCATACTATTTAAAATTATAGATTGTTTATATAAACAAATATCGCCACATAGTAAGAGTGCATTAATGTCTCCTTTTTCCTTTAACCTGAAATCACAATTCTATAAATTTATAGAGTATGATATGTTTTTTAACATGTATTTTAATGTGTAATGTTTATTTTTGTTTTGTTTTTAAATATTTTATTAATTTTTATTATATATAATATATAAAATATTAAAAATATTTTTATTAATTTATTCATATAACATCTCAGTTGTTATCCCATCCCAACCCTCCCATTCCTCCCTACCTCCCACTTTCCCCTTACTCCCCTCCCCTATGACTGTGACTGAGAAGGACATCCTCCCCCTGTATATGCTCATAGGGTATCAGGTATCAAATAGGTAGCCTGCTATCCTTCCTCTGAGTGCCACCAGGTCTCCCCATCCAGAGAAAGTGGTCAAATATGAGCCACCAGAGTATGTGGGAAAGTCATATCCCACTCTCCACTCAACTGTGGAGAATGTCTTGTCCATTGCCTAGATCTGGGTAGGGGTTCAAAGTTTACTTCCCGTATTGTCCTTGGCTGGTGCCATAGTTTGAGCAGGACCCCTGGGCCCAGATCCGCCTGTCATAATGTTCTTGTAGGTTTTCTAGGACCCTCTGGATCTTTCTATTTTAATGTGTACTGTTTAAATGACATTAATTCATATCCTCATCTGTGAAGTTATTTACCATTTTCAGAGTGATGCTTCAAAGCATATAGCAACAATTATGAGAGTTCACCTGATGTGTTACAAATATTAAACATGTTTTACACTGTATAACTAAATAATCATAACCCTTTATCTCCTCTTGTTATATGTTTAACATTTCTTCCTTTCTGATACAGAAAACGGAGACAAACACAGCCCTTACAAGAATGCCGGGCAAGTTTTATATCACTGCAACTCACTGAACTATGCCTCTCTTCAGTGTTATTTATTTCATAGACAAAAATGTCCTTTTTTAATTTTGTGACTGTGAAATTTTATTTCATAAAGTGTCCTGGGGATTTATTTATATTTTCAAAAACAATATATCTATCTCTTTTAAGATTGCATGATTTTGTCTGTGAATATGTTTGACCATGCTTGTGTATGGCAAGGGGATGTACATGTACGCCATCTGTTGCCCCTGTTTTGAGACAGGGTCTTGCCACCACCCTAAGCTGGCCACAAGCCAAAATATTTCTACCTCTACCTCTCAAGTACTGGTATTATAGAACTTCAACAATATGCCTAGTTCTACATATTCACTAGAGATATTGAGTTCTATTTCTTTCTGGTATTAAACAGTGGTAGGATTGATGATTTCATGCTGTTTTGTAAATGATTAAACTAGTTTTAAGTACAGAATTGTTTTTTCTATGTTCTTGTCAATTATTTAAATTTAACTTTTTTGGTACTAGTGATCATGACCTTAAACTTAAAACCTATAATAAAACATAAAGGAAATGCGACAACATTTTAAACACAAACACAGAACCTATGGAAAAAATTAATTTCCAAACCGTTTATTTAACATGAGGAATTCCTGAGTAAAATACAAAAGAAACTCCACCAAGTAATAAGGCAAATAACCTAATTGAACCCTAAACAAAAAATCTGAACAGAAAGTCATCAAATGAAGACATAATGATGGGCTAACCTGTTAAAAATACCTAGTCACTAGGATATCAGAAATGTTATAAGACAAACTCATATTTTTTATTGTATGTATCAAATGTATTTATGTTTTTTACATTGTATGGTCATCTGTTATAAACATGTACCAAATTATTTATTATTTTACAGAATATTGACCAACTTATTAATATATCATTTTGAAAGTATACTCCAGATCTTGATGAAATTTTGGTAATTGGTCGCTATCAAGAAAGTGGTCTGTTTCATTTAGGCTTTCAAATTTTGTGGAATACAGGCTTTTGAAGTACAACCTAATGATTCTTTGGGTTTTCTAGGTATCCCTAATTTTTTCTCCACTTTCATTTATGATTTTGTTGATTTGACTACTCTCCCTCTGTCTTTTAGTTAGTTTGGCTAAGGGTTTGTCAATCTTTTTTATTTTCTCAAAGAACCAGCTCTTGCTTTGGTTGATTTTAAAAATTGTTCTATTTGAAGTAAACATCTTTCCTATCTTATTGCACCTAAATTTCCGAAAGTATATCAATATCTATTCTATCTCATCTCTATTAACTTAAAACATCTATCTTGATCTAAAAACATCTTAACACCTAACCTACTAAGCTTAATTGAAAGACTAAACTATCTGGTCTTCAAACCTATCAGAGACATGAGAAGGATAAAACTTAAATCCCTGAATGAAGCCAGAGTGCAGGTTAGCAGCTTCCAAAATAAAAAAATGGCAGAAATATTTAACTGCCTGTACAGATACCCAAAACTTTCTGTAATTTTGGAGCATCATCTTCAGCCTTCTGGATAAATATTTCTGAAAGACATATTTGTGAAGCAGGTACTATTGAGGACTTACTTACCCTGTCTTGGCAGAGTTTTGCCATCAACTCTGTCTGCATCTAAACTTACCCAATTTTGGCAGCATTCTGTCTGTGGCAGAAACAACAACATTTTTCCCAGTGGCTAGTTTGCCACATTTGAAGCCAACTCCATAAAGAGGTTCTTTGATGCTCATCCTCTTCTTTGAGGCAGGCTGGCTGTTTCCAGGAGTTAACTTGTCTTGTTGTCAAATATTCTTTAGAACAATAAAAGCATCTTTAAATGCCATATTCTATAGGTCTCTGAGGTTTGGAGGACCTTATTTAACTATTTTACTGTTTGCCAAATACAAATAGCCAAATCACTTAGAATGTAAAATTCATAAAACTCTGGATTTCCTCTCAGTTCTTCCAGGTTTATGTAGTTTATTTTACTCATGTGTAATAATATAAATGTATATGTTAAAAAAGAAACATAAAAATATTTTAAAATATAAAGAAAAAAAGAATGTCGAAAATTGTTCTATGTTTTCCTTATTTATTTATTTATTTATTTATTTATTTATTTATTTATTTCAGTCCTGAGTTTTATGATTTCCAATCATGTACTCCTCTTGGGTGTGCCTATGTCTTTTTGTTCTACAGCTTTCAGGTGTGCAGTTAAGTTACAGGTATGAGATCTCTCCAATTTCTTTATAAATACACTTAGTGGTCTGAATGTTCCTCCTAGCATTGCTTTCATTGTGTCCCATAAGTGAATATTTTAAAGATTCCTTGACAATAAGACAGGTTAAGTCGTGACAACAATCAGCTTACCTCAAAGAAGATTATTAACATTATTAAATCTTTTTATGGAGATGATTTCATATGTGGCAAACAAGCCACTGGGTAAAATGTCCTCATTTCTGCCACAGACAGAATTCTGCCTAAAAATCGGCAAGCTTTGATGCAGGCAGAGTTGAAGAAAAAAACTCTGCCAAGAACAGAATAGGCAAGTTCTCAATAGTCATTTTCTCATAACAATGTCTGTCAGGTATATTGGGCCAGAAGGCTGAAGATGATGCTCCAATGTTATAGAGAGTTTTGAGTGACTGTTCATGGAGCAAATTGTCTCTTACGTGTTCTCATTGTGGAAGCTGCTGACATGCACTTCCTGTCCACCCAGATAATTAATTGTATTCCTTCTCAAGTCTCTGATAGGGTTGAAAACCCAATAGTTTAGTTTTATAATTAAGCTGAGTAATTTAGAGGTTAAGATATTTTTAGGTGTAGATAGATTTTAAGTTGATAAAGATGAGATATGATAGACATTAATTTACAGTCATAATATCATATTCACCAAGATAGGAAATACATTTTCTTCAAGGTTGCCAAATACCAATAGACAAAACACTATGAATATAACATTTATATAATTCCTGATTGTTTTATGGTTTTTCTTGAGGTAGGTAATTTATTGTATATATGTATAATAATTTATGTAAAAAAGAAAAATAATAAAAAAGAAAAAGTGTGCTCCTAATACTTAATGGACATTGTATAACATTTCTGAGGATTGATTTTTTTCTTTATATTTGTAATCTCTGACCCTCATAGTGAAGAATAGAACATTCGGCTTGTTCAAGCCAACAAATGAACATATATGTTCCCTTCCTTTAAACCCAATAACTTCTATTCTTCCTGTTTCTTAGTGAATATACTTAGAAGCATAGATGGATCCATGCAAAAACCTGACTTCAACTAAGTAATTTAGAGCACTCTCCACAGATTTAAGAAATTGTATAGCTACACGATTTCTAAAGCAGAAACAATTATTTTCATTGTAGCCTCATGCTTATGCCAATGTGAACTGTTTAAGTATTTCCCTAAACATCTGTTAATTGTTCTTTGTACAAGTCCATGGAGAATAAAAAGAGAGGGCTGCTTTTTTGTAATGCTGTTAGCATCCAAATCAAAGGAAATCATCCACCCTCAGCAATAACCCACCTTCGCTTTTGCTTTCTGTTGCATCTGAATTTAAGAAAGTAAAACCAAAAAAATGAAACAAAAAAAAAAAACCCAACCTCACTGTTAAAATTGTTGGAAAAATGTACACAAATCCTTTAAGTTTTAACTTGCATGAGCTATGGAGAAAGTTTTGATAAGTAACATAGATAGCATCCACACAAGACTGTTCCTGTAACATTAAGAATAATGTATTGCATTTTGCATTGAATCTGAAGTTTACATGCCACAGAATAATTACAACTTTTTGATTATATAAAGAATCTAAAAATATGTTGTCAGTTGCTCATATTTATTTAAATATTTGTTAAAATACATTTTATACTACTAGTAAATTTTGAAAGACCAACTGAATAGCCAAATGACTAAATATGAATTACCATGTGTATATCAAGTTATTTGTTAACATTATTTTATGAGTATGTTTGCTTATACATCTAACACTCTTTCAAGTGCTTATTAACCATCGTTTCAATAGATCTCATGACAAATGAAGGAATATTTACCTAGCACTTATTTAATGCTTGTTATGTGGACAACACTCAAAATGTTTAATCTCCAGAAATCCCTTTCAGGTTGTTTCATTTGTTTACAAGAGAAAAGCAAGGAATTGAAAATTTAAGCAATTTGCTTAGGACTATTCAATTAGTAATTGCCAGGCCTCGGGTTTAAAATATGCCTTCTTCTTTGTTCAAAATTTATGTGATAAACTACAATATGATGCAATTTATAAAGCTATTCACAAGAATATTTATTTTATGAGACTATTGACCTCAAAGAATTTTTATTGAATACAATAAATGTATGATTCTTATGCTTGCTTTGCCTGATGAATTGTGTTCAGCCTCTAGTACCCATATAGCATAAGCCAAGAGCTGACTCCCAAAGATTGTTTTCTTATCTTCAAATGAGCTGGGGTGCCTTTGCCTACACATATGCACAAAACTTTATTTTTTAAAACACAGTAAATACAGTATTATATTAAATATAGTTATAAAAGTATGTGGTATATGTACAGAAGTAATTTTATTCACAAATTTTGATTTAAACATGACATTATATTATATTCCTAAGAATGACTCGATTCAACATTTCGTTTATTAAATAAACATGAATATGCTAACTTAATATATAAAGTAATATATACTATTAATATATCTCTTTAAATTAATGCTTTTGGAAACTTCTGAATATTTTTCTTCTGTGTATAAAATTTAAGTCTCAAAAAGTCACATAGTCAACAAAAATGCATATAGTTTATCTAGATGATTACAGAAAAAATATGTATTTATTTTAATAAGGTCAAATAGAACCTACTAGATCACAGATTTATTTTTACATAGTTTACATTTAAAATATAGTGATGAATGCAATGTAAAATACAAAGAGTTAATACAAAATAGAAAATAAGAAAATAAAAATATAACAAACAATAATCAAACATCAAGAATCAGTATGTGCCAGAGAATGAGAATGAGACGGAAGATAAGCACAGATGGCTAGTCTTAGTGTGAGGCCAAGCAGAGTCAGTTTGGATGAGTCAGCTAGGACAGGAATTTGAGCCAGAACAGCTGAATTGAATCAGCTAATCAGAGTTCAGAAAGACCTAGAAAAGGTGAGCTTATTCAGCAATAACTCTTAAAGGCATAAAACCTAGGTATAAATTAGATTGTACAGAGGATATAAACTTTGAAGACTAGGCCGAGGTTAGCAGAATGAGACTTATTCAAACACTAAATAGAATAGCAGTTTAATTGACTTCTAGTATTATTTGTATTTTTATTTACACATTAGACTCGCCAAGTAGCTGAAAGCAGATTTTTTGTTCACCAATTAATATATATTTATTAAATTAGAAAAGTTATCCTCAAGTCCCATGGTGGTGCATGACTTTTATCTCAGAATTCTGGAGAAAGGACAGGCAAATATCTGAGTCTAAAGCCAGCTAGCTTTACATAGTGAGTTGTAGAAAAGCCAGACCTACATACTGAGTGTCACAAACAAAAATAAAAGGAAAAAGAAAAGAAAAAGAAGTTCTTTCATGCTATAGAATGTCTATTGCAATTAATGTTAAGAAATAGTGCCTCACATTTGACCATGTCCCCTGGAGGGGGAGACCTGGTGGCACTCAGAGGAAGGACAGCAGGTTGCCAAGAAGAGACTTGATACCCTATGAGAATATACAGGGGGACGTAATCCCCCTCAGGAACAGTCATAGGGGAGGGGAATAATGGGAAAATGGGGAGGGGGGGAGGAATGGGAGGATACAAGGGATGGGATAAACATTGAGATGTAACAAGAATAAATTAATAAAAAAAAAAAAAGAAATAGTAGAACATTTTGTGATGTTTTTCTTATATTTTCTAATCAATATCTCATTTCCTTTTTAGAAACAAAACTGAGGTAAAATTGTTTTTCTAAATTAATGTTAAATAGTATCATTTAACCACAGCTTAAACATCTTTACAAGTTCCCTTTATTCCTGTAAGAAGTTCTGTTTTATATATATATATATAAAATATTCCAGTATAGTATATTAGCAGAATGCAAAGAGAAAGGACATAATCCTCTCAACTAATGTTAAAAAATATCTGAAACTATATTTGGTATTCAGAATAAATAATATCTCACAACAAACTGAGAATATAAGAAAATTCCAACAAATAATACAAATTGTATCTGAAATAGTAACAACCTGAGGACTTATGCACTATGAGTAGAATAAAATGGACATGATTGTTTATACTAGGTACTTTTATTCAATACTGTACTGGAAATTCTAGTTACAATAAGTAACATAAAGTCAGAAAAAGCAAACAAGAAGAATACATGACCACAGATAATATATTTGTCTATGTAGGTATTACAAATATGTATATGTATATGTATGAATAAACACATTAGAGCTGGTAAGCTGAGCAGAGATATACAACACAAAATTAACATACAATAATCAGATATATTTCTAAAGATGATAAAATAGAAAAGATTATTGTGTTGGTTTTAAAAGAATATCCCAATAGGCTCAGATGTTTGAATACTTACTCCCTAGTTAGTGACACTTTGTTGGTAGGTTTAGGCACAGTTACCTTGCTAAAGGAAATATGTCATTGAGAGTCTGTGCTTTTTTTTCCCTGCATGCTGATTAAGGCGTGAGCTCTCAGTTTTCTGCTCTAGTCATGAATCCTGCCTACTGTGATGATGATGGACTCTGAAACCCTTAGCCCATGTAAATCCTTTCTACAAGCTACCTTGGTCATTGTGTTTTATCACAGTAAAAGTTAAGTAACAGGTATAGATAATTTTTAAAAAGTAAAGTATACTTATATCAGTCTCTCTCCCTCCTTCTTCAGACTTTCCTACTCCTCCCACTAGTATCATTGAATTTATTGGCCTCTTACTCTTTAATTATTATACACTACAAATTGTATTCCAAACTATAGTAATCAAAGTGTAATGTTACTGACAAAAAGAGACTGCAATCAGGGTGCTAATACCATAAAAAAAGAAAAGATATTCGTTTTTATACTTAGGTGAGGAAATGAAGGTATGTAGATGCAAAAATTAGAAAATAGTATATGAGTCAAGTCAACAATGACACCAAGTCCAAATCACCTTAAAATAGCACAAGATTTGAGTAGGCAATATCCAAAAGCACACGCAATGACCAGAAGTAATATGAAATTAATCACATCACTAACAATAAAAATACATGACATTGGAAGAGGGGCATGATGAAGTGATATATATATATATATATATATATATATATATATATATATATTAGTTGCAGTAGAAAATGCAGTTAGATATAATCATATTTCATTGTATCCATGTATGATATTTAAAAAATAAAATTTTACAATATCAGCAAATTCAAATGTAATCTATAATATGATATCATCTTGTACTTAGAAGATAATTAATCAAAACAGAACCATAACACACACACACACAAACACACACACACACAGAAGAATCATATGATTCAGTAATCCGTCTCGAGGGATACAAATCTCACAATTCAAAACAAGAGAATGAAGATATATTTATGTATATAGATATTTATTACAATGACCACAAAGTAAAATCAACTTAAATATTTTCCAACATCTTAATAGTTAAAGAAAATATAATATATAAAATATTTTTCAGCCTTCAAGACAAATGGTATCTTGCTATAAAATCTCATGACATAGATGAAATTTGATGGCATCATCTAAATTAAAATAAATCATTCATACATAGGTAGCTACTTCATGATTCTACTTATAAATTGTTAGACTTCAGGAACACTAAAGTAGAACACATTTCCTATGAGTGGTGGGGTAAAAAAAGACAAATTGTTCAATGAGTATGCAGTTTCAATTTTCAAGATTAAAAAAAAAAAACCTCTCCATATAATTAGCCGGATGTACAACATTCACACATGTTTCTCATATTATTCACTTCCATATTTAGTAAAACACAAAAGGCTTAAGCTTAGGACATTGATTTCTTGCAGTAATTAAATAGTATCATCTCCTTGAAAGTAAGAAATGAAATGATTCTCTACTTGACAATTTCCAGCATAGAATTATATGCATAAACTGCAGAAAATGTCACTCGTATCCTTCTGTCGAGCAAGAGCTGTCTAAATGAACTTGAGTCCCATGCCATAGGAGGGAAATGGCGACTGATACTGAAAATCTAGACAGCTTTCTAGGCCTAGTGAGATCGTGAACTTTAGGGGAAAAAAAATCAACGGCTGCACCTTGACAAGACTTGCATAATTCGTTAGTATCTTCTAAATCTTATCTTACATTCTAAGTGTGACTACCACCATAGCCCATCAAGGAAGCATCTCTTCAGAACAACGAATGGATCATCTCAGAAATCTGCAACTAGTCACGGTGCAGAGATAAATTAATCATGGGACCCAAGCCATCAAGGACACATTTGAACCACAGCTCTCCTACATCTATTACTCAGGAAACATTGAAGTAGAAGGAGAAAAAGAAGCAAAAGAGGCAGAATACTGGGAACTCTGGCATAAAGCAGTCTGTTCTATAAGGCTGTGTAACCAAGACAAGCACAATAAATAGCAATGTCAATGGATTTGCTAACAAGAAAGGATACAATAATTGCAAGGTCCTACCCTAAGACTAAGATTTATAGGCAACTGTTGACTACTGAGAGAAGAATTTTCCTCCCTCGGGATGAGCCTACTTACTGGTAGGCCAAAGCAGCACAGTCAGCCTTGAAAATATATGCACACAAAGAGCAAAAATAGATTCAATATGATGTATTCTTTATATTTCTGTACACACATACATATGTGTAGCAAATATAATCAAATGAAAACAGGGCTATCATCTTAGGAGCTAGGTGGGGTATAAAAGTTGAACATAGGAGGAAGGGAGTTGGATGGAAGGAGCGGGAGAAATGATATAATTCTATGTCAGTTAAGTACTCTAAAAACTAACGTATACAAACAATATAAACAAAATTTGAATACTTAGTAAAAAAGTTCATTGTAAAATGCAGGACTAGTGAAAGTGGAATCTTTTTCATTGTTTAAAAGAAAACAATTTAAATATATATTCTAGGGGACTGGGGAGAGGGGTAAGCGGTTAAGTGCATGGTCTGCTCTTCAGATGTCCTGAGTTCAATTTCCAGAAACCACATGGTGGTTCACAACCATCTCTACTGAGGTCTGATGTCTTTTCTGGCATGCAGGTATACATGCAGATAAAATAAGTAAATAAAATATATTAAAAATGAACATATTCTAAGTAGACATGCTAAAGCAAACTGAAATTATTTACTTCAGATTAAATGTTGGAAAGCCATAGAGTAGACCAAAACAGTTGTTTGTTTTGTATACATTTCTACATGTTTTAAATAATATTATAGACCAAATATCTAATTTATTTTTCCATGTTTATATTTATTTATATGAAATTAAAATGGAGACAGTTAATGTAAATCAATTCTACTAGAATTTCTCTTTGGGATTTTTGGTATTATAATTTTATTTTATTGTTCCAAGAAAGGAACATGTTGTTATGTTCAAATATTCTTTAATATAATAATTCAATATGGAATTTAAAAGATTAACATTTGAATGTAAGAAATATTAATATTACAAAGTAAATGTGAAATATTTGTAGTTTCAAATAAGTGTAATTCCTATCTCTCACCAAATGATGGAGATCGTTACAGAAACTATAACTGATGAAATATGGACAACAAGAGATCATGTTATACCCAGTCTCAGTAACACCTATCACACAACTCCAGCACCAAAGGCTCAGAAATCATTGTGTAAGTATAGGTAGAAACTTAAATCTAAAGTGCCTGAGGAACAGGAAGGGTTTTGTTGCTGGTTTTTGTTTGTTAATTTTTGTTGCTTGTGTCATGCCACGGATCACCGAGGGGGCTTCTAGCCGTGGAGAACAAGGGTCCTAGGTGGGGATGGATTCGGCGCGACAGACACGAACACAAGGGAGGTTCAATGATGCTGCCAAAATCTTTACTTGAGCTCAGTGGTTTATACAGTCATGACAGGAACTTCTGCTAGCTACAAACCACAGTTTAAGAGATACAGTTCGGGTTACAAAGTGCAAAGTACAGCAATAATCAGAAACAAGTACAACAAGGTCCTCTGGCTATGCATAAGGGCCAGAGACAGACTGCAGTTAATCACCTCAGAAGGTGGCATGAGCTTTTCTTAGAATTCGCAGTCAGCCAGGCGAAGCTGGCTCCTTTCTCAGGCATGTTATTATTAACAGCTTTTACCCATGAGAGAAGTACAAGTCTGCACATCTGCAGACCATACTTAGATAAAGTTGTTATACTCCTTTACACATCTTAATATTTCTGGTAGTCCCATACATTGTAAACCAAAACAATCCCATGGGGTGCCATACTTTACTACCACCTTGGTGAGTTGTGTAATTATGTCATTTTTCTCTGCTGCAGTTAAAGTGCACTATGGAGGTCTGGCCCTCATGATTCTTTCCCAGGGACTCAGGTCCTAATATCTTATCTTTTTACCATCCTTAGTAACCCATCGTGTTAAATCCTCATCATACACTCCTATATATGGTAATGGAGGGTAGGGAGTGGTTCTTAGAGCATATGTTCCTCTGTATTTGGGTCTCTGCCACCATTTCCCTTCAATCCAGTTCAATGTTGTCCCATTTTCTGTTTTACTGGGAACACCCGGGACTGCGTCATTCTCCTTACTATCCTCACATTCCTTGATGTGCCTTCTCTTCCTAGAATTCTTTAGCCTATACTCCAGCAGTTGCCATTTGTCAAGTGCCTCCTGTACAGTCGCATTTTCTCTCTGTATCAACTGCACAAACACCTTCACCCCCGAGGTGTAATTTCATTTAGAGTCATGCTTCTGGTAATGTTTAATATGAGCTTTCTGCTCGTCTCAACAAATACCTGGGCTTCTGCCAGGGACCCTCGCGAATCTGGGTGCCCATCACCTGATCGATGTCTGAGCATCCTCCGAGCCGATAAAGTTGCATGTCACACAGACTCTAGCAGAGTGGGTGTGGCAGTGTCAGATTGTGTCTCCTAAAAATGTTTGAGAAGATATACTCATGAAATCTCATCATCATAGTTGCCTAACCAAGTCCTGAACAAGGATAATATCAATAGACTTTTAAAACAGAAAAAGAAAGCTCACTTGTCCTAAAATCCAGTCAAAGAACTATGGGTAAAGGCAGAATATTGAGAGCGGGAAAAATAGTAAACCCAATACCACATGGTCAACCCTGAGAATATACACATATAGTTTATGCAGAAAGAGAATCTCATATTTTATATTTAGGAAAACACACATATATATGTGGTTATGTTTATATGTGGTAGAAGTTAAAGATAGGCCATGAATTTGAGAAAGAGCAGGAGTGTTTTATAAGAGAGCTTAGAGCACGGAGATGAAAGGAGAATGATGTATTCATAATTTAAAAATAAAAATATTATTAAAATAATTGTGGTATTACTGTTAATGATTTTCCTTTGAATCAACATGTGTATTTTTATGGGTTATTGTTTCCTCAGTACAAGATATCTTTGCTCTTACGAAATTTACACTAACATCAAATTTAATGGCATTATTCATTTCATAATTAAAATAAGCTGAAATCATTTAAAATGCTCATTACTTGTCTCTTATTAAAATATCACTTAAATGTCCCTTTTTACACATTTTTAGATTTCTTTTCAAGCCTGCTATTAATATAATTTCTACTGAAAATGAATTCAGCAGAATAGACTCAAGCACAGTTCTAGTGCTTGAGGGCAGTATGCTTCCCATGGTCTATTCACTGTAATTATGAGCAAATAATTCTTCAGGATTTTGAAAGAGTGCTAATTCTTAAAGGTTATTCTATTTTATTAACTCCACTATTCATCTGCCGTTAGTGTCTTCCATACTGTTATCAGAAAGATAATTCTGAATTATTACAATAATATTACAAAGAAATGCTTCAAAAAGTCTGGCTAAACACACAAAATAATCACAGGATAATATTTACCTCAATTTTTTGGAGCAGTGTATATTAACTCACAAATGATAAAATCATTCTACATCTGAAACACAAATATTTATTGCCAAAACCATTGTAAATATTTGTACACATTTATTCATGTACATTAAAAGTAAACATACTAATAGGCTTCACTATTAAAATTTCAAGCATGTATGTAACATATTTTGTTCATATTTAGTGCTTGGTGAGCTTTGGAAACTCCATCTCGCACTGGTCACAATCTCTTTGTAAACATCCCATTCTCTTTTCATGTCTTTTTAAGAACTAAATGTCAGTTGGGCATGGTGGCTCATGCCTTTAATCACAGCACTTGGAGGCAGAGGCAGGTGGATCTCTGTGAGTTTGAGGCCTGCCTGGTCTACAAATCAAGTCCAGGACAACCAAGGAAACACAGAGAAACCCTGTCTCAGGAAAAAAAAAAAAAAAAAAAAAAAAAAAAAAAAAAAAAAAAACTAAATGCCACAAATGTAAGAAAACATGGAAAAAAGTTTTTTATTAAAAATATCTTCCCTGTGTATGTTAAGAATATTGTTTCCTTCCTCTTTGAGGTGGGCAAAACTCTGTGGTACAAATGCAGCACATTTTTTTTATCCAGTTATATCTTGTGTATGGCATGGTAACTACAACTAGGGACTCAATAAAAACAGATCTGTAGATATTTTGTGCTATACTGACACAGATTCCTTTGTGTCTGCTCCAAGAAATAGTGTGTTTGGGTTATATTATAGACTCTTTTTAGTTTTCCTGAAAATTTTTCAAGTTTACACACTGTCTCGAGTATTCATAATTTTAATGCTGAAATTGGCATTCAGTAATTAAAATGTTTGGGAAAGCAAGTTTTGTTTATTAGCTGAAATAAAATTACTGAAATATGAATAAGAAAATATTTATTGGGTGTTGCACTGTAAACAACGAGCTAGGAAGTGTTGATTCAAAAGTAAACATAGACATATTACACTCATCAAAAATTCGAATTCACATATTCACACATACACCTTCCCACATGTACCTTGTACCCATTGGGAACATATGCACAAAAGGGTGCAAATGAAGTTTAGCTATTGTTGAAGTGATTCTATGTTTACGATTGTCTAAATGAACTAATTAAAAAACTGGACTCAAGCTTATTTCCTGCAGTAAACTTTTCTTCCTTTCTCTGTAATGGAATATTTATACTCTGATTTCTTGACACTCATTTATTTGACTCACATATATACCTTCTACCAATATTCAAATTGAGTCATATGTTTCGTTCTGACAATGTTTCTTCTCCTATGTAAGCTAATTCGTTTTTCCCTACTAGGATCACTTATGTGTCTTTTAAGCTTCAGAATGATTATTATACTACCTGCCCACCGCAAACATATCCGGCTATTAACTTTTCACAGCATATTCAGTCATCGAATGCGTCACAATTATAAGAGCTAATATTGTCTTTCGTTCAGTTGAAAATAAATTTTAGGCTATGTTTATTTCTCTTCCTAAGCCTTGTAGTATTTTCATTGTTTTCACATCATAAGATGTGTTTTGGAGTAGTATTCCACTTATAGAGAGCAGAGGAGTTCCCATCTATTCCCTGCTCCTTTCCAGGTTTCAAGATTTGAAACTTGTGTTAAGGTAGAAAGGTTCCGGGACCAACACAATGATTAACTATATTCTGTTAGCAGCATTAAGAACCATTCACTGCATTGTAAATTCAGTGGATTTTCATGGATGTTAGTGACTTTACTCCTCTGTCATTATCTCAGAGATAATAGTGTCATGGCACTTATATCCATTAAGCTCCACTTTTTGTCATTTTTTTTTTCTGGATTCCTTTCAACCACTGGCTATTTTACTGCCTCTATAGTTTTGCCTTTCCCAGAATACTTCTTTGTCAAAAGTATACAATATATATCCTTTTGAGACTAGCTTCTCTGATTTATCAATGTACTTTTGAGGCCTAAGATTTTTACTCTGGTTTGATATTTTATTTATGTCCATTACTGAGTAATGTTCTACTTCATGAAGGTGTTTCAGGTTTTTCACAGACTCCTACCATCAAAGGATATCTTGGACGCTGAACACTGGGGGATGAGACAAAAAAAAAAAATTGTTATGAGTTCAATTTTTTCCTAGATTATAATGAGTTCCAGGTCAACCTCAGCTATGGAATGAGACTTTGTCTCAAAACAAAGTAAAGCAAAACAAACATAAGAAAAAGTGAAAAATTGTTCCTTCCACATTTTGAAATTTTGAATAAAACACTATCACAATATTAATGTGAAGATGAATATTTTCAAATTATTTATGCATTTATATACAAGATGGATTTTATAGATTCATTTTATTTAACATACCTGGGCAGTTTCTTTTAATCTTTTTCTGCTGATTGTCATTCTGACCATTAGTAGATAAAAGTTCAAACAAAATTATCTCCTCTACGTTTTGATCTGTTCCTATTGTTTCCTCTTTTGTTCATTCACTTATCGTTCATCCACTCATCCATTTATATTTATCCCACCCTTAGCCATTACTTTCCTTTTCTGTTCTCTGCTTTATTGATCATTTTCAATATAATACCGTGACCTGTTTGTAACCCATGCTTTCTTCAGAACTACAGTCGTATGGAAACCTTCCCCTTTGTTATCTCACTATATCGTTATCTATGCTCTCCAGTGTCATTCTAAATGCTCTCTTTACTCGTTTCAAGCCATTCATGGGAACGTACATATAAAACAAGGTCCTAGCTATTGCTAACACAAATAAATAAGTAATTAAACTTTTTTGTACCCTGGATGGAATTTTCCTCAAGATGCTAGATTCCCTAACACAGCCTTCGACAATGGCACCACCATTGTGCTTTTACAACCAGGTCAGCAGCACACCATCAATCAGATAGGACAGTTATTCTTTTCCTCCTCTATGTCTCTTATGTAATTACTAATATTACCTGTAGGCACTATCATGGAGCTGTTTGTGTCCAGCTTTGCTCTGCTAATATTTTGTTTCTCTACAAAAATTGCGTGTCATATTTATACTTTGCTTCCAATAAATAGTTTCTTGTTTCTTTCATGATAAACTCATAATGTATTATATTTTACACAGTTTTCTATTTATTCTGTTTGTCTGTTTATCATACTGCAAACACTGGAAAAGAGTACATCTTTTAAACTATAGAGATCTAATACAGACTCAACTGTGCCTGCCAGGTGGAAAAGGCTTTCAATTTTTTCCACTGAAGTAGTGAAATAAATTATATAATGACCAAAAGGCCTAATAGAGTTGATTTAGTAAATGTCACCAAATAACTTCAGCTTCAAAGACAGTTAGATTACTATATTTTTCCCTGATGGAAGAAAATAAAGAAAAATGCATGCAATTAGAAAAAAATACTTGAAAGTTTTTGCCCTTTCCTGGTTGAAAGGGCAAACATGATATATACTTTTATTTCATATTTCTTTCATGGACAGAGAAAAATGTGACTGGTTTCTTTAAAAAGTAGAAAAAAATCAATAGATTGTTTTGTAAAATGATATGTGACAAGAAGTTATAGGAGTAGTGGTGTTAAAATGAAATAGTAACATGGTTTTAAATGCAGTAAATATGCAAAAAAATAAGCAACCAGTAAAATATTTTTACTTGAATATAATTAAAAAGAGAAGAATATTTTAAAGGTCTGCAGTTACAGTTAGGTTTCAAATACATAGAAGATAGAATTTACTAAATCATCAAATAAGTGATTATAAGTTTATATTAAGTATGAATAAGATTAGCTTTGTATATGGTTTTGTATTAACTTACATTACAACATATTTAAGTCCTTTATGTAGTTCAGGATTGCGTTATTAAAAAATGAAAGCTTAATTTGTTGCCACTGCTATCCAGAATGTTCATTGCTATTAGATTAATATTCTACTCAGTGTTTGTTGGTTGTGCTTTATACAGAAATATGCTATGATGAATTTATTATTGTTCAAATAAACAAACCACATTATTGTTTTAAAAATAAAAATGTGCATAAGGGAAACCAAATTTTCATGTGTTATGGCTCCCTTCAGAAAATACATTTCTTACCTAATAATCATAAGACACTTTTTCCAAATAGTGTAGTGCCTTGAAATACACAGAAACCAACAAACAAACACACAAACACTTCAGTTTTGGAGGGATGGCTCAGTTGTTAAGAGTACTTACTGCTGTTGCAAATGACCTTAATTCAGTTCTCCAAACTCACAAGGCAGCTTATATTAACTTCAGTCCCCAGGTATCTAGTGCTTTTCTATGGACTCCATGGCTATCACACATTAATGTGGTACATATATTTGTACAGAGGGACACCACTTATACACATCAATTAAGATAAATACAACCTAAAACATTTCATAAAACCTATAGTAATTTGCGTTAAAGTTGTTATTTCCCAAAAAGTGCCTTTCAAAGGTGTTTAAAACATTTTATAATTAACTAAAAATTGAACATTCTAATGATTTGGAGCAGTTGACCAATTATATAACATTATGAGCCTTGTATATGGTTTTGTAGTAGCTTACATTATAACCTATTCAAATCTTTAGTTTGAAAAGCAATGAAATTACTGTTACTTGTCTATTTTTAAAAGAATAGAATTGGAGATTATAAAGTATTCCAAGATATGATGCCATCCTTAATGTTAGATGTTAATTTAATTATCTGTTTTAGAGACTGGTAAAACTTTCTCTAAAGCCCTGGTTTTCGACTTTCCTGGTGCTGCAAAATTTATCTGCAGATCCTCATGTTCTGGTGACCCCCAACCATAAAATGAGTTTTATTGCTACTTCATAGCTGTAATTTTGCTATTCTTATGAATCGTAACACAAATACCTGTTTCTTCTAATGTTCTTTTAAGAACCCTAGGAAACGATTGTTTGACTTTCAAAATCTCCACAACTCACAGGTTGTAAAAAGGTGCTCTAAATGTTCAACAAGTAAGTGTTTAGACTTATAGAATCATTTTATCTCTATCACAGCTGCTAATGTTGGAGATTGTGGGAGAAATATATATTTATATAAATATATATATACACATAATTCATAACTAATGAGTGTGACTATGTTTTCATTTTTACATATGCATTTATATTATTACACATAAAGACATTAAACTACCTATATCAAGAAGAACCACAAAACAATGAGAAATTATATGAATGTTACATTCATAGTGTTTTGGCTATTTATATTTGGCAACCTTGAAGAAATTATCTTTCTTGCCTTGGTGAATCTAACTTCTGAATGTAAATCAATATCTATCATAGCTCATCTTTATCAATTTAAGACATCTATCCAGACCTAAAAATTTCTTAACTTCTAAACAACTAAGCTTGGCTGTAAAACTAAAGTATCTGGTCTTCAACTCCATCAGAGACTTGAGAAAGAATAAAATTAATTACCTGTGTAGACAAGTATAGTTCTCAATTCTAGGAACCAGGCGCGACTGGGCTGCCTGCCTGTCTTGCTGTTTCATGTCCTGTTTCTAGCAGTTTCCATGTCTGTGTTTATCTTGGTTAGCAAGTCATGTTTACTGCTCTGAGAACGTGCCCCTCCCTTTCTCTAGACTTGTCCTCCTGTGTGCAATCACCTCTTGAGGGATTTCACCTGAGAGGAGGATCCCTGTTTTGCTGCCTATAAGAAGGCTCTTTGGAACACTGGGAGAAGAAGAAGAAACCGCTGCCGTGGCTGCTGCTGCGGCTGCTGCCCTCTAAGCACGAAGGACCCACTGTGTTATTGTGTGTGTGTGTGTGTGTGTGTGTGTGTGTGTGTGTGTGTGTGTGTGTGTGTGTGTGTGTGTGTGTGTGTGTGCATGAGTTAAATCCCCAGTCCCTCGCCCTTGATTAGGTACCGCGGTGGCGCGGGCGCCACACTCAATAGTTCCTGCATCACAAATAAGTCTGTCAGATATGTAGGTTCAAAAGGCTGAAGATGATGTTCCAACATTATAGAGAGTTTTGAGTGATTGATGAGTAGCAAACTGTCTCTGTCATTTTCTTATTTTGGGAGCTGATAACCTGAACTTCCTGTCTACTCAGGTAAGTAATTTTATTCCTTTTCAAGTCTCTGATTCGGTTAAGTGTGTCTATTTTAAGTAAAATTTTACTCAATAAAACAATGGGTTAATTTTGTTGACATTTTATTCACAATTCTAAATATTTCCTGTTCACAAGCTATTTGAATGATTTCTAATTGAGAATTACTGTTTAAAAAGGGAACTGTGTAAGTCACAGTGGAGGACTTCATCAATATATTTTATGTATTAAAATATGTTTATTTAAACAGAATAGAGTATATCTGAAGGATGTGACTTGAAGAGAATGAAATTAAGTATAGTTGAAAACTCAGAATATAAGTCCAGTGGTACACACCTTTAATCGCAGCCTCTGGAGCCAGAGGCAGGCAGATCTCTGTGAGTTTGAGGTCAGCGTGGTCTACTAAGAGAGTTCCAAACCAACCAGAGCTACTACACAGAGAAACCCTGTCTCAAAAAACTAACCAAGCACCAAATAAACAAACAATAAACCTCATACTCTAAACATGATGAGGATATGAACTCTGTAGTTACTGGTACCCATTCTACCTTCACGACTCTATACTGAAGCCAACTCTCCATAGATAGCCATTGAGTAAATAAAAACATTTAAAAATGTAAATCAACCATAGTGTGTGTGTGCTTTGGTATGAGTTATTGTATGATTATTCAAGCATGTTTTCTTTAGTATTTCACTTGAAAAGAACATTTTCATGCTAATATAGCTACCTGTTAAATATGTGCCCATAATGAGTGATGTACAGGTAGTGGAAGACTGGAAGAGGAAAAAAAAAACAGGGAAAAATTCTGTTCCCATGCTTTCTCTTCACCTTACCAAACTTCGTTAACCTGAATGAGCAGTGTCTATTTCTATGTGAGACTGTACAACATCCATGAAACCAGAATAGAAGAACAGAAAAATCTAAATTTCAACCACAAGGGTTTGTTGTATTTTATTTTTCACATTTATAAGGATTTGGAAATTCTGATCTCTTTCTAATATTCTCTTAGCTCTAGAATTGTAGGAAAACTGTACTGCTGCTGTTTAACAAAGGATAAAGGTTTCTAGCTCTTTTAACTATATTCAGTAACTATTTGGGAAAGCTCTATGCTTGATTATCTTTTCTAGGTTGATTTCTGTGGATTCTGTACTCACATTGAATTGTGAATAATATGAACTGCAGCACAAGTATGCCCCTGGCAAAGGGAAATAAAAGAAGTAGCAGTGTTCGTCAGACTAACAGAATGAGGAGGAAGGATTTGGAAGAAAGGGGAATAAAGCTTCTGAGTAAAACACAAGCGTATGAAATAAACAGCAAGTTTTACTGTACTTAGTGGAATGGGCTTGGTGGCAACTGCATAGCATACATAATGAAATGTGGCTGAATTGAACAGGGAGCACAGGAGTCCAGTGGTTCACATTAAAGACATCAGAGAACCAGTATCTGCTCCAGCTTTACAGAGTTTATGAAATAAAAAGTAGCCTTAAACATTGAAGTTTCAAATGCTGTGACGAACTGATATTTAGTGATCAGTTTTATGAATATAAACGCATATGATTAAGATTGACAGAGGATCCAGAAAGCTAGCATAAAATATTAACATAAATTTGATTTAAATTTTATGGTAATGTGAAAAGGTTTGGATATTTGTTCGATCATTGTTTGTTTGGTTGGTTTGTTTTGTTTTCAATTTTAGATAGAACCTAAATAAAGATTTGCCTAGAATTATTATAGAAATATTATTAGATAATAGAAAGGAGATGAAAAGTTTGTTGCTATAATTTTGGGCTTAGTCCTGTGCCTTGGAGGAAAGGTGGAAATGGAATGGTTGTGTTGGCTAACCTTATGTCAGCTTGGCCCAGAAACCTCAATTGAGAAAATGCCTGATAAGATCCAACTGTAGGGCATTTTCCTAGCTATTGATGGGGCAGCAACAAGCATGTTGTGTGTGTGTAATGGTGAATGGATCATTCCTGGCCTGACTGTCCTGGGTTCTGTAAGAAAGTAGGCCAAGCAAACCATGGAGATCAAGCTAGTAAACAGCAGCCCTCTATGACCTCTGCATCAGCTTCGGCCTCCGGGTACCTGCCCAGCTTGAGTTCCTGTCCTGATTTCTTTTGGTAATGAACAACAGTATGGAAGTATAAACTGAATAAACCCTTTCCTTCACAAGTTGCTTCGGCCATGGTGATATATCAAGCAGTAATAGTAGTAAGACAGACGATAAATTGAAAGCAAACCATCATTGTGCTACCTGATTCATTTGGTAGGAATGTACTTGAGTGGTGAAGGAGGTTTTCCTTCCAGACGGATGAGGTGGAATGGCAAGATGTACATTATCAACATAGAGTAAAGCAGCTATTGCATCAGTGAGCAAGATGAGTTAGGGAAAAACAGAGTAAGCGATCACAACTAGGCTTTGGGTTTGGTGACAGTCTGAGTTAGATAATCCTTTCCCCAAGATTCCAAAACCAAAGGATAATAGTTTCATACTTAGCAATGTGTCTATTATATGAAGGTCATAATTTACTTTGTCCATGTCTTCAAAATACTTGATAATAGTTCATTAGCAGGAACTTTTGTTGACGAGAGGTATTTTATAGTTACTAGCTACAGTTACAGATTGTTATTTTCTTCTTTGATAGTCTTGCAATAATTCTTTTATTTGTTTTACTTCAGTTTTAGACCACATAGGTACTTATAATCTATATGCTGTTAACAAACACTTCTCTGATATGCCAGCCTTGCTAGCAATGTTCAGAAAGTCACTCTTTCCCTGTTTGAATATCACTATTCTCTTCACTGTTCTAGGGGGTATTCTACTCTGGTCGCTCACACCCTGTGAAATCCCTTCTTTCTAAACACTTTGTGTTTTCTTAATGTGTCTTTTGCAAATGTCAACTTATTGCAGAACTCTCTTCAGGAACATTATAGAAGATACATCTTCACCACATCTATGTCCATTCTTCATTTATATTTTACTTAAATTCCAGCTGTGATAAATGAATTATTCATTTGTTTATTGTGTGTTGATCCTCATTACAGTGTGAACTGCATGAAAACAGAGCTCAAGTTTGTTTATTCTCTATTGTGTCCCTGGTGTCTAGCATATTATAGCTACTTAATTAATATTTATAGGAGAACAAATGTGAGTTAAATATTTTAATACTACATAACAGCTTCCTTTAAGTGTAGTGATAATTTTGGTTTCAAATATATTTTGGATCACACTAATATAGCCTAATTTCCTTATATTACATACTTCACTTTCAAACCTTTTATCGTTTTTCTTGATTTGAAGTATTTTTAACACTGATATAGTGTAAATACTTAGGAGTAACTTCAATTTCCTGATAATAACTAAATAATGTTATATTTAAATTCTGCTGTTATATTCTTAAAAAGGGATAAAAATATACAATTGCTTATCTTGAGTTCAGAGTAACACATATAAGTATTAAACACATATGAATGGGAAAACTTTATTCATATCTGGTAAAATAATAGTTGTATTTGGAACATGGTATGCTTTCAAATTTCTCAAGAGGAAACTGTGAGTTATAAGGAAAAATTCTTAGGAAGAAAAGTGGTATTGAACTTGGTATAAAAGGAAGTGCTCATTGAGTCTTAATAAGAATCTCCAGTGAGGCCAAGCTTGGTGAATGAACTACACGGACATGCTTTATGGAAAATTCACCCTCTGTCAGTGCAAAAATCATTATATTACAGTGCTAAAGTCTAACCTATACTTATGTATTTTTATTTCATGGATAAAGTTTCATTATGTGACACCCAGAGTACAGGCTTTCTTTACTTTCTGAGAATCTGTGAGTTTGAAAGAATGTGCAATGGATTATGAATACAATTTAAATATCAATTAGCATAGATTTACTAAAGATGTGTTCCATTATTGGAGACATGTTTAGGTCAATCCTATATGGATTATGTTTGAAATAATAGTAATTTGTTGGAATTAATCTTACCACTTACTGTAGATAAAAGCTATAACAGGCTTACTTCTTTTTTTAAATTAAATCTTGATTTAAATTCCAAACATAGCCTTAAAAATATTTTTGTAAATTAGTAAGGCCAAGTAAATTAATAGAAATAGACAAAGGTTGTGGGAAGAAAATCTGTGAATAATAGTCACTCAAAGTATGGGTGATAAAGTTGTAGCTAATACTTACGGGCATTGTGTTGGTTCTGGTTATACTCTATGGAGAAAATGACAGGAAAACAGTCCTCACTCAGTTCAGATAGAAAGGAATGCATGTGTTTATATGACTAATGCTTAATAATTTAAACATTGTCCTAATTTCTTGTCCACATTTACAATATAGGTTACATTACAAACACACAAGTATACTATCAAACTTGGGAGAAAGGTCTACATATGTAACCCATTCTGGTCTTGTGATTTTCCTAAGTAACTGGATTATAGGTGTGCACCACCAAGGCTGACCTCATACCTTTTCATGTCATTCACAAAGGAGCAAATTTAATAACTAACAGGAGCAGAACTCCGTGTTCTGCAAATATGAAACTAGATGGCTCTGGATCGTGATTTAAAGTACACACTATGCCTCTTCTTATTCAATATAATTAAAATGTATAAATAGTGTTACTGTGTTTTCTTCTTATTTATTAGATTCTAAGGACATTTGGGTCAATTTCGGAGAAACCTGAAACTATCCTCTGGTGTTGCTTATAGCCACTTATGCATTTCACTTCTCCAAGGGAAGTACATTAGAATGCAATGTATTAATCTAAAAGATTTATGGTAGTCAATGTTTAGTATTTTGAAGATGTTTTTATCCCAGACATCTGCTTAAGCCTTTCCAGTTTTCCAAGGGCAAAACTATTTTATGATAGTTTTTATGCTTCAGAACTGAGCTGTAAAAAAGTAAAAGTCCATTCCTTTTCAATAGAGAAGGAAAAAAAGAAACTGATCAGTGGGTACCCTGAGTAAGCACCATTGCCAATCCATACACCAAGGAATATTTGGTCAGAGGAAAGAGGAGTGATAGTAAAATTATGTTTTAGAGAAGCATCTTAATTATTAAACTGAAAATTAGATACTTGAAAATTTCTTAGAGTAGAACTTCGGTGCTTTCAATACAAAAGAACACCAATAGTGTGTGATGTTTCATAAATTATTTAGTTCCAATGAAATGAATATTGTATATGTACATATATGTACATATACATGTACATGTGTGTATGTATACATGTATATATGTATATGTATATACATATACATACATATAAAGATATATTATTACATCCTCTTACACAACTTAAATATAAGTGCTTTCTATTTCTCTAGTACACATACCAAAGACTGAGGAAAATGTAAAACAAAAATCTCTTTTTTACTATCAGAATATGAACTGAACTTTAATCCTCTCTGGTAAAAAAGTAAACTTTGTGGAACATAGTATATTTGTGGTAGCTCAAGAGTAAACTACCTCTAGATATTTGACTTTATGTAATTACGAATTTCTTATATAGAAAGTCCTGCTTGTTGTGTTGTCTCTAATAAATACTAATATTTTAAACTATGTATTAATGAAAACCAAAGAGGAAAAGTAAAAGCTCATTATACCACATTCATAAGTACAATTCTACAATTTTAATATTATCTATTTAAATAGTGTGAATATAAACTGGGTTTCAGGTATAAAATTTAATAAAAAATTCTTATTATTTGTAAAGCATAAGGAATTAAATAGTAATTGAAATATCAAATAATTTTGAAAACCCCCTACATCTTATCCGGTATGATTTAATGGGTCTGATCTCAGTAACAACAGAAACACATTACATTCTTTTCAACATTTATTGATTGAATTTCAAAACTGATTAATGTTAAAATCTGAGTAAGTGGCTGTGAGCTGGATGGTTTGATTGTTGGAATGAATAGATTATACAGCTGTTGCCAGAGCCTGCTCTGAACAATAGCAACCAGTACCTGGATACGGAGTGTGAGGCTGGAGAAATAAAAAAGATATAGGAAAAGATAGAAAAGATACAGCAAAAGAGATAAGAAAAACAACAAGTATTTGGGAGGATTAGCAATAAATACTGTAGCCCCGAGTTTGTTCCTCTCAGAGCTTTTATACAGTATACATATGTGTGAACCAGAGGATGCTTGGAACAGAAACAAAAGCTAACAATTACTTTAGTTATCTATATGCTTAGAATTCTTTCAAATTTTAGCTCAAAGAGTTACATCAAGATCCACATCCTGACCAGGAATTAATAAACTTTTTTAACCAACACAAGTATCTTCACATGTCCTCAAGGCTGTGTGAGAGTTTGCAAGCCAAAGTCGAAAGTTCTCTGCCTGCTTCTGTTAAGCACTCCAAGAAACGGCTCCTGACAAGCTGTCATGATGGTTAGTCTCAGTTGCCGAGACTAACTGGATCTAGATAGACTTGATTGAGATCCCTGTGAGGGATTTTTTTTTTTTGATCATATTCGTTGAAGGAAGAATCCCCACACCAAATATGGATTGAACCGTATAGTGGCTGCCTAGACAAAATGAAAGAAGAACATTTTTATGTCTTCTTTCTCTCTCCCTCCCCTCCCTCCCTCTCTCTCTCTCTCTCTCTCTCTCTCTCTCTCTCTCTCTCTCTCTCTCTCTCTCTCTCTCTCTGTCACACATGTACACACACACACCCACACACACACATCACACAGACAGACATACACATACATTAGAAAACAAAGATGGAACTAAAACAGAGCGATAAATCACAGCAGGACAAATAATGGCAAGCCCATCTCTCCCATGGTTGTGAAGATAAGCAGCTCTTCAATCCTGCCACATCTTTAGTATTTCACTGCTAGTTCATGAACTAAGCTATTCCTGAATTCTAAGCATCTCAGGGATTTGATAAGTATATATATATAAGTATATATATATATAGTCTTTTCCTGTACAGAACCCTGACTAATAGAGTTTCTTGTAGTAGGTATGGTGTACTTCTGTGATGAATATGTGTGACCCTCCTGCCACCTGGAATCATAGGACAATATTGGTCCACTAGGACAAATGGTAATTTGGAAGCCCTTAGATTTCTAGTATGCACCAAAATGACTGACTACTCAAGGACCAGCTTTGGTGAGCCAGATCAGATTTTTCGTGTTGATTGAGGATTATATAGAACTTTGGGGAGAGGAGAGAGATTTCCAAGATGGGAAAGATCATTGGTTGGAGGACTTAAGTACCTAGAAGCCTCATTTGCATGGAGAGGCATTCCAGGAATCCCAGTTGCTTGCTGAGCAGGTTCTTAGCCAGAGACAGGGCGCCAGACCTGTAAGTTTACTAGTGTGGGGATCCTGATTCCCCCAGGGCAGAGAAGAGGAAGACCAGCTGTAAAGGGTAGTTCTCCATTTTGCATACAGCTCAGGTCTCTCTAGTCATGGTCAACTGCTACCGTGGAAGCAGGAATTCCTGACAGATCTGTCAAGGCTTTCAGGGAAGGATTGTGGGAAGTGTTTAAAAATTTGGATTGGAAGTGTTCAAAGCTTTACTGTGGATTTGAGCTCATGTTCTGCAAGTCTAGAAGACAGAAGTTCTATAGAAAATACAGAAAGTAGATACCTGGCTAGTGAAGTTACAGGAGAAAACATATTTTTTCTGATTCACTCTTGTGATATATTTTAAGAATTTGTGATTACTGCTCAGCTGGCACAGAAGAAATCAGCTTCCATTGAAGAACCAAGTGGGCCAAGATTTCATCTCAATCTGAACATTGATCCTGGCAATGTGTTAGAGTCTGGAACTGGTTTTGAATATATATGAAAATATGGAGGGGTCATCGACAGTGGTTGAGGCTCGGTATTATGTAACAGGTTTCAGTTCCCTGAAGTGAGGATAGATCATTTGGCAAAATTGCAGTCTATGCCGTAATAGAGATCCTAGCCACAGCCCACCAGGTCTCTTCTGGACAGTCTGTAGGATATTGATGCTAGGACTATGTGACATCTACCAAGAAAAGTGAGGATTCGGGGCTATGTGCGTTCTTTTATGCCTTTTCTTCTATGAAGAGAGTATTTCTTCAAATAAGGTCATTTGGATAAAAATATACCCAAAGTGTGGGTATTGTGAGAATGCTATACTTTAATTGGGTAGAGAGGTTTGATTGAGACTTTCAATAAAATTTCAACAATTAAACATATATACACGGGTAATGTTATTGTGTTATCTTAACATGTATGTAGTTTGTATTCAGCTTTGGTTTATCACAGAGGGTCTGCACAGCACTGTCTTCCAGCCAAATACTTCCATCTTACGAGTTCAGCTGTGCCTACTTTGACAGATAGATGGAAAATAAATAAATAATATAAAATTACTGACAAGCTTGCTGATTTTGTGTTCATTCATAGAAGGAAAGGTCATTGGTTCCTCAAGGAATATCTACAGACTCTTTCCAACCTACCTAACAATTCTACCCTACTTGCACATTGCCAGGTCGTCTGAAGGACCAAGGACAGGAACCACAATCTATGTGTTTGTTGGAAGGCCATCATGAATATTGTGTAAAGAATTTCCAATGTGGCAGCTTTCAGGATGTTTACTAGCAATTTATCACCTATATTCTGTACATAAACCTTACAATCTATAATAGGAAGAGTGACATTGGATAACGCCAGCTTTCTACATAGATATTTTCACAACAAAAAGCACATTTATTTGTCAAAGTGACTATGTCCCATGGCATTTTTTAAAAAGTAGAGTATTAGGATGTAAAAATAAAGGTAATTTAATAAAATGTATTTGTATTTAAAGATTAAATTTCCTAGGCATTTTTTTCCCAAAATAGAACAAAAAGCTAAAAAGCTTATCTAAGTTTTAAGGCTATAAATAAGTTATTTAAAATTATGTAAAATATTAGACTTAGATAGATACTAGCTTAAAAATATGAACCTAATCAAGACCTATTTTAAAATGATTTCTACTCAAGTTTTATCATTTTTACCTAGTAGTTAAAAAATGCCACAATGCTGTAATTGACCTTCTGAATATTTAATAACTATTCTTGGAAGCCTAAAAGACAACATGGGGCTATGTATGATAAAGCTACTCATACTTTCTAAGGTCCAGAAGATTACAAGAGAGTCTCATATGCCAGAAATTGGGTTTCTTTTTTATTCAGATACTTGAATTTTGCTTTGATCTGTTTATAACTCTGCCCTGGTTCTTGCCTCTTGGATTAAGAAAGTCTGTAATCTACTTTGCGTTTGCAGTAGGTCACTATGACTAGACTTCTAAGAGAACTTGGGTTTTTAATCACTGACAAAAAGAAAAAAAGCTTAAAAGACTGTGGGAATTTTAAAGTTCTACTATATTTTTATGTTATAACACTACCCTAGTGTCTGAGTATAAAAGAAAGAAGAAATAAGAGAGGAAACATTTTGGCTTGAGGGATTTGTGTATCAGGAGGACAAGTGGTCTAATCTCCCTGTTAGCTTTAGCGCTCATCTGGACATATGCTAATTTGGGGATTTCACACATCAAATTGGCCAGTGGCCTTATCTGTGAGGCATGTGCTTGGTTGTTATTTAACATAGGAGAACCCTGTCCACTTCAGGCAATGCCATCCCTATGCATTCCCACTAGTAAATCGGTACTAGCTAATCAGAGAACAAGCCATGAAGCAGACATACTCCATGGTTTCTGCTTCAATGGATGCTTGTGGTCCTGCCAACTTCATCAATGACAGTTTAACATTGGAAGCATAAGCCAAATAAACCCCTTTCTCTCCAACTGGCTTCTCATATTTTAGTTTATAACAACAACAGAAATAAAAGTAAAACAACAGCTTAAATTTCATTAGAGGTATTTTTTCCAGAAGATTGAATATATATTTATTTATATAACAAGGCTGCTCAAGAACCCCTGGAACATGACAGTAGTATTGACAAGCATTTCTGCTCTCCAGATCCTCTTTAAAGAAATGATAAAAACTTAAGAGTATTGCCAGGAGTTAACTTGTCTTGTGGTCAAAGAATCTTTTGAATACTAAAAACATCTTTAAATGCCATATTCTGTTGGTCTCTGAGGATTGTTTTTCCATTTTGGAAGCTGCTAACCTGCACTCTTAGCTCACTCAGATATTTAAGTTTTATTCCTTCTCAAATCTCTGATGGTTTTGAAGACCAGATAGTTTAGTCTTTCAAGTAAGCTTAGTAGATTAAGGGGTGAGATGTTTGTAGATTCAGATACATGTTTTACAAGGACAATACGTGTAGTAAACATTCTTTACAGATGAGTGAAAAGTGGGGACTGACTTTCACATGAATTCTGATGTCCCATATTTGACCACATCCCCTTGATGGGGAGGCCTGGTGGCTCTCAGGGGAAGGATAGCAGGCTTCCAAGAAGAGACTTCATACCCCATGATCATATACAGGGGGAGGAGGTACCCCTCAGTCACAGTCATAGGGGAGGGGAATAGGGTGAAAGTAGGAGGGAGGGAGGAATGGGAGGAATGGGATACCAATTGAAATGTAATATGAATGAATTAATAAATAAATAAATTTTAAAAAGATACATGTTTTAAGTTAACAGAGATGAGATGTAATAGATATTGATCTTCATTCAGAAATTTGGACCCAACAAGATAGGAAAGATGTTTAAGTTTGCCAAATACAAATGGCCAAATCACTGTGAATGTAACATTTGTACAATTCCTGATTGTCTCATTGTTCTTCCTACTGTATGTAGTTTATTTTATTCATGTGTAATAATAAAATGTATATATTAAAAAGAAATATAATAAAAATATATTTTAAAAACCTTGACAGTAATATCTAGTAATTTACTAAGTTGAAGCTTGAAGCAGTAAAACCTACTTTAATGAATTCTACAAATCAGATCACTTTATTAAGACATTTGTTAGGAAGATGTTTATCCAGTGCTAACATAATTACAAGTTTTCAGGTGACAGATATTACAATTTTAGATCTTCTGCTTGTGGCCCTTATCAGTTTTATGACTGTGAAATTAAGAAATTTTGCTAAGACATCAATTAAAATTAAAAGAATTGGCTAGGTACAGAGACTCATGCCTGTAATTCCCACTCTTGAGGAGGCAGAAGCAGGCAGATCTCTGTGAGTTAAAGATTAGCATGATCTACAAAGTGAGTCCAGGAAAGCGAAGGCTACACAGGAAAATCCTGTCTTGAAAAACCAATAAATAGACAGATGGATGATAGGGAATTTTATGACTGATTTTACAAATATTGATGGTCATGGATAATAGTAAGTTGAGCAAAATAATTTTACTAAAGTGCATCCATCACTTTACGTTAGAAAATATCAAAAGTACTGATTACTATAGGCATATATTAAATGTTTGGTAATTATATTTGAATATGTGTTCCCAATATCTTGTACATCATATGTTTTTAATTTATTAGTTATTCACATATGAAAATGTACCTGTGTATTTCATGTTATTCAAAATATAATTTTTAAATTTGTGTATGTATCTTTTACATTTCTACTAGAAACAAAAATTGTAAACAAAATAAAAAAGAAAATATGTTTCATGTATAATCCTATATTGCAGGTAGTTATCTATTGACAAAACTAAACTGTTACTGGAGAGATGCCTCTGCATTCAAAATCAATTCCTTCACAGCAATGAGAATCGAAGTACAAATCCTACTTTTTTCTATTTTCCCCCAAACCTATCAGCACAGATCCCATGAGAATAGAGACAGGAAGATGGCTGAGCTTGCTATCTTCTAGCTTAAATGAGACCTGAGAATCCAACCATAGGTTCAGAGAGGAAACATGGATCAGTGCTACAGACAGAGAGTCATGGAGAACATCTGACATCCTCTCATCCTCATGAATATGCACAGGAAAGCACGTATGCACACTTAAATGCTCAAACACCCATAAAGATACTTTTACGCATAAATAGACACTCATAGAGAAATAACTATCTTTTAAAACTATAACAAATGCAGAGACCACTGAGAAAAACACATGTTGGAAACGTCCTTTTGTGATTTTATTTATGGTCCCTTGTGGTGAGTAGCTATGAGGCACACAGTAGGGATATAAATGCCAAAATACTTTAAATAGCCTAAATTTTGAAAAATGGAGAAAAAGTGGATAGTATCCAATTCCCGTGAATTTTCAGGTATGAGGTCATGTTTGTTAAAGAGTTATATTTTGGCCATTGGTGTGGATAATAAGTACAATAAAAAAACAGACTAGTGACTATGGAACACACTGAAGCAAAAGAAGTGGCAGTGATAAGGGCAAGTGTAGGCAAAGGAATAAAGATGACAAAAGAATATGTATACATCCAGGAGTGTTATCATTAATGTTTATATTCTTATAACTATATGGTTAATATTCTTTAATATTAATGTTATGTATTTATTATAGAATTAACAATTCTGCCTTGATGTTACTCTGCTATACTCTCTAGTTTCTGTATGGAGAGAGGTCAAACATTCATTTGAGGAACAGCCAATGGGTTCTGAAATTTTAACCTGCTAGGAAACATTCATATTCTCAGGACTTGAAATCTCACCCCAAGGTGTAGTTTAAGGGCAATAGTTAGATTTATACGCTTGTGGATTTCTCTGAATGTATCACCGAGGCATAATACACTTTACAAAAGCCTGTAATGGCTCCAAATGCTGGTGTTATGTGTAGCTCCAGGTCATATTTTCTATTACAGGAGATATGAGAGCATAAAAGCTGCATTACATAGTCCATCAATAAAAGAGCACTATGGGCTTTGTCTTATCTTATAGAAGTTTTCAATTTGAAATGTGCCTCTGCTTTTTGGTTCTGAAGAAACTTGAAAAGTTCACGGTACTTTCTGCCTCCAGTATCCAAGTTACATTCAATCCATTTTAGGTTGAGCTTCAGGCATGGTGGGAGACCTACGGACCCAGCTCAAGGAGAAGTGAGGAAGGTGGGCACAGATCCCACTGCAGATGATAAACTAAGAGCAGCTTCTAGAGTGTTCTGCTAAAAGGTGTAATGAAGGAAAACATTGATTTTGATTGCAATGCTGTTTTTCCAGGAAGAAAACTATGAAATAATTTATTAAAATGTTTCCTAGCTATACTCCTCAGACACTATATTTTAATTACAATTTCTGTGAGCATTGCCAAATAATATGTTCTATGAACTATTTTCTTCACCTTGGGAAGAAAACTAAAAATGAATGAAACAGATTTGTTTTAGTCATCTCTTTTTGTTATACCTTTTGTGACTACTGCTTTATGAATTATTTATACAGGCTCTATTTTTCCTTCCTGTCTCACTATCCAAATTATTTAAATAATATTAATTCTAATTGATTATATATTGTTCCTACTAGTTCAGCAAAAGTTCTCTATTAGTGTGTAAGATGCTGGTTAAAAAAAAAATAATAATAATAATAATAACAACAACAACAATAACTGAGAGATTACTCCCTTAACTTAATAACATGAATTGAATTATAAATGAGCCCCATACAATTAATGAAGTAAAGTTATATTAGAAGGAACTACCAATAAAATAATAGGAAAGAACATGAAAATTCAGTTTTATCTTTATGTGATTCAGCATTACAGCCTGAAAACAAGAAGATACTGAAAATATTCTGTGAATAAACTTATCTCTGAGCATCATTAGGAATTTGCAAGGTTTGTTTATTCTTACAATGTTTGGAGTACAAATTAAGAACAATTAAATTATAAACCACAAATAAATTATGTATTTATTATTAAAACATACACATAACCTTTATATGTTACAGTACCCCAGAATATGAAGAAATAATTTAACCTTTACAAACTCCTATCTTTGCAATGGCTTGGGTAAAAATACCAATATGACTTTAAATATTATTTACATAGGACAATTGGTTTTCATCCAATAATCGGCTCTGTGACATCTCTCTAGAAACAACAAAACACTTACTGAAACTATTTAGAATCTAGTGTTTACACTAACAAAATTTTAATTTATGTCAGAGTATCTATTCTTGTTTCCTTGCTTACTTTCAACAAATGAAATGTTTAGGATCATAAGCAAATGTCAAAATAAAAACATGTTAAATAGCGAAGAACTGCATGTATGAGCTATTTTGAGGCAAAAGCATTGAAGTAGCTAGCGTACTATTATTTCCATTTACTAATCTATTGTTATATGTTATTGATTGGTTGTATTTTCCCACACACATAGGCAGAATCCGAGTCTGTACTGATAATTACAGAACATGCATAGAAATAGGAATTTTCACAATATGAGATATATCAACAAATTAACTGAGGGCTCTATAATAAAATTCTGATACTAGCTAATCAGAGAATTACGAAATTCAGTATAATCTTATTTTCTGAAATAGTTTAGAGTGACTCAGAATTGAACACAGCACATGAACTATCTTGGGAAATATTTAATAAACATGTACTGCTAATTATTATTCTTTTTGACACTGATGCTTACTGTGTCAAACTGTCCTCCCTCCTCATTTATATAATGGAAGCCTTAACTCATATGCTCTATACTTTCTTATATTGACTATAAGGAGGTAAAATTCAATGGCATCTGACGGGAGATGAGGTGGGGCAGTAGCATAGGATTGGTACCATCTAAAGACTATGAGCAAGAACATATTCCTGTCTATGTTAAGAACTCATTGGAAAGAGACTATGCTGGCTCCCTCATCCCAAATATCCACCATTAAAAAAAGGCAAGATGGAAATTAATGTTGTGTTCTAAGAAAACTAAGCTAGGCCAAATAGGAAAACACAAACAGTATCTTCTTATGAAATCTATACTTAAAAATGAGGAGATCAGAAAGTAGATCACGGCTTTTTTTTTTTCCTGAGAGGAAAGGTATCAGGTGAAGACCAACAAAAAAATGTAGGTTGAATAAAATCATAAAATATGATAAAATTCAATATAAATTTCAATGGAAACCATCATATAGCTAATAAAATTTTAGAACAACAAGGAAATGTCTATATTTAAAATGCCCTGTGTGTGGTGCTTTGTTATGGCAGCCTGAGCGACTGCGACCAAAACAGACTGAACACCTTGGCAGTATGCTACCTGCTCACAGATGTTTTTACACAAAGGAGCTTTGTCATCAAAGATGACAGCTGATGGACAAGATGATTAATTAAAAAAAATTTAACAACGATTAAATGTAGCTTTTGTTCAAGACTTGTAAAATGATGTGATGTGTTCTATAAACAAAATTGAAGATGGTTCTTGGCTACTGCAATGATCATTAAATATAAACTTAAGCTATCCCCTATGAATGTAATTTAACTGATATCGGAAAGTTCAATCAATCCTGAATAACAACCTTCTTTATTCTCCATGCTAAGAATAAGCAGAGAAAGAGACAATTTAAGACAGATGGAGAACAAATCTTGAGTTTTATTGCTATGGAAAAGTGAACAAATGAGCAAAGGATATGGATTAGAAGCATAGCCAAACTAATTTGAGAACATCTCTTAGTGTAGACCAACTTATTTACTCAGTCACCACAAGTGGACAGCAGCAGTCTGCTCCACAGAGCACTGCCAGTGTGTTAAGCTCACCACACGGCTGAGGAAGCCAGCCAGAACACTCTCCATAAGGCAGAATTGCGCGAATGGGGAGCCCTTCCAAACTCATTAGTAAGATAATTCCAATCTTCTGAGAGAAGGACCAAATGGGGAACCCGAAAAGGGTGAGGGTGAGTGGTAATCCAGCAGACATCCCTGTGGGTACACTGTGGAACCAGGCTTGGCACTGCCCTGCGAGAGAAATGGTGCATAGCTGCGTGTAGGAGATGAAACATAGACTAGCCGTGCCTACATAGGGCAATCCACAAGTTGGCTGTGGAGTGTGCTATTAACCTGCTATGGAAAGCCCCTTCTTTTACAAAGCAGCTTATTGTAAAAACTACCTATTAACAGATATACCCCCAATATGTGTTTACATTTTTCCCTCATTTCAGCTAGTTATCCGGTAATCTTCAGCTTAGATTTAATTATTGTTTAGTAACATGGTTTATGGGACACGGTAGGATATCCCAAATGCATGCTGTGACAGTCTTAATATCAATGTGGCACAGCCTCGAAGCCCCTGAGAGGGAAATTTCAACTGAAGATTTGTCTTGATTGACATAACCGATCTGCAAAAATTCCCATCATGGTGGCCCCACCTTATGACAGGGCATAGAAGAAGGAAGATTATTTTGCATTGTCCTCCCTTTGCTGCATTGTTTCCTGTTTGGCCTCCTGTTTAGCTACTAAGTTGATACACAGAGTACAGTTGACAATGCTATTGGTTCATTTGCTGATATCCCAAGAAAACTCTCCATGCTTCCGTCTTTGATAAGGCACAATATGCTCTCCAGGAACATTCTAGAGTTTCGTTGTCGGGTTTGTGCTGTTGAGGTACCCAGCCTCTTGGATTGAGCAACTCTTCAGTTGTCAACTTTTCTAGTGTGTGAGATAAATGTTGCAAAGTTATCTAAAAATAAAATAATTCAATGAATACTATTATGTATAAAATACATAAATTTTATATGTATGAAAAGTCATCTCATTGCTTCTTCTTGTTTACACAGGATGATAAATGTTGAATATCACATACTCTTATATGTGAGGAACTCAAAAAGGGTGGAGCCATATTTATTTTGAATATTTACTCCTCTCTTGGTTTTACTACAGTCTTCTTCTTTCCCATCTCTTCTCTCATTTCATTACCACTTAATCTTTCCTCTTGCCTTGTAATTCTTATTAGTTTTGCAGCCATTTTGCTCAACTGCTGTGTTCTCTCTATATAATTTAAGCTCCCCACTTCATCCAGCCCATATATCCTCGACTGTTTTTACCTTGGCTATTTCAATAATGGCAGTAAAACTTGAAGTGCATTTTGTCTGAAGAGACTGGTTTGTGTCTTTTGTTAGCAAGAGAACTTTGCCCATAGAAAGAGAGACTGTCTTTGCAGCATTGTGGGTATCGCTGTGCTTTACTCTACGCTGCCTCAGTTACTTGGGCTCCTTTGTCTGTCATAACCAATGTCATATGTGCGACATGAAGTTCATTTCATGCTTCTCTTCTATTGCTGACCAAACAAACAAATAAACAAACAAACTATGGAAGGTAATACAGCAGCTAAGACTGGAAATATGCCTGTTAATGTGTCAATAGTAATCCAGAAACACACATAAGCATTGGTACTGCAAATCTCATGAATTTTTATATTTTACTTTAGAAATAAAAGTTAATACCATATGCAATTTGGAAAGAACAGTGAATACTGTCAAGGTTAGAAATAATGACTGATGACATTATGAAATACATTAGAATAGTTTTCTTTCAGATTATCTTTAGAGTAAGGTAGTGGATCATAGATTTAAATGGTCTTATATGAATTGATTTAATATGAATTTGGATTTTCTCCAGGTAGAAAGGAGCATAATGAAGGCTAAGGCATTCTCTCTCTCTAATATTCCATTGTTATGTACCCTGTGTTTTGCTGTAGTGCTGATTTGGAGAACACTCGGGAACCATCCCCTTTTACCTAGATGTATATTTTTCATCAGAGCCAATAATTACATTTTCATTCCTCAGTTGAATTTATTTTCTTAGTTCTTTTCGAAACATTTGTATAGTTATTTAAAAATTTTAATCTCCTTAGAGAAAATAACAGGGCACCTTCCTCCTCATATCTTTCTAATAATTTTCCTAGGGAGAAAATAAAATATGTCCCTACCTATTAGAGTAACAAAACATGGTCAAGCATAAATAACTTATTTTCTTTTCAGGGTAAATTTTAATATTTTGGCAAAACATTCATTTTATTCTGTAAAGGTTAGTAAATATATGTCACTTAAAAATTAATGGCTACCTTTTCTCAGTGAAGTCAATGCCAATTATTAATTGGAAAAATACTAGAATTATGTTCTGTTGGTTTTAAAAATAAAATACTTCCCAAGATTCACTTTCTTTAGCATATCTTCTTAGGTAATATGAAGAATAAGAACAGAAGGATGATGAGTTTGAGGTCAGCCTGCATACAAGTTTTTTAGTTAAGTGATACTGATGAACACCTTTAATACTAGCATTCATCAAGCATAGGCAGGGAGATATTTGTGAGTTCAAGGCTATCCTGTTATAACAAGGAAGTTTGATGACTGCTAAAGCTACATAGAAAAAACACAGTTCCTACAAAGAAAAGAGAAAGAAAGATCATATGTACATGCATATATACACATGAATTTCTTTTAAGTCCTAAGCAATTTTTCGATGGTCAAATAAATAACAGAAATTATTACATTACAATTCAAAATTACAGCAAAGTATTAACTTTGGATATGACTATATGTAACTTGTACAAAACAAAGGAATTCTGCAACTACAAATCTGTGAACTGTCACCCGACTCTACAGCTGATGTAAATTCATCTACTATACAATGTATTGGGATGGAAAACTTTGAACAATCCAAAACCAATTCAAGTAATATCTGTCAATGTAAAACAATCCAGATGAAATAACGGAAAACAGACCTTGAATAAATTAGTATGCCAACATCTACAGGATCTTCTTTGATCAGTAAAAAGAGAGTCTTCCAGATGTTCCTGACTGAAAATAATGCTAAATGTCATCATACCAAAGCAATTACCAGACAGTTGTACTAAATGATTTACCAAATAGGTTTATACACACACACACACACACACACACACACACACACACACACACACACACACACACAGGTATTAGGGGAATGTGTACATTACAAAAGATACGTGGAGGAACAGGAAACAAATGGAATGAGCATTATTTGATACAGATTCATGAGCTCAATATTCAAAGTTAGTTTCTGAGAAAGGTGGAGATATTTGAAATCTGGCTCCATGATTAATGATATAAACTAAGTGTTTATATTTGCCAAGACTGGTTTTTAGTTTCATAATTTAAATATCTAAAGGGTACATAATCAGTTATTTGTATAATTTTGTCATTATGTCATAAAATATGTTAGTTATTAGCATCATTGATTATATTATTTAATACTGATGCATGATTTTCACGTTAAAATGTTCAATAAAGCTGTAAAGTAACTTTAATACCATCCAGAAGATAGCAACTGTATCAGTGTTGGATATGTATTAAGAACAATTAACAAGAGCCTTGGGAATAAGAACAGCAACAAAAAATTTATGACTGAATTTTAAGCTATGGACACATTGGTCAAAACTTTTCTCAGTATAATTAAACATACTTATAATTATCTTTCCTTTTAATTTTCAATTAAAGAAATAATTTTAAAGTGTTTTCTTTACCAGGGGTTGAGGAAGTTAGGGGAGGCACCTGGGGTGCAAAGGCAGGTGGATCTCTGTGAGCTTGAGGCCAGCCTGGTCTACAAAGTGAGTTCCAGAACAGCCAGGACTGTGGCACAAAGAAACCCAGCCTTGAAAAAAAAAATGAACAAACAAAAGATATATTTTAATTAAAATCTCCAGTGGAGAAAATACTTTGTAAATCATTAAAATATGACAACCATAATAGAACAGACAATAAAATGCAAATATAAAGATAGAATGCCTACATTTCAGAAGGATAAATTGACTATTCCATGAACTTTTTAATATATGCAATTGATAAAAATAACAATAATTAGAAAATACTAGTTATTAAGTAGTGTCTCCAAAAGCAAAGACTAAATTATAAACACAATTATCAATAGCCAGAAATTTCCTCGGAATCCAAGTATTTACATAAATGTTACCATCTTGTTTATTATGACTATGTTAAAAAGGATTAAGTTCATTCACTCTGACTTCATGGAATCTCAAAGTCTATTCAAGGGTAAATTTCTATCCTTTTGTACTTATTTATTTTTTGCACCCAGGAAGTCTTTGTTCTTGTGCTCTATAGTCTTCTCATGGAGATTTATATTGGCTTTCATTTGAAACAATTCTCTTCAGGTGAGTTTGGAACTGTGTAGGAAATGCCAGTATAGTCAGGATAAGGCATAACTTCTTCTACAAACTATGAATGATGAGTTCATGATTTTATGAATTTACTACTGATCTTCATTATTTCACTTGTTTCAAAGAAGGAAATATGATTATCTCATAATACTGTCATAAGAAATGATTCTTCTGTGTAATGATCCTCACGAACACTGCAGATTATAATAAAGACAGAGACATGGACTTAATTTGAGTCTTCATTCTTAGTCTGAGATTCTCTCTATCATTGGAATCTTTTCATGTTATGCCTTCTCTAATTATCCTACTCTGTATACAGAATTCAGAAAATAATAGGATATAATCCCTGAACCTGTTATTATATGAACACTATGTGTAAAATAGCAGCAGTGTGTTTTCCTAGGGAGTGGCTGGAAAAGGATCTGTTAATTTATTATTTTAATTTGTGAATTCTAATCAAAATCTACAGTTGAGGCTACACTTTCTCATTGCTCATTTCCTGAAACAGAGCCTCCTTTTTTGAACAGATAATACGTAACAGGAAAAAATAGGAAAGCTCAAGCACTTCTGTTATAGGTTCAACTTTCAATAATTAATTCTTTCCATTTCTATTTTACTTTTAACACTGTAAAACACAATAATTGTATAATTCTGCATCTTCTATTCTTTCTATCTTAATACCAGTAGCTACCACTAAGTCTTTAAATTGCATAGAGTTCAAATAGAATATATTTAGTTTGCCAGCTTTTTGTAATTTTTTTTAAATATTGAGTTTTGAACATACCAATATTTTTTGCCTGAAAACTTTTGGTAAGCATTATTATAATCTATAATAATAAAGAAAGCAAATAATGTTTCAATAACCTATCAATTTCCACATGCCTCATAAAAATAACAACTTAAGTCTATATGAAAACATTATACCATGAGTTAAATCTATTTAAATGAGACTTGATTGAAACATAAAGTACTTTAACTGTCCTGTTGCTATGCAAACGCTCCAGTCTTCCAATAAAACAACTCATTCAACTCATGGAAAATCTGGCTTTACCATAAACTGAACCATTATTTCAATATGAAGACCTATCAATTTATACGGGGCCAACAAGCCACCTATGAAGTCTTAGAAATAGTATTTCCAATAACTTCTGAAATATTCATGAGAAACTACTGGGAACAATGCCTATTTCTTGAAATTACCATTCTGCTTATGGTCACATACAATTGCTCAAACAAACACAATCACTGCTGCTAAATATTCATTCAAATATGTAGTTTTCTTCTAAGTTCACTTTTGTAAAATTTAGTGACTTTATTCAGACATAAACAAGTACAATAGTGCAGAATGGTCACATCATTACTTTTGAAAAATACATTGAAATAATGGGAAAAGTGGAAGAAATGTGATAAAGTGAAGAGGGTTTTTTACAAGGACAAATATATGCACATTCAGTAGTCAAGTATTAAATATTTGATATCTCACAATATTCAAAATAAAAATACCATGAAAGCGTTTAAGACAATCACTAAGACATTAGGTTTGAATCTACAGCCCTGCATCTAGTCTCTGTTTAACAATCAGTTCTTATCTTTCATATTTTTCTCTTTTCTTTTATGCAATTCTTTATACAGAAGAACTTGCTGTAATGCTATTGGTTTAGCATTTATGTTTACTCACTGTGTGTGTGTCTGTGTGTGTGTGTGTGTGTGTGTGTGTGTGTGTGTGTGTGTGTATGTGTGTGATGTACTGTCCTTGGAAGTTGGAGGATATACTATGTACAACAGGTCTTTCTTTCCACCACGTGAATCATAGGTAAAGACCTCAGCAGTTTGTTGGCAAGCAGCTTTACTCTCTGAGCTTCTCTCTGTTCTTCTAAAGGAACAGTTAAGTATGCTGGTTTCTCAACTGAGTACAACAGCCTTCTTGTCTCATAACTATATGTATCCATGTTTTCAGATTTGGGAAGGAATGACTTCTTTTGACTCTAGCCATGCAGTGCTTACTGTAGTATCTCTTACATAGTTAGGACAATAAAATTATATCGGTGGTAATTTGCATATAGTATATGCTCAGAGAATGCAAGTTATAAAATCTGAATTTATAATATAAGAAAAGAATACCAATAATTAATAGGAAATGTGTTCTGTTTGATTTCTGTTACATAGATAAAATCGGGACCAAAAGTAGCAAGGGGAGGGGAAGGGTTTGTTTCATTTTGCAGGTCAGGGTCCATTTTCCAATGAGGAAAATTAAAGGCAGAGCCCTGAAACATGAACGAACCAGAGATCATTGAATGACTCTGCACACAGCTTGATTTTGTATCCAACTTAAGGCACTTACTGGGTTTTGTTTTGTATACAGTGATGTATAGCATTCCATATCATTCATTAAGTGAGAAAATATACTACACCAATTGAGATTTTTCTCTTCTCAATTGACTGTAATTTGTATCAAGTTGACAAAAAATAATAAGCATAAAATGGAACATAGCTTCATGAAACAGCAAACAGACAGAAGTGTATTCAAATGAAATAAATAAAAGTATGTAATCAATGTACAAAGATTTGCTAATTAGAGCCTACTTGAAAGGTAGTGGCAAAAATATTCAAACAATTGAGTAAGGCCTCTTACAAAGCTGGAAGAGTAAAAATCATTACAATCATGTTTTTTTGTTTAAATAAGAGGGCTTAAATGTAATGTAATTATTTTCATTTAATTGAATGTTAGAAAATAACCAGGAATTTAGCCATGTTTTAAAAGATGTCACTAGTTCATATAGAATGAAATATTAGAATCAAGTATTGTCACATTATAATAAACTGATTATTACAACTAAATTAATGAGACTGCCTTCTGTGTTAATAATGTCCAGCACAGCAAGATAAGCTTAAAGGTTCAATAGTGACACATATCTTGGTGGTAATGAACAGCTTTCCAATTAGACTTATGGTTACATCAACCAGAAGCCATGCATACCTAGTACTGTAAATATTGCCAACCATCTGTGGCTAGTGTGATGTCATCACTCTTGTGGGAGTCACCGCAGGCACCTTAACTAGACCAAACTAATTCCTAATTTCCTTCAAAACACACTCGCATATCAGCTTAGCTCTCACATCTCATAAAAGAAGCTCATTTTTTTTTTTTGGACCACACAGGGACACTTACAGAAAGCAACAACTGGTCATAAATGAAAATTCAACTGACTGATAAATCTACAACAATCCCTACACCCTAATGGCTCAGGTAATATTAAAGAAGAGAAAACAAATATTTTATGTTCCAGAGAACCATGAATCTCAATGCAAGATTCTATCCTCCCTACGTAATAACAGAAGCCTCATCTATAAAATCTCTACCCTATAACTACTTAGACAAGACCTGAAAATGACAACACTAGTTGATATTCTAATGTGATATGGGAAATCAAATAAGTTCCCACCCTTAGATGAAGAATTATAGCAATTAAAGGCTGCTGGGGAATGTCTTCCCCAGGGAAGAACCTCCTAAATGTCTATTGAATAACAAATAGTTATAAATATACCACTTTAATAATTTTTTTTAATTTTATTTAGTTATACACTTAAGCACCCATGGAAATCTCACATACGTAGTATGTGTTTAAATTATTATTTTACATGATGTATCTTACCTCTTTCTTAACAAGCAACAAGGATGTGCCCAAAAGCTTGTCTTGCTCAGATTTACATCTCCAATCTTAATAAATTATTCTCACCAATGCATGGACTTTCAATAAGCATTTGCTGATTCTGCTGTGAAACTTGTAATATCCTACCATCTTCAGTTAGTACCTGGAGATATTTCTCTGCTTCATGATCACATGCTACAGAGCCTTTCTCAATGAGGTACTTCATTTTCTGTAAAATGACATTTTCTTCTGATGATGTTCTACATTTAAAACAGACACTTTCAAACTATATTTTAAAAAATATTTTATGAGGAAAATATTTCATATAAATTATAAGGTAAGTGAAAACAAAGGAGTTATCTTACATTAACTTTGTATTGGTTTGCAAGTCCTCTAGGAATGGTTTACATACAGCTAAACTTTAAATGTATTACTCATAAGTGGTTTCTTGTCTCTCTTAGACCTATTTTCATGTTTACAATTATATCTTGTTTTATATATACAACATACTGAAAAGATGACAGTTGTTGCTAATGATTTTCTTCTGATTCCAGTATACTAAAGAAAGTATAAATAGTAAGAAATAAATCTAACATTGGGTATATTCATAATGTATGATTTAAAAAAATAGTTACTTAATTTAGTACCCCAAATGCACAACTAGATATTTATTTTCTTTCATAGATAACATTATGTAAAATAAATTTATAATTTACCTTATGTGATGCTGAGTTATGACCTTAAAGAATAGCATGCATTTGTATTACTGCTTTGTAGGCTAATGTGAAACATAGCTTATAATGCTTTAATATTAAGATTTTCCAAATTTTAGTTTACTGCTATGACATTTACATACATTGAAGTTGTCATAAAGTATTAGATTGTATAATATATATATATATATATATATATACATATATATCAATATTTAAATAATATTTGCAGGTTAAATTGCATGTTTAATGGCCCTTCTTTGGCAAAGCTATTTCAAATCCCAGTAACATAGGAATACAGTAAATGCAATATAACACCTAAGCATAAAGAATAGACACATATGAGCCTGAAAAAACTATATAAATTTTTAACATTTGAACAGGTGGCTTGCGAACAAAGCATCTTCAACCTTTATGACATACTCTCATGCTGAGACAATTCTTGGTCCTTTACAATGACATTAAAATTAAAATTTAATTTTTCCTGTGGCGCGAATAATGAGACAATGTCAGTGAACAGAAGTAGTGAGAACCCATCAATTTTTGATTGCTATTTTATAAAACAGAAAGAGAAAATATTCTTCCTGTCACAGGACATTGAATAATACCAAAGGGTGATGTTAAAACATAGGACTGTGTATGCACAGGAAAATAGTTTCTTATGGTCTTAAATTAAAAATTTTAGAAAGTAAATCATATTTTACATTGTCAAAGCTACATTATAGGAGCTATAGAACCCGAGTAGTTCATCACTTATGCATATAGAAACATCATATTATACAAATACTCTAATAAGGTACAAGATTTCTCACTTTCTATTTTTTTTTTTAACTTCAAAAGTTGAAATTACTGATACTGGTATCTAGAAATATTTTAGAAAATCCATCAGTTAATTTTCAGCAGTATATTCTGTTTATTGTTTAAAAGACATTTGTTTAGGGTGTGGCCTATTAATGATACTATTAAAAGAAATCTCACCTCAAACTTCCTCATCGGCCATTTGGAATAGAACTCTGCACATTCACAGACCAGACACAGAAAAGCTGAAGCACTTCATATATCCCCTGTGCATTCAGGTCTTCCAGCCCAGTTTTTCAGCTTATTCAAGTGACCTCTTTGTTGCTTCCTAAAACCTTCATCTTTTGATCTCTTGCTTCATATTCTTGATTCTGGTATATCCCTCTAGCCCTTGATTTCTTCTTGTCTTTGTTCTCTCTTGGCTGGGTTTTCAGTGTATTAACCCCAGATTTTCTGTTAAATGACATGTTTTCATATACCTTTTGATTTCAAATTCCTGAAGTCTTTTGTCTTGCTGAGCTAAATCTCTCAGAAAACTGAAACATGTACATTTCTTTTCCCAGGATCAAGATTTAAAATGTAGAGGGAAAGTGGAATCTTTTGAAGAAAATGTGAGACAAAATTAACTTTACCATTACAAATATAGTATCTAGGAGACCTACCGATAATTGTGATGGTTTAAGTGAGAACTATCTCCTATAGGCTCAGGCACTTGAATGCCTGATGCCCAGTTGCATTTCTGCTTAGGGGAGTGTAGGAGATGCTTATTTGATGCAGGATTTATGTCCCTGGACTAGGATTTGAAATACATAAATTTTTCCTTATTTCAAGTGCTCCATGTGCTATGTGGGTATGGGTTAAGATGTGATCTCTCAGTTTCCTGTTCCTGCTGCCATGCCATCCCCTTGTTGCTGTGCCTCCCACCATGATGGATTCTTATCCCTCTGGAAATTTAGTCAAGACAGGCTGTTCTTCTATGAGTAGCTTTTGATTATGGTGCTTTATCCCAGCAACAAATAACTTAAATAAGAGTGCACTTTCAAGGACTGATTTTTTTCCCCAAAACATGTTATTCCCTTAGTCTATGTGGTTGATAGAATAATGGGTCAGAAAATTCCATGTCCTAATTCAAATACTTACTAACTTACATTATATGTAAAGAGACATTGCAATTGTTCTTAAATAGAACTTGGGAACCTGGGTACTATCCAGAATTATCCCACCCATGAGCATTTTTCAGGGGGTATTATTTCCTGACAGACCGGAGGCAGATGTGAATGTGAAAATGTGAATCTGGAAATGCACACTACTGATTCTGAAGAAAAAGAAAAAACGTTATAAATTCAAGCAAATTGATCATTCTGAGAGTGCAGAAAGAACAGGGTCCTGCAAACATCTTGATTTTTATTCAGTGAGATTTGTTTGGAACATTTGACCCAGAGAAATGTAATCTAGTTTGTGCTATGTTAGAGTACAGCATGACACTGTGATGGCTTTTACAAAAGCAATAGAAATCAAATTCCAAAAAAAATCAAGTTCTACTTAATAAAGTGCCAGCTCATTTATAATAGTTACTATTCACTAAATATTTATTCTGTATTAGTTACAAATAAGACACATTAATGTAGTAGTGTGAAGATGGAAAATACTCTGGAACATGATTAGTTTATAGGAGTAGAGCACTCCTAAATAGCATACATCCTGAATATGCTCTGTGAACCAGAAAATAGACACTAACCTGACTGAATTCTTCTGTCCACTTGTATTAAGGTACTTCAAAAAATTACCAGTGGGTAAGTGTGTTAGGTCCAGAATATCACTGTACTTATCTTACAGATAATTTCTACCTAAGCATGAGTAATTCTATATAATTAATAATATTCATATTTATCCACCATAGCATCTGTCTCAGCCTGGTTTTCTAAAGCTTCAGTAAAGACTTTGGCCAAAAGCACTATAGGGAATTTATTTGCCTTATATATCTTTTTTCCTTTTTTATTATTAATTTATTCAAATTACATCCCAGCCCTTGTATCCTGCCATCCTCCCTCCTTCATGCTTCCCCCCTACTCCCCTCCCCTATGTCTGTGACTGAGGGGGATCTCCTACCCCTGTATATGGTCATAGTGTATAGAGTTTCTTCTTGATGACCTATTATCCTTCCTCTGAGTGCCACCAGGTGTCCCCATCCAAGGGACATGGTCAAATATGGGGCACCAGAGTTTGTGTGAAAGTCAGACCTCCTTCTCCACTTAACGGTGGAGAATGTCCTGTCCATCGGCTAGTCTGGGTAGGGGTTCGAAGTTTACTGCCTATATTTTCCTTGGCTGGTGCCATAGTTTGAGGAGGACCCCAGGGCCCAGACCTGCCTGTAGTTTTCCAAGACCCTCTGGATCCTTATATTTCCTCATTCTACCGGGCTTCTCACACCTAAAGTCTCAATAGGATGTCCTCCCCTCTGACCCACTTTCAACCACTTTGGAAATCTATCTGGTGCTTTCTCAGGAAAATGGGAATAGGGCTTCCTCAAGACCCAACTATTCCACTCCTTGGAATATACCCAGAAGATGCCCTACCACACAACAGGGACATATGCTCAACCATGTTCATAGCTGCCTTATTCATAGTAGCCAGAACATGGAAACAGCCTACGTGTCCCTCAGTAGAAGAATGGATAAAGAAACTGTGGTACATTTACACTATGGAAAAAGCTATTAAAACTATTTATATTAAACTATTATATTAAACTCTGTATATTAAAACAGCTATTAAAAACAAGGAATTTCCGAAATTTGTGGACAAATGAATTGAACTAGAAATTATCATAATGAGTGAGTTCACCCAGAAGCAAAAAGAGTTAAATGGTATACACTCACTTATATCGAGACACTAGTCCAAGGGGTACATCCCCATGAAAAACTTTGCCTTATATATCTTGATCACAGTCCATTAAGAAGGGACGTGAAGATACAAATTCAGGAGCTCAAGGCAGAAAGTTAAATGTAGGAACTGTAGCAAAGGCAATGAAAGAATGTCCTCAAGCTTGCTTCTAATACTTTTATAAATTAGCTTTATTATACAACCCATTACTACATTCCCAGGGTTAATACTACCTAGAGAACACTAGGTCTTCCCACATCAATTAATCAAAAAAGGTCCCACAGCTTTGAGGCCAATATAAAGGAAACCTTTTCTCATTTATAATCCCTTCTTCTCAAATTATTTGTCTTTTCTCTCTCTCTCTCTCTCTCTCTCTCTCTCTCTCTCTCTCTCTCTCTCTCTCTCTTTCTTTCTCTCTGTGTGTCTCACTGTCTCTCTCTCTATTTATGTGCATGCATATATATATATATATGCATTTCATCTACATCTTTTCAGTTTTTCTTAGACACTAAGACCTTAGACTTTTAAGTCTTCCCATATGTTTCCTAAAATAAGAGGATTACTAAACTCAAAATTGTTCTCTACAATTTGCCACACACTTGCCTAAAAACAAAGAAATGCATCTTTCTTTTCATTGATCAAATTGACAAGAGATTTCTAATGTTTGTCTTACAGTATTCTAAGTATAAGGACACAGTTCTGTTCAGCTGATCAAGGAAGGTAAACATTCTTGAGTGCGGGAGCAGAGGAAGACCTAAATGTGTGAAACCCTGAGTGAATGAGCACTGTTGCCATGAGTGGGCGATGTCATGGTATCTAGACTCAAACCCATGGGAAAAGGACAGACCCACCTTACAGTGTAACCTCCACCCTGTGAGGCTCAGCGGAAAATTGCAAACCTTCCATTCTGGTCTGTGTGTGGATGTTGGTTACGTGTTCAATAAAAATGCCTGTTGTAGCATTCTCTTCCCACTCCTGGATGTCTATAATCCAAAGACTACTCCTGTACAAAGTCTGATGCTATCAAGTTTATATAAATCTGTTACTTCATCCATTTGTAAACCAAAACACTGCCTTCTATTTGCCTGCATGTAACAACCCTAGAGCCTTGTCCAACTTTGTGTCATAACCCTCTTTCTATCAGTTGTGTATACTAAACACACTTTGCTTCCAGGATTTTGAGGGTTCTTCACAGAAAGCTCAGTCTACCCAACCCCAGAATTTCTACTTTTCTTTCTTTATATATTTGCAGCTCCAAGTTAGGTCTTTTACTGAAGGCTATGGAAAAAACTGGGCACTTGATTTCTCAGGTACTGGTACTATACTTTCATATACTTATTTTTTCAAAGTTCATGTATGAAGTATGTAGTGTCTTCAGCAGTTGATTTTAGTTTAAAGTTCATGGTGACAACTAAAGTAATAACAAGAGCCTATGTTTTTAAGAAGTATTTTTTTGTTCCTGACCAATAATTTCAAATTTTTTGAAGAGATAATTTCCATGTCTGGTAGTATACATTTTGTTTAGATGTCTTAGGTTCTTGGGAAAGCATTGTCTCTATGTGAAGTGTAATTACATTTAAATTATATATATATATATATATATATATATATATATATGTGTGTGTGTGTGTGTGTGTGTGTGTGTGTGTGTGTATACATGTATATATATATGTATTTGTCCATATATATTATATATTGTCATTATCCTTTTAAAGTAATGTTGTACATGGCTTTTTCAAAAGTCCTTAGTGTTATTTGTCTCTCCTTTCTCAGTCAATATTACCTTTCCTTTCTACTCCTCAGAATCCCCTCCCTCACCTTCACTTTCTGTCTTCATTGTACCTATGTTTTCAGTCTATAATGCCTACAAACCAAAACCACCCCATTAATATACCTGCAATGGTAAAATAATGACTTTTTTAAAAAAATTAAGGGAATCAACAGCTACCTAATTAGACATAAGGCCTATTCCATGGCCTGCTCAATTGTTGTCTGTTTTCAACAACAGTGACACTTCTAGAGACCTAACCTGTACTCAAACTGCAGAGAATAACCACTTGTAGAGTGTCAGTTGATACAGCAATAATGTAACTTTTATCTTTAAGGTTTATGGAAGAGGGAACAAAATATTGTAAGTGCCAGACAATTAGGTAACCCTTTGCTAGATAATATGTTGTGGATATTAAAGAGATTCAAACCCTAAAATCTCAACAATATTGCCACACAAACAAGTCCTTCATATGAAAAACTCTAGACAATATGATAATGTGGATGGGAAATTTTCCACAACCTCCCCCCATTCCCCATCTGAAGAATAGTTTTAGACAATCGATAACTGTGAAAGCAAGAATTTTTTTTTTTCAGAAACCAATCACTGAAGTATTCTGATATGTTGTCTAATTCCAACTGGTATTCTCTAAATAGATGCACACATGAGTAATACAAAATGGACTTTCTCTCTGTCTCCATCTCTTTCTGTCTCTCTCTTTCTTCCTCCATATATATATATTTTTTTTCAAAAATTAAGAAAGACATAGATAAAGAAATGCTTAAAGGAATAGTAGTTTGGAGAACACTTATACCATGATAAATCTAAAGAACACATAAGCTAGAACACTACAGAGAATCTGGGTTAGAGGACTATCTAGCTTAAAAAAAAGAGATCTTTCAGTGGTCTTGTGTACATTAAAGCCCAATTTTCACAAAACCGATGCATGTGGTTAATGAGAGTCCTGAAAAAGAAGATCCACTCATCTGCCTATATTTAGCTCTACTGACTCAGTCACAACAAACATGTTTTAAGTTAAGTTTCTGTTATTGATTAAATGGTAATTATTTACCAATGAATATTGTAAAGAAGATTTACGGAATTCTACATTAACATTAAGAATTTAAGACTTGTGGTGATTCCAAATCTATTTTTCCTCTTTTGTTCTTCCACTTTTATATATTACCTTTAGATTTCTAAAATTACTTTTATTTCATACCATTTTACTCTAATATATTTTGTTTTCAGATTATTTTTCTTGATTACAATTGTTTATTCATCCTAGAGCACTAATACTCTTAACCCATCTTTGAATGAACTTCTTTGATTCTATAAACCTTAGAAATTCATTTTATGTATTGATCACACATGTAGAAAATATGTTAAATCTGTTTTAAAATAATAGCTTTCTTGTTGGCTGATAAAATAGTATTTTATGTATTTGTAAATTACATAGACTTATCATGCTTCATTTCCTATATGATTTTCAATGATGTATTACATGTTAAACATTCACCACCATGCATAATTTTATTGTAAAGAACTATGTGGAAGAACATGCTTTATTATAATGTGGTTTTATGGATTTAAGCTACTGTGTTCTTATTTGCCTCATTAGTATTTTTTAGTCTCTTTTCTGATTCATTTGTCATCTGACTGTTCTCAGTATATTATCTTCTATTTATATTTTGTTATTTTTCAGTTTTCTATATATTAGAAAATATGATATAGTTTTTATGTATCAGTCTTTTTTTAACTAATGTGATATTATGATTTCAAGTTCGATCCATTTTCCTTCAGATAACATTATTATTCAGTATGTTTGGATAATAACAGAGTACATATAAACAGACATGCAAACACACACACACACACACACACACATATATTGCTTACATTTCCTTTTTTATCCATTATTTGTTGATGAGTGTTTACCATGATTTGGCAACTTACTAATTGTCAATAGTTCCTTAATTAATTATATGTGTATTATTTCTGTTAGATATTGATTCACTTTTATTTTATCCCTTATGTGTATAACCAGTAGTGCTATACTTGCATTTTATGGTGGCTTTGTTTTTATTCATATTTTTGTGTGTGAATAAGGATACACAATGAAAATAACATGATTATTACCATACTTGGTACAATAGTTTTATATTTCCTCCCAAACTATATAAAGATGCATTTTATTCTCCACATCCCTGCAAACATTTGTTGTTTTCTTGATAAAAACCATTATGGCTATAGTGAGAAAGAATATCAATGTGGCTTTGATTTGTATTTCCCTGGCGGCTAGACGGACTGAGCAGTTTGTCTTGCACTTATTGGCTATTTTTACATCTTCATATAAAAAGCATCTGTTCTATTCACTTGTCCATCTACTGAATGGATTATTTGCTCATTTTGGTGTTTATTTTTGAGTCCTTACAGGTTTTCTATATTAGTACTGTATCAGATGAATTTCTGGCAAAGACATTTTTCTCATAGTATCATCTATTTTATCACTATGTGGATACATTAGTTATGCTTGCTTCATAATTTATTTCAATCCTTTTTGCTAATTCTTGCTATTATTCTCCAAACTATTGTAGTTTACTGAGTTAACTAATTTACTACAATTATATGTTGACATGCTCCCTTGGTTTTTCTCTAGTATGATCAACTAATTTAATTTTCTAATTAAAAAATACAGACTGCCTAACAGAATTTCAAAACAAGATTCAACTATTTACTATCTCATTTTGCCAGAAAAGATATAAACTGAGAACTGAAAATGTTATTAAAAGTAAATGGTACTAAAGAACAGAGGTGGAAAGTAATTGAGAAGAAAAGAGGGCAAACCATCACTAGAGTATATTATGTAAGAATGAAGATCAATTTTCAATAAGAGGAAACAAAAAGTCAAAAGCAAAATAACCATATAATGACTATTTTATATTAGGAACGTTAGGCATCTACAGACTCCTGCTTTGGTATGACACTATTTTTCTTCTCTGCTATGTCAGTGTCCAGTGTATTGGAAGGTGTGACTTGTGTCCCATTTATAGATAGACATTAGGAAGTGCTGAGATTAACTCACAGATTTTTAAAATTTAATACAGAATTTTTATACACCATATAGCACATATGTCAAAAATCATGAAGGAGGAAATTAACATTTATAGTGGGGATATGAATCATATAATAAAATATCTTCTTTTCAAATACTTATAATTAGGATAACACTCGAAGGAAGTAGGTATGACAGATACATCTGAAAGAATGCCCTTAAAATTTATGAATCTAATTTGGATATAGATATTTAATCAATCAATGATTCCTGGGCTTTTTCAGCTCCTCTAATAGAAATGTAAAACAATTACATGTCTTCCTTTATGTTTAATATAATCCAAAATTATATGCACTAAATTAATAACTTCAAGTATCATTGAATGTAAAAATATTTAGGAATAAAATGCAGACATGTTCTATGACATATCAACTATAATATGAGATAAGGTATTTGGGCACAAATATATTGCATAAATGGGATGAAACCATAAAAACTTTTGAGAATAATTTTTATATAATCACCCCTTCAATAGATCATTTTCTATTTTTAAGCATAGATATAAACTACCAAGATGATATGATTTAATACATTCTTTCATGTGAAATATAATAAAAATCAAAGAGTACATATTACTGTTTATGGGAAGAGAATATCATGAGCAAAATTTTAAGATTACAATTTTCTATTCAGTTATAAGAATTTTGTACAACTGTGAACAATTTTCAGACCGTTATATTTTATCATTTCAACCCAATATCAAAAAATAATATTTAATGGCTACAGCAATATCAGGAGCCTACAAATGAAACTCTGATTACTCAACCTAGGTATCCAATTACAAACTTCTGCCTTATTATGTTGCAGATACTTTTTGATTTAATACTGCCCTCTTAAGTTCCTGTATGTATCCACAACCATACCTCAGTAGTGTTTGTATATTTTCTGTATCTGTTTACATGACTAACCATTCTAAAGAGTGGATTTTATGCTATCTCCAAAGACACACTGATGGCTATAGGTCAATATAAAAATACAAGCACCAAAACCCAAGGCCATATGTCACCACTCAAAACCAGCCATCCTACCACAGCAAGCCCTGGAGATATTAATATACCTGGAACACAAGATGATTTTTTAAATCTTAGGTTATGAAAATAATAGAGGCCTTAAAGGAGGAAAATAAATCCCTCAAAGAAATACAGAAAATAAAATCTGGTAAAAGAATTGAATAAATCTTTTAAGGAATTACCAGAAAATACAGTCACATGGGAGAAAAAAATTAATAAAACTGATCAAGACCTAAAAATGAGATTAGAAGCAATAAGAAGACATTCTAAGAGGCAATCTTTAAGATGGAAAACCTAGGGAAGAGAAAAGGAACTACAGACACAAGCCTCACCAACAGAATACAAGATATAGAAGAGAGAATCTCAAATATAGGATATTCAGTTGTCATAATCAATACATCAGTCAAAGAAAATGTTAAATTTAAAAAGTCTCTGATAGAAAACATTCAAGAGATCTGTCACCCTATGGAAAGACCAAATTTAAGAATAATAGGAATATGGGGCACCAGAGTTCCTGTGAAAGTCAGACCCACTGCACTCAATTGTGGAGAATGTCCTGTCCATTGGCTAGATCTGGGTAGGGGTTTGAAGTTCACTGCACGTATTGTCCTTGGCTGGTGCCATGGTTTGAGCAGCACCCCTGGACCCAGATCTGTTCATCATAATGTTCTTCTTGTAGGTTTCTGGGACCTTCTGGATCCTTCTATTTCACCATTCTCCCATGCTTCTCTCACCTAGAGTCCCAATAGGATGTCTTTCCCTCTGTCTCACATTCCTGGTAAGTGAAGACTTTCTGGGACATGCCCCTTGGGCTAGAGTGCAGATATAAGTGAGTATACACCATTTGACTCTTTCTGCTTCTGGGTTAACTAACTCATTATGATCATTTCTAGTTCAATACATTGGTGGCACTCAGAGGAAGGATAGCAGGCTACCAAAAAGAGACTTGATACCCTATGAACATATACAGGGGGAGGTGGTCCCCCTCAGTCACAGTCATAAGGGAAGGGAGTAAGGGGAAAATGGGAGGGATGGAGGAATGAGAGAATACAAAGGATGGGATAACCATTGAGAATTAATATGAATAAATTAATAAAATAAAAAAGAATAATAGTAATAGAAGACTCCCAGCTTAGACAATATTTTCACAGAATCATAGAAGAAAACTTCCTATGCCTAAAAAATGAGATGCCTATTAACACACAGGAAGCTTGCAGAACTCCAAATAAATTGGACGAGAAACAAAAATCCTTCTGCCCCATAATAATCAAAACACTAAATGTTCAGAAAAAAAGAAAGAATATTAAAATTTGCAAGGAGAAAAGCACAAGTAACATATAAAGGGAAACCTATCAGAATTATACCTGACTTCTCAACAGAGACTATAAAATCCAGAAGGGCCTGGGCAGATGTCATGCGACTCTACGAGACCACACATTCAACTCAGATTACTATATCCAGCTAAATGCTCAATCACCATAGATGGAGAAAACAAGATATTCTATGACAAAACCAAGTTTAAACAGTACCTAGCCATGAATCCAGCCCCCAAGAAGATAGTAGAATGAAATTGCCAACTGGAGGAGGTTAACTACACCCAGAAAAGCACTGGAAATAAATAACCCCAGGTCTGCAAAACCAAAAGAAGGGAAGTACACATACACTCTAACACCAACAACATAAAAAATTAACAGCAATTAGCAACCACTGGTCATTAATGTCTCTCAACATCAATGGTCTCAACTTCCCCAAATAAAAACACACAGGCTAACAGAATGGATACAAAAATAGGACACATCATTCTACTCCATACAAGAAAAACACCTGAGTGAGAAACTATCTCAAGGAAAGGGCTAGAAATAAGTATTCCAAGCAAATAGACACAAGAAGCAAGCTGAAGACATTCTAGTTCTAATAAAATAGACTTTCAACAGAAATAATAAAAAACAAATGGTGAGGAACACATCATACTCATCAAATGAAAAAATCCATGATGCTATCTCAATTATGAACATACATGTCCCCAAATACAAGGGCAATCACATTCATAAAATAGCATTACTAAAGTTTAAATCACACATTGAACCCCAGTAATTAGTAGTAGAGGACTTCAATACCAATGGACAGATCATGGAAACAGAAACTAAATAATGAAGTAATGAAGCTAGTAGGCCTCATGAAGCAAATGGACCTAATAGATATCTATAGAATATTTCACCTAACACAAATTAATATACCTTCTTCTCAGGACTTGCAAGAACATTCTCCAAAATTGACCATACACATGGTAACAAAACAAACTTCAACAAGAAGATTGAAATAACCCCTTACATCTAATCAGACTACCATGGATTAAAGTCGAATTCAAAAACAACAGAAAGCCTATAAACTCAAGGAAATTGAAAAAGTCCCTACTCAATAACCACTGGGTGAGGTAGAAAATAAAGAAAAAAAAGTAAGGCCTTTCTGGAATACAATACAAATGAAGGAACAAAATACCCAAACTTATCCAACACAATGAAAGCAGTGCTATGAAGAGAGTTCATAGCACTAAGCACCTTCATAAAGAAATTGGTGAGGTCCCATACTTGCAATTTAACAGCACACCTGAAAGCTCTAGAACAAAAGGAAGCAAACATATTAAATTAACTAAGTCATAAAATGTCTTACCAGCAAGGTAGAGAGAGCAACACTATTTGTAAAGCTTTAGAAATAACCACTATAACGAAGCATTGTTTCTGACTTTTTCTCCAAGCTGCTAAATAAAAATAATGCTCACACAAACAAGGTAGCAACATGGATGTTTGAGGCTCTTCCCTTTCTTCCCATTCTACTCACTTCTGGTAGAAATGACAATAAATGAAAAAAAAAAAAAAAAAAAAAAAAAAAAGACCTGACCTACATTGACTACATCAGTGAGCTTTTCTTCATTCAGACAAGTTTTAAAATTTTTCTTAAATATTAAAATATACTTACATTGTTTTCCTGTCCTCCCTCCAATCCTTCATATGTACATCCTCTGTTTCCCTTTCTGAAGTTCATGACCTCATCTTTTAAAACTTTTCTTTTTGGAGCAAATCTTTTTAAATTTGAAGCTTTTTTAAATTAATTTATTCTTGTTACATCTCAATGGTTACCCCATTCCTTGTATCCTCCCATTCTTCCCTCCCTCCCATTTTTCCCTTATTCTCCTCCCCTATGACTGTTCCTGAGGAGGATTACCTCCCCCTGTATATGCTCATAGGGAGGGTATCAAGTCTCTTCTTGGTAACCTGCTGTCCTTTCTCTCAGTGCCACCAGGTCTCCCCCTCCAGGGGACAGATTTGGGACAGGGGTCCCACTCAAACTAAGGCACCAGCCAAAGACAATACAGGTGGTAAACTTTAAGCCCCTACCCAGATCTAGCCAATGGTCAGAACATTCTCCACAGTTGAGTGGAGAGTGGGATGTGACTTTCTCACGTACTCTGGTGCCTCACATTTGACCATGTCCCCTGGAGGGGGAGACCTGGTGGCACCCAGAGAAAGGACAGTAAATTTGAAGTTTTAAAGGAGTATTTAGAAGGTCAGCTGTTGAATGTCATTTTCACCAGTTAAACTAATCCCATGCAAAAAAAAAAAAAAAAAAAAAAAAAAAGACATAAAATAAAAGGAGACATAATAACAGACAAAGAGAAAATAAAAACAATCAATAAGTCTTATGTAAAAAATCTGTATTCAATAAATTTAGAAAATCTAAAAACAATGGATGAATTTGTTGCTAGATTTGACTTTTCAAGTTAAGTGATGACCATGTAAAGAGGTTAAACAGTTCTATAGCTCCCAACAAAATATAAGCATTGATTAAAAGTGTTCCAACCAACCCACCAAAGAAACAAACAAACAAAAAAAGAAAAAGAAAAGAAAAAAATCCCATGGCCAAATGTTTTTAGTGCAGAATTCTACCAAACTTTCAAAAGAAGGGCTAATGACAATAGTTCACAAACTATTCCACAATATGGAAACACACACACAAAACCTACCAAACTAAATCTATGAAGCCACAGTTCTCCTGATACCCAAACCACACAAAGACACAATAAACAATTAGAATTTCAGACCAATTTCACTCATAAACATTGATGCGCAAATGCTCAATAAAATACTCTCAAACCAAACACAAGAACACATCAATATATCATCCACCATGTTCATGTAAGCTTTACCCAGGCATGCAGGGATGTTTTAATATATGAAAATTCATCAAAGTAACCCACCATATCTACAAGCTGAAGGAAAAACTACAGGATAATCTCATTAGATTCAGAAAAGGCCTTTGCAGAAATACAACAGCTCTTCATGATAAAATCTTGCAGAGATCAGGAATACAAGGACCATGGCTAAAAATGATAAAGACTATATACAGCAAGTCAAGAGCTAACATCAAATTAGATGGAGAAACAAATCAAAGACATTCCACTAAAATCAGGCACATGACAGGACTGTCCCCTTTCTCCATATCTCTTCAATATAGTACTTGAAATTTTAGCTTAAGAACAAGACAACTAAAGGAGATCAAGAAAGTGAAAGTATCACCATTTGCAGATGATATGATAGTATACAGAAGTGACCCCCAAAATTCTAGCAGAGGACTCCTACAACTGATAAATACCTTCATCAAAGTGGCTGTATACAAGATTAAATAAAGAAATTCAGTAGCCTTCCCATATACAAATGACAAATGCCTGAGAAAGAAAGTAGGAAAACTACACCCTTTACAATAGCCACAAGAAATATAAAGTATATTGGTATAACTCTGACCAAGTAAGTCAAAGACCTGTATCACAAGACCCTCAAGTCTTTATAAAGGAAACTAAAGAAGATATCAGAAAATGGAAGGATGTCTCATGCTCATGGGTTGGTAGGATTAACATGGTAAAAATGGACATACTGCAAAAAGGAACCTACAGGTTCAATGCAACCCCCATCTAAACACCAATACAAGATTTACAAACCTTGAAAGAATAATTGTAAACTTGACATGGAAAAAAGACATAACACCAGATATACTAAATTTATTAGAAAAGAAAATGTGGAAGCACATTGGGAGAAGAGACACCTGAAAAGAGCACCAACAATTCAGCCTCTAAGACCATCAGCTAATAAATGTGACCTCATGAAACTGAAAAGTTTTTGTAAGGCAAAGGACACTGTCAACAGAACAAAATGACAGTCTACAGATTGGGGAAAATTTTTCACTAATCCTATATCCAACAAAGGGCTAATACCCAAAATACACAAAGAACTAAAATATTAACAGCAACAAACAAATTAATCCAATTAAAAATGGATAAACAGAGCTAAACAGAGGAATCTTGAATGTATGAGAAGCACTTAAAGAATTGATCAACATCCTTAGTCATCAAGAAAATGCAATTCATATGATTCTGAGATTCTATTTTACAGAGTCAGAATGACTAAGATCAAAAACTAAACGTACAGCACAATTTGGCAAGGATGTGGAGAAAAGGGAAAATTCCTCTGTTGATGGTGGGAGTGCAAACTTGTACAACCACTTTGAAAATCAATTTGGTGCTTTCTCAGAAAATTTGGAATAGTTCTATCTCAAGACCTAAGCTGTACCACTTCTTCATATATACATAAAAGACATCCACCATACAATAAGGACATTTGTTCAACTATGTTCATAGGAGTTTTATTCATATTAGCCAGAATCTGGAAACAAACTAGATGTTCTTCAACCAAAGAACAGATAAAGAAACTGTGGTACATTTACACATTGGAATACTACTCAGCTATTATTAAAAACAAAGAAATCCTTAAAATTTCAGGTAAATGGATGGAACTAAAAAAGATGATCCTGGGTGAGGTAACCCAGACCCAGAAAGACACTCAGGGTATGTACTCACTTATAAACGGATTATCACCATATAGTACAGGAAAAACATACAATATATAGACTGAAACGAGATAAGTAACAAGGATGACCTAACAGAAGATGCTTATATTTAACTCAGAAAGGGAAATAAAAGAAACAGAAGTGTTTCAAGAGTGGGAACATGGTATCAGAAGAAACACATAAAGATATGAGGGTAGTGATCAGACTGGAGAAGAGATGGCCCATGAGAACAAAAGGCCTGTAGGAAAGAGAGAAACTGTGGGTGGGGGCATCTCTATGACAAGCTGAAGACCTAAGTCAGGATAAGCTCCTGGGGAATATGAGAGAGACTCTAGTACAGACTCTCAGTAGTAGGAGTTGTAAAGCCTTAAAGGGACACCATCTAACTGGACAACTTACTTAGTAGAGAGAAACAAACCTAGCCACAAACCTTTGCCTCGAAATTCATCCTGACTACAAGATGTAGACAGGGATAAAGATAGAGCAGGTACAGCAGAGATTGAGGGAAGGTCCAACCAATGTCTGTCTCAACCCAATACCCACCTCATGGAAGAGAACCAACCCCTGACACTATCAAGGATTCTCTGCTATGCTTGCAGACAGGAGTCAAGCCGAGTTGTCCTTTGAGAGTCTCCCCCAAGAATAGTTTCAAAGCAGATGCTGAGACTCACAGCCAAACATTAAGGAGCCTTGTCGAAAAATGGCGGAAAGGAGAAAAGGACTTGGATGTGACAGGAATTTCACAAGACCAACAGAGTCAAGTAATAAGAGCCATAAGGGACCTGCTGAAATGAAACACCAACCAAGGACCTTTCATGGATTGGACCTAGGCCCACTACACTGGTGTAGCTGATGGGCAGCTCAGGCTTCATGTGGGTCCTCTAGTAAGGGAAGCAGGGGATATCTCTGGCATGGACTATCCTGCTAGCCTTTCGATTGCTTCTCCCTGGCAGGACTTCCTTGCCAGGCCATAGGGGAAGAGGACAAACTCAGTCCTGATATGAATTGATTAGCTGTTATGAATGGGAAGGAACACTCCCCTTTTCCAAGGAATAGGTGAGGGGGATGGGGAGAAAGAGAGGCAACATGGGACTGGGAGGTGAGGATGGATAGGGGCTACAACCAGTATTTAAAGTGAATAAAAAAAAGAAAGAGGAGAGAGAAAGAGAGACAGAGACAGAGACACAGAGAAGAAAGAAAGAAAGAAAGAAAAGAAAAAGAAAGAATGAAAGATAATTTTAAGATTCAACCTGTCAGATTAACTAATATAAAATAAAACATGCATGGTATATACTCACTTATAAGTGGATATTAGTCCAACATAGATATCCTCTGAGAGACTCCACACAGATGGAGATTGGGACAGATACAGAGACTCAAAGTCCAATACTTGGTCATGAGCTGTGGGTTATATTGGAAGAGATGAGGGATGGAAGGCCAGGGGATGGGGAGGGTGGTGACAGAAGCTCCACAAGGAAACTATCTATACTGGTGGACCTGGACCCAGTGGGGCCTGTACAAACTAATGTACCAACCAAGGAAATTGCAAGCAGAGAACCTAGAACCCTGGTTCAGATGTAGTTGATGGACAGTACAATCTCCACATGGAGAAAGGGAGGGGAGAACAGGAGAATGCCTCTGACAGGAACTCTGGTGCCAGTGATTTGGTCTGGTCACTGCCCCTTGGCAGAGAGGTCCTAGGGGAACAAAAAGAGAGGGGATGTATGCTATTCAGATGAGGCCTCATAGGCTGCGGTCCGAGGGTGAGGAAGGAGGACCCCATTGCTCAGAGGTCTAGGGGCGGGGAATAGGGCAGAAAAGAGATGGAGGATGGGAACGGGAACAAGAGGAGAGTGAGGGGATTACAATGGAAAGGTAATGTAAATAAATTTAAATTTAAATAAGAACCACACAAGTGACAGAAAAATTTTCATATTGATGCAGTTCCATTTCATTGCTTTTTTTTTTATTTGAAACATGCTTTTTATGAAATTAATGTACTTCCCATTTTCTATTGATCAATACTGACATTAGCTGGTGATCTTTCATCTTGTTTTTTATTTCTGCCGCTTATTTTGGATTTTTTCCCACAGTATTACCTGGAATCTTCTCTTATATCTGTATCAGCCATCATATGACTTATACTCTTCAAAACATATTATTTTCTGATATCAACATGGAGTAATACATATGTTCCATACACAAGGCAGTGTCTGTTGCACAATTCTTTTATCATAGATCTAGAAACCAACTGTTACAGGTTTTGTTTAAATTAATGGTAAATTTCAGTATTGTGATGTATCCTAGCACTGAGAAGATTAATGAATGTTGTAAATTTGTGGCAACATAGTAAGACCCTGTCAGCTAACCAATAAACTGACAACCACCAGCCGCAAGCCCCGCAAACAATAATGGGAATAATTTCAAAACAACAGGTCATGCATCTCTGTATACGGGTGTCTCTGGTAAAGTATTTGCGATATTAAATTCTTTGTAGCTTAAAAATATATTTATTAATTTTTAACCTTCTCTATAACACGAGAGTGATCATGAACACAATGTATGGAGAGAAACTAAAATTAATTTACATACAATCTTTAACACAATCTTGGTGAATGAAACTGAAGCTCAATATTTCCTGTGACTAGACTGCTTGAACAAATCACCTCAATTCACTTTGGATTTCGAATCATTGGTAGCGTATCTTAAGAGCAATTGTAAATTAAGATTTAAAATCTAATAGTTTTTCAGTACCAAGCCCAAGAGCATTTGATGTTTCCTCATACCTTTTAAATGCAGTTTACCTTGGGCGGTAGATGTCCCTCCAGTATTGCCGTGCTGACAGGTGTTTCTTTTTTTACACCTGCAACTTCTGCCTCCAAAATATACACCCATGCAATCTCCTGCTTAATGGTATTTTTCTTAATTAGACTATATGGGATGCTTGCATTTTCAGTAACACAGCAAAAGAAGCCTGCACTCTCATAAGCCATTTTTATGACTTGTGCCCTTTCATTATAATGTGGCAATTAATTAAGTGCTTAATAAAACTGTAGACTATTATAGCATGCTGTTTGCAGGAGTCTAGATATACATGTATCAGCATATTTGCTGTCTTTTTAATTCTTAGTAATTATAATGCAAGAATTTGCCCTTTATACAAATTTTGAAATGGCTTGAATTTCACTAACATTTCAGTAACTGGCCAAAATGAAAAAAACACAAAGGGAAAGAGAGGGCCACTCACTGTATGTTCTCTAGGCCGTTTAGAAAGCATGATGTTGTTCCTTTGGCCACATGCATGTAAATCTACAAAAAGGGTGATATTTGAGACATGAGGGGAATGGGCAGTGTTGAAAAAGGAATGCCCCATAAGTGTTACAACAACAAGCCCAGAAGAGACCACAGTGTAGCCCAGCATGCCATGGGCATCAGTGTAAACGAACAGGTTAAGGGCAAGATTCTCACCTAGATAATCAATGTACCGATCGAGAGCATCAAGCACTCTAAGAGCAGCGTCAGTTCCCTGAAGAGGGTTAAAGAAAATGACTAGAAGAAAAAGGAAGGCAAAGTGAAAGGCAACTAGGTTCATCTGAAGTGTCAGCCTGTGCCATGTACAGGAGCACATTTGGTGAGGACTAATGGGAAAGAGCCTGAGCTGCTGGAGCCTGTTCTATATGAATATGTGGCCTAATGTACAGAAAGAAAGAAATAAAGGACCTGCACTGTAACGTGTTCTTCTAAAATTGAAGTGTGGTATAGTCTCCCTGAAAGAAAATGTTAAAGCAATTATTAAATGTCTTAGTTCATTCTTTCCTGTTCAAATTTTACTATTGATCCCTCTAAATATTGCACAGTGTTCAGAACGTATACTCTTGATTAGAAAATGGCCAAATATTTATAAAATGCATACACTGGTTAAAAAGAAATTAACCAATTTTAAATTTGATGCTACCTAGTGATATAATTAAATATAATTTTCAGAATAAGAAGTAGGTGTCTAGCTATACATTGTTTTTGTCATGCTTTCAGTTTTCCTTTATTCTCTTTATTGTTTTGTCACGTCCTTTCTGAGAGTCTGTTTTTAAACACCAGATTTTAAAGTTCAGTCTTTCTGATTATAGCCTACTCATATTTTGATTATAAAATCATCTTATAGTAACATAACTAAATTTACTCCTATATTTACTTTATTTATTTATTTTGTTATATTGTAGGGGTCTCTTTGTATTGTCTTGAATGTTCTGAAACTTGGTATATAGATTAAGCTGGCCTTTAACTCAATGTGATCCTCCTACTTCTGCTTCCCAAGTGCTAGGATTAAAGGTATGGGTCTCCATGGACAGGACATTCTCCACTGTTGAGTGGAGAGTGGGGTCTGACTTTCACAGGAACTTCTTCCAGAAGTGACCACTTGCCAACATTGCCTTAGCTAGACATGGATTTCAGAGACAGTCCCCTTTCCCATGCTGCCATTATGCTTACCTCAAGCTTACAGAGATTTTTTCCATGCTATCACAAGTTTTGGGAGATCTTGTCTACACCTGCCCTGTTGTTTCTGGAAACTATTCTTTCCTTGAAATCTTCTACTAATTCTTGCTTTTAAGCTGTTTTTCATTCCTTGTTCATAGTAATATCTGAGCTTTGGGAGTAAGGAATATGAAATATGTATCCCCATTAATGCTAAGAATTTTGTAGTAGTATCTCCTGTTTATGATGACTGTCATTGTTTTCTGAGTTTGTCACTAACTACTGCAAAAAGCACTGCAGAGGGTTGAGAAATGCATTACATGTGAGTTCAACATTAAGTCATTAATAGTCAGATTGGTACTCTGCCCAGATAGCAGAATGAGTGTAGTAGGTACTTTATAAGGCCAATTATCTGTCTATCTAGGCATTCTTGGCTATGACAATTGGTGTTAGTATTATGTTTTAACTTGTGGTGGAATGTGGGGCACATGAACCATGCCACCAGGCAAACTGGAATGGAACTGGCCATGGTGGAACATGTTCAAATACTAGAAATCTCAAAGTTGAGATTTAAAAATCACATCCTGAAACTGCAGGAGTGGGACAGCACCCTCCTGTTTCTGTGTCTGTCCCTGAGACTATAGCATAGCAACCTGCCAGTCATGTAGCATGGTGACCTCAACGGTGCAATATTTCAGTTAGTCATTTAGCACAGTGCCTGGAATTCTTCCCCATGTAATCAGAGCATCAATAGCATATCAGCATCAACCAACGTAAAGTATTCACACACATACACCCAAACTTCTCCCTGCTTCCCAATGCTTATATAATGCTCTTTCACCATGGGGCAGACACACACACACACACACACACACACACACACACACACACACACACACACACAGAGGAACTTGAGCTATTTCATCAATAAAAGCATGCATAAGCTGCTTCACTAAATAGCATCTAACAGTTGCTGCTTTATCTTTGGAGAAGGTCTTCCTTCCCCAGCACTTCCAGACAGATTGGAATGCTGTAGATCCCTGCCCCTTGGTTCCAGACTCTGTGTCATACTTCTGGGCATTGTGACTAGTGACATCTGGACATCCCAGAAAGAAGTGGATCGTGGAACAACATGGCAGAAATTGATTGGATACTCACGTGACATTCATGCTATGAATTTATCACTGGATATGTTTTTCCAGGTTGTTTGCTATTGTAACACCTAGGGTTGATAGCCTTATTGAAATGATGATGACTTTTGATCCTCCAGTAATGTGCATAACATCTTCCAGCCTTATGATAACTGCCCACTAAAGAAGAAGCTTCCAGGTGAGTATGAGTTTGTTTTTAACTCTGTGCTAACATCAGCAATAAAGTCTTTCTTTCTTTACTCCTTCCTTTCTTCATTTATTCTCATTTTATGTGTAG